>NC_091287.1:528930506-529251443 GCF_032444005.1 Ranitomeya imitator
CAGCAATTCTGCTACATACAGGTGATCTGATCATTGCCTGTATGTAGCAGAGTCCGTCAGGTTAAGGCAGCTTCTAGTCTCCCATAGAGACTATTGAAGCATGCGAAAAGTAAAAAAAAAAAAAAATGTTTTTAAACATTTGTTGCCAGCAAGGGATTTGCCACCAAGTATTAACCCCATCGTTTTTGCGTTTGTTTTTCGCTCCCCTTCTTCCCAGAGGTATAATTTTTTTATTTTTCCATCAATATGACCATGTGATGGCTTGTTTTTTGTGGGACAAGTTGTACTTTTGAACGACGCGATTGGTTTTACCATATTGTGTACTCAAAAATGGGGGAAAAAAATTCCAAGTGCGATGAAATTGCAAAAAAGGTGTAATTCTGGAGTTGTTTTTTGGATTTTTTTATCATGTTCATCAAATGCTACAACTGACCTGCCATTATGATTCTCCAGGTCATTACAAGTTCATAGACACCAAACATGTCTAGGTTCTTATTTATTACTGCAAAATACAAATAAATTTATATAATTTATACAATGTGATTTTCTGGATTTTATTTTTGATATTCTATCTCTCAATGTTAAAATTAACCTACCCTTAAAATTATAGACTGTTCATGTCTTTGTCAGTGGGCAAACTTACAAAATCAGCAAGGGATCAAATACGGTACTTATTTCCCCCACTGTTTATGTGAAGTAGAGCTGTTGACCCATGCCTTAACACTGCTGTTGTCTTCGGTCTGGGGAGACCGATTTTGAACTTTGGTATTTTTTGGGGTGTTCAAGATGTGGTTCTGAAACTTGTGGTGGATTGACTTAAATGAGGATGGGTCGGTCGGCCACGGGTTTCAGAGCCGCATCTTGAATATTTTAAAGAATATTGAAGTTCAAGGTCACAATTGTGTTCCACTTGTTGGTTCTTCACCAAAAATTTACATTTGGTATCTTTATGTTTGAAGCATGATATGTGGGAAAAGTTTGAAAAGTTCCAAGGACCTGAATACTTTCACAAGGCACTGTATGCGCGATCAACATCTCTCCCG
The DNA here is from genome assembly GCF_032444005.1 of Ranitomeya imitator. Lineage (NCBI taxonomy): Eukaryota > Metazoa > Chordata > Amphibia > Anura > Dendrobatidae > Ranitomeya > Ranitomeya imitator. Next base: position 528,931,550 of record NC_091287.1, read on the forward strand.
AACATCAGTCAACCGATACTCCCATACACATTAGGCCGGTCTCACACGTCCAGGTAATTCCGGTACCGAAGTTATCCGTGTCCGTGTGCTCACATGGCACATCAGTGTGGCACACGTGTGGCAGCCGTGTGCCGCTTGTGTTCCAACTGAGGACCACACGGACCGTGCAGGAGACAGCGCTACAGTTAAGCGCTGTCCCCTGCTTTTGGTGCTGAAGCCGGCATTCATTCCTTCTCCCCAGCAGCGTTCGCTGGAGAGAAAGAATGATAAATCAGGTTTTTTTTAAAAAAAAATTGTGTTTAACCCCTTAGTGACAGAGCCAATTTGGTACTTAATGACCAGGCCAATTTTTTCAATTCTGACCACTGTCACTTTATGAGGTTATAACTCTGGAACGCTTCAACGGATCCCGCTGATTCTGAGAATGTTTTTTCGTGACATATTGTACTTCATGTTAGTGGTAACATTTCTTCGATATTACTTGCGATTATTTATGAAAAAAACGGAAATATGGCGAAAATTTTTAAAATTTTGCAATTTTCAAACTTTGTATTTTTATGCCCTTAAATCAGAGAGATATGTCACGAAAAATAGTTAATAAATAACATTTCCCACATGTCTACTTTACATCAGCACAATTTTGGAAATAAATTTTTTTTTTGTTAGGGAGTTATAAGGGTTAAAAGTTGACCAGCAATTTCTCATTTTTGCAACACCATTTTTTTTTAGGGACCACATCACATTTGAAGTCATTTTGAGGGGTCTATATGATAGAAAATAATGAAGTGTGACACCATTCTAAAAACTACACCCCTCAAGGTTCTCAAAACCACATTCAAGAAGTTTATTAACCCTTTACGTGCTTCACAGGAACTGAAACAACGTGGAAGGAAAAAATGAACATTTAACTTTTTTTTGCAAACATCTTAATTCAGAACCATTTTTTTTATTTTCACAAGTGTAAAAACAGAAATGTAACCATAAATTTTGTTATGCAATTTCTCCTGAATACGCCAATACCCCATATGTGGGGGTAAACCACTTTTTGGGCGCACCGCAGAACTTAGAAGTGAAGGAGCGCCGTTTGACTTTTTCAATGTAGAATTGGCTGGAATTGAGATTGGACGCCATGTCGCGTTTGGAGAGCCCCTGATGTGCCTAAACAGTGGAAACCCCCCACAAGTGACACCATTTTGGAAACTAGACCCCTTAAGGAACTTATCTAGATGTGTGGCGAGCACTTTGAACCCCCATGTGCTTCACAGAAGTTTATAACGTAGAGCCGTGAAAAAAAAAAAATTGCATTTTTTCTACAAAAATGATCTTTTTTGCCCACAAATTTTTATTTTCACAAGGGTAACAGGAGAAATTAGACCACTAAAGTTGTTGTGCAATTTCTCCTGAGTACGTCGATACCCAATATGTGGGGGTAAACCACTGTTTGGGCGCACCGCAGAGCTTGGAAGAGAAGGAGTGCCGTTTTACTTTTTCAATGTAGAATTGTCTGGAATTGAGATCGGACGCCATGTCGCGTTTGGAGAGCCCCTGATGTGCCTAAACAGTAGAAATCCCCCACAAGTGACCCCATTTTGGAAACTAGACCCTCCATGGAACTTATCTAGATGTGTGGTGAGAACCTTGAATGCCCAAGTGCTTCACAGAAGTTTATAATGCAGAGCCGTGAAAATAAAAAAGATTTTTTTTTCCACAAAAAAGATTTTTTAGCCCCCAAGTTTTTATTTTCACAAGGGTAACAAGAGAAATTGGACCCCAAAAGTTGTTGTCCAATTTGTCCTGAGTATGCTGGTACCCCATATGTGGGGGTAAACCACTGTTTGGGCGCACGGCAGAGCTCGGAAGGAAGGAGCGCCGTTTTGGAATGCAGACTTTGATAGAATGGTCTGCGGGTATTATGTTGCGTTTGCAGAGCCCCTGATGTACCTAACCAGTAGAAACCCTCCACAAGTGACCCCATTTTGGAAACTAGACCCCCCATGGAACTTATCTAGATGTGTGGTGAGAACTTTGAATGCCCAAGTGCTTCACAGAAGTTTAGAATGCAGAGTCGTGAAAATAAAAAATATTTTTTTTTCCACAAAAAAGATATTGTAGCCCCCAAGTTTTTATTTTCACAAGGGTAACAGAAGAAATTGGACTGCAATAGTTGTTGTCCAATTTATCCCGAGTACGCTGATGCGCCATATGTGGGGGTAAACCACTGTTTGGGCGCACGGCAGAGCTCAGAAGGGAGGGAGCACCATTTGACTTTTTGAGCGCAAAATTGGCTGTCGTGTTTGGAGACCCCCTGATGTACCTAAACAGTGGAAACCCCCCAATTCTAGCGCCAACCCTAACCCCAACACACCCCTAACCCTAATCCCAACTTGATCCATAATCCTAATCACTAACCCTAACCATAATCACAACCCTTACCCCAAAACAACCGTAATGTCAACCCTAACCATAACCCTAATCAAAACCCTAAATCCAACACACCCCTAATCCTAATCTCAACCCTAACCTCAACCCTAACCTTAATCCCAATACACCCCTAATCACAACCCTAACCTTAACCCTAATCCCAAACCTAACCCTAATCCCAAGTGTAACCCTAATGCCAATCCTAACCCTAATACCAACCCTAATCCAAACCCTAACCCTAATCCCAGCTCTAACCCTAACTTTAGCCCCAACCCTAGCCCTAACTTTAGCCCTAACCCTAGCCCTAAGGCTACTTTCACACTTGCGTCGTTTGGCATTCCGTCGCAATCCGTCGTTTTGGACAAGAAACGGATCCTGCAAATGTGCCCGCAGGATGCGTTTTTTGCCCATAGACTTGTATTGCCGACGGATCGTGACGGATGGCCACACGTCGCGTCCGTCGTGCACTGGATCAGTTGTGTTTTGGCGGACCGTCGGCACAAAAAACGTTCAATGAAACGTTTTTTTGTACGTCGCATCCGCCATTTCTGACCGCGCATGCGTGGCCGTAACTCCGCCCCCTCCTCCCCAGGACATAGATTGGGCAGCGGATGCGTTGAAAAACTACAGCTGCTGCCCACGTTGTGCACAATTTTCACAACGTGCGTCGGTATGTCGGGCCGACGCATTGCGACGGCCCCGTACCGACGTAAGTGTGAAAGAAGCCTAACCCTAAATTTAGCCCTAACCCTAAATTTAGCCCCAACCCTAACCCTGAATTTAGCCCCAACCCTAGCCCTAACCCTACCCCTACTCCTAACCCTAATTTTAGCCCCAACTGCTGTTCTCCTGCCGGCCGGCAGATGGAGACAGATGGCGGGCGCACTGCGCATGCGCCCGCCATTTTCTTCTGCCGGCGGCCAGGAGGAGCAGCAAGAGGATCCAGGGACACAGGTGAGTATTGTAGGGTCCCCGAATCCCCCTATTTCTCTGTCCTCTGATGTGCGATCACTAGGGTTGAGCGAAACGGGTCGAACATTTTCAAAAGTCGCCGACTTTTGACAAAGTCGGGTTTCATGAAACCCGATCCGACCCCTGTGCGGTGTCGGCCATGCGGTACGCGACTTTCGCGCCAAAGTCGTGTTTCAATGACGCGAAAAGCGCCATTTCTCAGCCAATGAAGGTAAACGCAGAGTGTGGGCAGCGTGATGACATAGGTCCTGGTCCCCACCATCTTAGAGAAGGGCATTGCAGTGATTGGCTTGCTGTCTGCGGCGTCACAGGGGCTATAAAGGGGAGTTACCGCCGACCGCCATGTTACTGCTGCTGATCTGAGCTTAGGGAGAGGTTGCTGCCGCTTCGTCAGAAGCAGGGAAAGCGTTAGGCAGGGTCCATTAACCACCAAACCGCTTGTGCTGTAGCGATTTCCACTGCCCAACACCACCTTCGGTGTGCAGGGACAGTGGAAGCTACATTTTTTTTTTTTCCCCTCAGCGCTGTAGCTCATTGGGCTGCCCTAGAAGGCTCCCTGATAGCTGCATTGCTGTGTGTACGCCGCTGTGCAAACCAACTGCTTTTTTCAAAGCACAAATCCTCTTGTTCCTTCCTTTCTGCACAGCTATCTTTTTGGTTTGTACACACTTTTTATTTAATTTGTGCATCAGTCCACTCCTTATTGCTGCCTGCCATACCTGGCTGAGATTACTGCAGGGAGATAGTAATTGAAGGACACTCCCTGTTTTTTTTTTTTTGTGGGAGATTAAGATTGACATTTCTGCTAGAGTGCCATCCCTGTCTGTGTCATCTCTCACTCAGTGGGCCATAGAAAGCCTATTTATTTTTTTGCTTGATTTGGGTTATAAAATCTACCTGAAAAAATCACTACATCAATCAGTGGGAGAAAAATATTGGCCTCAGGGCTTGTGTGCCACTCTTGACTCCTGTGTGCATCATCACTCACTCAGTGGGCCATAGAAAGCCTATTTATTTTTTTGCTTGATTTTGGTTCTAAAATCTACCTGAAAAAAATCACTACATCAATCAGTGGGAGAAAAATATTGGCCTCAGGGCTTGTGTGCCACTCCTGACTCCTGTGTGCATCATCACTCACTCAGTGGGCCATAGAAAGCCCATTTTTTTTTTTTTTTTTTTTTTTGCTTTATTTGGGTTCTAAATTCTACCTGAAAAAATCAATAAATCAATCAGTGGGAGATTAATATTGGCCTTTGGGCTTGTGTGCCAGTCCTAAGCGTGCCATCTCTCTCTCTCAGATAGTGGGCCATAGAAAGCCTATTTATTTATTTTTTTTTTAATGGGTTTATAAATTTTCCCTGGAAAAAAAAATAAAAAGTGGGAGATTAATATTGGCCTCTGGGCTTGTGTGCCAGTCCTGAGCGTGCCATCTCTCTCACAAATAGTGGGCCATAGAAAGCCTATTTATTTTTTTTTTTTTTGGTTTTATAAATTCTCCCTTAAAAAAAAATGGAGATTAATATTGGCCTTTGGGCTTGTGTGCCAGTCCTAAGCGTGCCATCTCTCTCTGTCTCTCAGATAGTGGGCCATAGAAAGCCTATTTATTATTTTTTTTATTGGGTTTATAAATTTTCCCTGGAACAAAAAAAAAAGTGGGAGATAAATATTGGCCTCTGGGCTTGTGTGCCACTCCTGACTCCTGTGTGCGTCATCTCTCACTCAGTGGGCCATAGAAAGCCTTTTTTTGTTTTATTTGTTTTCTAAATTCTCCCTGAAAAAATCATTTTATTCTATTTTTTTTTTCCTAAAGTCTCCCTGAAAAAAAAAAAAAAAAAAAACAAATCAGTGGGAGATTAATATTGCCCTTTCTGCTTGTGTGCCAGTCTTGACTCCTGGGTGTGCCATCTCTCTCTCTCTCTCTCCAATTGTGGGCCATAGAAAGCCTATTATTTTTTTAGCTTGATTTGGGTTCCAAAATCTACCTGAAAAAATCACTACATCAATCAGTGGGAGATAAATATTGGCCTCTGGGCTTGTGTGCCACTCCTGACTCCTGTGTGCGTCATCTCTCACTCAGTGGGCCATAGAAAGCCTTTTTTTGTTTTTTGTTTTCTAAATTCTCCCTGAAAAAAATCATTTTATTTTCTTTGGTTTCTAAATTCTTCCTGAAAAAATCATTTTATTCTATTTTTTTTTTTCCTAAAGTCTCCCTTAAAAAAAAAAAAAAAATCAAATCAGTGGGAGATTAATATTTACATTTGTGCTTCAGTGACAGTCCTGCGTGTGTGGCATCTCTCTCATTTGTTGCCACCAACAACAGAGTGTGTAACATTGTGCCTGATTTTCGTTGTGGTCTCACTCACCTGTAAAGGGGTAGCTAAATCATACTGAAGTTATAGCTCACCGTGTAATTTGTGTGACAGCAACAAATACCGTTAGTTTGTTTACGTTTTTAAAACAATGAGGAAGTATGGTGGAAGAGGTCGTGGCCGGGGGCGTTCATTGTCAGCTGGTAATGAGGGTAGTGGTAGTGGTGGAGCATCAGCTGGTCGTGGGAAAAAAAATATTGCACCTAAGTCTGGAGCTGTGGAGCCAGGTTCGTCGTCTGGCTACACAAGGCCTCGAACGCTCCCTTTTCTGGGAGTAGGAAAACCGCTTTTAAAGCCGGAGCAGCAAGAGCAAGTTTTGGCTTATCTTGCTGACTCAGCCTCTAGCTCTTTTGCCTCCTCTCGTGAAACTGGTAAATGTCAAAGCAGCGCGTCGTTAGTGGATGTTCACGGTCAGGGACAAGTCGCTTCCTTGTCCTCTTCAGCAAAAACAACAACAGAGAAGAATGCAGCAGGCGACACAACGGGTTACTCCATGGAGCTCTTTACACATACCGTCCCTGGCTTAGAAAGTGAAGCAGTTAACAGTCCATGCCCATTACAAGTTGAATCTGACATGGAGTGCACTGATGCACAGCCACAGCCAGACTACTATGCTGGTCCTTTGACTCAGACCACAACATTGCCCTCGCAGGGTGCTGATCAAGAATCAGACCCTGATGAGACTATGTTGCCCCATCACGAACGCTATACCACCGACCGACACGGTGACACAGACGAAGTTGCACACGAGCTACAAGAAGAGGTAATAGATGACCCAGTTCTTGACCCCGATTGGCAGCCATTGGGGGAACAGGGTGCAGGCGGCAGCAGTTCTGAAGCGGAGGAGGAGGGGCCGCAGCAGGCATCAACATCGCAACAGGTTCCATCTGCCGGGCCCGTATCTTGCCCAAAACGCGTGGCAAAGCCAAAACCTGTTGGAGGACAGCGTGGCCATCCGGTTAAAGCTCAGTCTGCAATGCCTGAAAAGGTATCCGATGCTAGAAAGAGTGCAGTCTGGCATTTTTTTAAACAACATCCAATTGATCAGCGCAAAGTCATCTGTCAAAAATGTTCAACTACCTTAAGCAGAGGACAGAATCTGAAAAGTCTCAATACAAGTTGCATGTATAGACATTTAACCACCATTTAACCACCAAACCGCTGCACGGCCAGCTCTACCCTCACCTACTGTATCCTCACCCATCCCTTGTAGATTGTGAGCCCTCGCGGGCAGGGTCCTCTCTCCTCCTGTACCAGTTGTGACTTGTATTTTTCAAGATTATTGTACTTGTTTTATTATGTATACCCCTCCTCACATGTAAAGCGCCATGGAATAAATGGCGCTATAATAATAAATAATAATAATTTGCAAGCCTGGACTAACTACCAAACGTCCCTTAAGGTTGTAGCACCCTCGGCCAATGAAGCTAGTCAGCAACGCAACATCCCTTCCGGCAGTGTAGGGCCACCATTTTCCGCACCACCTGCAGTATCTGTGCAGGTTTCTTTGCCAGGCCAAAGCAGTCAGGGTCAGGGAATCACCAGTTTCGTAGTAGGAAACACTGCATCTAGGGCACCGGTGGCAACAATACCATCTCCCACCGTCTCTCAGTCTGCCATGTCCACCGGCACCCCCGCTAGTTCCACGATCTCCAGCTCTCCAGTCCAGCTCACCCTACATGAGACTATGGTTAGAAAAAGGAAGTACTTAGCCTCGCATCCGCGTACACAGGGTTTGAACGCACACATAGCTAGACTAATCTCGTTAGAGATGATGCCCTACCGGTTAGTTGAAAGCGAAGCTTTCAAAGCCCTGATGGACTACGCTGTACCACGCTACGAGCTACCCAGTCGACACTTTTTTTCCAGAAAAGCCATCCCAGCCCTCCACCAGCATGTTAAAGAGCGCATCGTCCATGCACTCAGGCAATCTGTGAGCACAAAGGTGCACCTGACAACAGATGCATGGACCAGTAGGCATGGCCAGGGACGTTACGTGTCCATCACGGCACACTGGGTAAATGTGGTGGATGCAGGGTCCACAGGGGACAGCAAGTTTGGGACAGTTCTGCCTAGCCCACGGTCTAGGAAACAATTGGCTGTAGCCGTTCGCACCCCCTCCTCCTCCTCTTCGTCCTCCTGCAGAAGCGAGAGCTCGTCCACAGACCGCAGTCGCACAACCACTCCATCCGCAGCTGCCACTGTTACACACCAGGTCTCCCATTATGGGGCAGCTACTGGCAAACGTCAGCAGGCTGTATTGGCTATGAAGTGTTTGGGCGACAACAGACACACCGCGGAAGTTCTGTCCGAGTTCTTGCAGAAAGAAACGCAGTCGTGGCTGGGCACTGTAGATCTTGAGGCAGGCAAGGTAGTGAGTGATAACGGAAGGAATTTCATGGCTGCCATCTCCCTTTCCCAACTGAAACACATTCCTTGCCTGGCTCACACCTTAAACCTGGTGGTGCAGTGCTTCCTGAAAAGTTATCCGGGGTTATCCGACCTGCTCCTCAAAGTGCGTGGACTTTGCTCTCATATCCGCCGTTCGCCCGTACACTCAGCCGTATGCAGACCTATCAGCGTTCTTTGAACCTTCCCCAGCATCGCCTAATCATAGACGTTGCAACAAGGTGGAACTCAACACTGCACATGCTTCAGAGACTGTGTGAACAGAGGCGGGCTGTTATGTTTTTGTGGGAGGATACACATACACGGGCAGGCAGTAGGATGGCAGACATGGAGTTGTCAGGTGTGCAGTGGTCGAAGATTCAAGACATGTGCCAAGTCCTTCAGTGTTTTGAGGAATGCACACGGCTGGTTAGTGCAGACAACGCCATAATAAGCATGAGCATCCCCCTAATGCGTCTGCTGATGCAAAGTTTGACGCACATAAAGGATCAGGCGTCTGCAGCTGAGGAAGAGGAAAGCCTTGATGACAGTCAGCCATTGTCTGGCCAGGGCAGTGTACAGGACGAGGTAGCGGGCGAAGAGGAGGAGGAGGACGAGGAGGATGATGGGGATGATTATATTTTTAATGAGGAAGCTTTTCCGGGGCCACTGGAAATTGGTGGCGCGGCAAGGCCGGGTTCTGGTTTTTTGAGGGACACAAGTGACGTGGATTTGCCTGAAACTGCCCCTCAACCAAGCACAACCGCAGATTTGAGAACTGGAACTTTGGCCCACATGGCGGATTATGCCTTACGTATCCTCAAAAGGGACACACGCATAACTAAAATGATGAATGATGACAATTACTGGTTGGCCTGCCTCCTTGATCCTCGCTATAAAGGCAAATTGCAAAATATAATGCCACATGAGAACTTGGAACTAATATTAGCAACCAAACAATCAACTCTTGTTGACCGTTTGCTTCTGGCATTCCCTGCACACAGCGCCCGTGATCGTTCTCACACGAGCTGCAGGGGCCAGCAGACCAGAGGAGTTAGAGGGGCAGAAATCAGAAGTGGCGTTGGCCAGAGGGGTTTTCTGACCAGGTTGTGGAGTGATTTTGCTATGACCGCAGACAGGACAGGTACTGCAGCATCAATTCAAAGTGACAGGAGACAACATTTGTCCAGTATGGTTACAAACTATTTTTCATCCCTTATCGATGTTCTCCCTCAACCGTCATTCCCATTTGATTACTGGGCATCAAAATTAGACACCTGGCCAGAATTGGCAGAATATGCATTGCAGGAGCTTGCTTGCCCGGCAGCTAGTGTCCTATCAGAAAGAGTATTCAGTGCTGCAGGTTCAATACTAACAGAAAAAAGGACTCGTCTGGCTACCCAAAATGTAGATGATCTAACCTTCATTAAAATGAACCACAACTGGATTTCGAAATCTTTTGCCCCACCTTGCCCGGCTGACACCTAGCTTTCCTATGAAAAGGTCTTGCCTGTGGACTATTCTGAATGCCTTTTCCAATCTCGTAATTTTCTGCACCTGATTGTCCAGCATACGACATGTTTACACCTCACTAAATGGCCAAACTCCCCACACGGGGCCGTGGTATCGACACTTGGCGACAGCACCCGTGAGAGTGCAGTTTGTCTGAAGAGGTGGGTGAGCCCGCTTTTGGTCGACGGCACTGCCACTGGGTCCCTCCTAGTACAATAAAGTGTCTCTGGCGGTGGTGGTGCGCACCCAACGTCAGACACACCGTTGTAATATGAGGGGCCCTGGGCCTGTACCGCCGGCCACAAGACAGTTTCCCCCGACCCCAGCTCAAACAGTGCTCTACCACTTGCAAAATTATCTCACAGCTCCACCAATGTTTAGTCTATGCGCTGACATCCTTCAATGCCTGCCACTGACAATACCATTGTATTGACATTTTTGTTATGTTAGGCCTTCGATGCCTGTCTGCGGTCACTCCTTCCACTAGGCCTCCACTGACCACACCACTGCTGCCCGTGTACCCCTGTAACCAATTTAAAATTGCCTACAGCCATGTGTTATTATTTTAGGCCTTCGATGCCTGTCTGCGGTGACTCCTTCCACTAGGCCTCCACTGACCACACCACTGCTGCCCGTGTACCCCTGGAACCAATTTAAAATTGCCTACAGCCATGTGTTATTATTTTAGGCCTTCGATGCCTGTCTGCGGTGACTCCTTCCACTAGGCCTCCACTGACCACACCACTGCTGCCCGTGTACCCCTGGAACCAATTTAAAATTGCCTACAGCCATGTGTTATTATTTTAGGCCTTCGATGCCTGTCTGCGGTCACTCCTTCCACTAGGCCTCCACTGACCACACCACTGCTGCCCGTGTACCCCTGGAACCAATTTAAAATTGCCTACAGCCATGTGTTATTATTTTAGGCCTTCGATGCCTGTCTGCGGTCACTCCTTCCACTAGGCCTCCACTGACCACACCACTGCTGCCCGTGTACCCCTGTAACCAATTTAAAATTGCCTACAGCCATGTGTTATTATTTTAGGCCTTCGATGCCTGTCTGCGGTCACTCCTTCCACTAGGCCTCCACTGACCACACCACTGCTGCCCGTGTACCCCTGGAACCAATTTAAAATTGCCTACAGCCATGTGTTATTATTTTAGGCCTTCGATGCCTGTCTGCGGTCACTCCTTCCACTAGGCCTCCACTGACCACACCACTGCTGCCCGTGTACCCCTGGAACCAATTTAAAATTGCCTACAGCCATGTGTTATTATTTTAGGCCTTCGATGCCTGTCTGCGGTCACTCCTTCCACTAGGCCTCCACTGACCACACCACTGCTGCCCGTGTACCCCTGGAACCAACATCAGAAAATATAAAAATAAGTATTTTGCTTATAAAAAAGAAAATACTGGAGAGATATCAAATGCAGACATTTTAACATTAAAAACAAACACATACAACAAAAATCTGGTACAGTACTAAAAATGGCCACCAGCTACAATAACTTTCTCCTGCAAGTAGTTAACTGAAAGGTTTTTTCAATTTTAAACACAGATATGGCATCCACCGAGTGTTGTCCTGTCGCGTCTTCTTTATTTTATTGCCAAGAAGATGCAAAACAATGAAAATAATAAAATCATTATTTACCAAAAAAATAGAGTAAGTCAAAACCACATTGCAAATAAACATTCATTACAAATAAAGAAGCAGGGCGTGTCCGAGGGTGAGTATATACCTAATAAGAATATAATCACCCTCGGACGCGCCCTGCTTCTTTCCGACAGCCTTCCTTCCTAAGAATCAGCCCTTCCGTGGTGTAGAGAGAGGGTTTGTTACACTCCAAGGTGTTCCCCAGGTTGCCTTTCCTGAGCTTCGATCTTCCGGCTCTCGTTTAGTAGTTGTTGGAAACTACGCTGCATAAGGCCTACAAATTGGGTATGGGGTGTAGAGAGATGGTGTGTTACACTCCAAGGTGTTCCCCAGGTTTCCTCTCCATTGCTTCGATCTTCCGGCTCTCGTTTAGTAGTTGTTGGAAACTACGCTGCATTAGGCCTACAAATTGGGTATGGGGTGTAGAGAGATGGTGTGTTACACTCCAAGGTGTTCCCCAGGTTTCCTCTCCATTGCTTCGATCTTCCGGCTCTCGTTTAGTAGTTGTTGGAATCTACGCTGCATTGGGCCTACAAATTGGGTATGGGGTGTAGAGAGATGGTGTGTTCCACTCCAAGGTGTTCTCCAGGTTGCCTTTCCTGAGCTTCGATCTTCCGGCTCTCGTTTAGTAGTTGTTGGAAACTACGCTGCATTAGGCCTACAAATTGGGTATGGGGTGTAGAGAGATGGTGTGTACCACTGTAGAGAGATGGTGTGTTCCACTCCAAGGTGTTCCCCAGGTTTCCTCTCCATTGCTTCGATCTTCCGGCTCTCGTTTAGTAGTTGTTGGAAACTACGCTGCATTAGGCCTACAAATTGGGTATGGGGTGTAGAGAGATGGTGTGTTACACTCCAAGGTGTTCCCCAGGTTTCCTCTCCATTGCTTCGATCTTCCGGCTCTCGTTTAGTAGTTGTTGGAAACTACGCTGCATTGGGCCTACAAATTGGGTATGGGGTGTAGAGAGATGGTGTGTTCCACTCCAAGGTGTTCTCCAGGTTGCCTTTCCTGAGCTTCGATCTTCCGGCTCTCGTTTAGTAGTTGTTGGAAACTACGCTGCATTAGGCCTACAAATTGGGTATGGGGTGTAGAGAGATGGTGTGTACCACTGTAGAGAGATGGTGTGTTCCACTCCAAGGTGTTCCCCAGGTTTCCTCGCCAATGCTTCGATCATCATGCTCTCGTTTAGTAGTTGTTGGAAACTACGCTGCATTAGGCCTACAAATTGGGTATGGGGTGTAGAGAGATGGTGTGTTACACTCCAAGGTGTTCCCCAGGTTTCCTCTTCATTGCTTCGATCTTCCGGCTCTCGTTTAGTAGTTTTTGGAAACTACGCTGCATTAGGCCTACAAATTGGGTATGGGGTGTAGAGAGATGGTGTGTTACACTCCAAGGTGTTCCCCAGGTTTCCTCTCCATTGCTTCGATCTTCCGGCTCTCGTTTAGTAGTTGTTGGAAACTACGCTGCATTAGGCCTACAAATTGGGTATGGGGTGTAGAGAGATGGTGTGTTACACTCCAAGGTGTTCCCCAGGTTTCCTCTCCATTGCTTCGATCTTCCGGCTCTCGTTTAGTAGTTGTTGGAAACTACGCTGCATTAGGCCTACAAATTGGGTATGGGGTGTAGAGAGATGGTGTGTTACACTCCAAGGTGTTCCCCAGGTTTCCTCTCCATTGCTTCGATCTTCCGGCTCTCGTTTAGTAGTTGTTGGAAACTACGCTGCATTGGGCCTACAAATTGGGTATGGGGTGTAGAGAGATGGTGTGTTCCACTCCAAGGTGTTCTCCAGGTTGCCTTTCCTGAGCTTCGATCTTCCGGCTCTCGTTTAGTAGTTGTTGGAAACTACGCTGCATTAGGCCTACAAATTGGGTATGGGGTGTAGAGAGATGGTGTGTTCCACTGTAGAGAGATGGTGTGTTCCACTCCAAGGTGTTCCCCAGGTTTCCTCGCCAATGCTTCGATCATCATGCTCTCGTTTAGTAGTTGTTGGAAACTACGCTGCATTAGGCCTACAAATTGGGTATGGGGTGTAGAGAGATGGTGTGTTACACTCCAAGGTGTTCCCCAGGTTTCCTCTCCATTGCTTCGATCTTCCGGCTCTCGTTTAGTAGTTGTTGGAAACTACGCTGCATTAGGCCTACAAATTGGGTATGGGGTGTAGAGAAATGGTGTGTTACACTCCAAGGTGTTCCCCAGGTTTCCTCTCCATTGCTTCGATCTTCCGGCTCTCGTTTAGTAGTTGTTGGAAACTACGCTGCATTAGGCCTACAAATTGGGTATGGGGTGTAGAGAGATGGTGTGTTCCACTGTAGAGAGATGGTGTGTTCCACTCCAAGGTGTTCCCCAGGTTTCCTCGCCAATGCTTCGATCATCATGCTCTCGTTTAGTAGTTGTTGGAAACTACGCTGCATTAGGCCTACAAATTGGGTATGGGGTGTAGAGAGATGGTGTGTTCCACTCCAAGGTGTTCCCCAGGTTTCCTCGCCAATGCTTCGATCATCATGCTCTCGTTTAGTAGTTGTTGGAAACTACGCTGCATTAGGCCTACAAATTGGGTATGGGGTGTAGAGAGATGGTGTGTTACACTCCAAGGTGTTCCCCAGGTTTCCTCTCCATTGCTTCGATCTTCCGGCTCTCGTTTAGTAGTTGTTGGAAACTACGCTGCATTAGGCCTACAAATTGGGTATGGGGTGTAGAGAGATGGTGTGTTCCACTCCAAGGTGTTCTCCAGGTTGCCTTTCCTGAACTTCTATCTTCAGGCTCTCATTAAATTGTGGTTAAACGGAACAACTGCATTTGGCGTACTAGTTGGTTTGGGGCCTACTATCGGTGTCTGCCGCTCCTTGCTGTTCTCCTGGTTTCCTGTCCTGAAATTCCGTTTTCAGGCGCTCGTTAAGTAGTTGTTAATGTTAGACTGCATTTGGCCTACTAGTTGGGTTGGGGCCTACTATCGGTGTCTGCCACTCCTTGCTGTTCTCCTCCACTGAACAAAGCTGTGCCGCCTGTTTACTACTGTTGCCAATTTTGAACTGCATTTCGACTACTTACTGATTTGGGCCTACTCTCTGTGTCAGCCTCTCATTCCAGTTGTCCTCCACTGCAATGCCCCCTGATTAGTCCTGTGTTACCAATTTTGAACTGCATTTAGCCCACTTTATTCTTTGGGCCTATATCTGTGTTTCCTCCTCATCCTGCCCATTGCCCAGCCAGTGATAGATGAGTCTGCTGGTACATTGACCCATAACGCAACATTTCCCGTGCACGCTACACTGCAAGATTGTGACCCTGCTGAAAGTCAGGTCCCCCTTCCCGCATACCATACCACCTTACACGGGGACAAACAGGAAGGTGCAGATGAAAGTGCAGGTTCCTTCATCAGGTGGGGGGAGGAATACTAGTTGGCGACGTCACTGGCACAGGGCCTCTCATGGTACGCAAAAGTGTTGCTGCCGGTGGGAGGCGCCCCCGCCGTGCAAACACACCGCTGTACTTTGAGGGGCCCTGTGCCAGTGCCAATGCCAACGAGTGGGCCCCCCCTGCTTGCTCAGGTTCACAGCACTTGCAAAGTTGAAATACTTACCTCTCCCTGCTCCACTGCCGTGACGTGGTCCAGATTTCCTGGGCCCACTAATTACTTGAACCAGCCCTACCCACCACAACTTTAGCCAAATGACCCCCAATTTCAAATGCCTTCCAATTATTATGAGGTAAATTACGCTTGACAATCTTCATTAAGAAGAATGGATGGTTTTGACATTAAAATGGGCACTCTAGGTGTTTTCCTGGCCCCCACTCACTGCCGACTATGCTGCCCCATTGACTTGCATTGGGTTTCGTGTTTCGGTCGATCCCGACTTTACGTCATAATCGGCCGATTTCACTCGACCCGACTTTTGAGATAGTCGGGTTTCGCGAAACCCGGCTCGACTCTAAAAAGGTCAAGGTCGCTCAACTCTAGCGATCACATCAGAGGACAGAGAATTACACTTTACTTTTTTTTTGCGGTCGCTGGTAAACAGTTAATTACCGGCGATCGCAAAACAGGGGTCGGTAAAACCGACCCCGATCATGCTCTTTGGGGTCTCGGCTACCCCCGGCAGCCGAGACCCCAAAGATTCTCGCAGGGGCGGGCGCACTGCGCATGCGCCCGCCATTTTGAAGATGGCGGCGCCCACCGGGAGACACGAGGAGCATCGGGGGAGATAGGTGAGTATTGGGGGGCCACCTGGGACCCCTTTTCTCTGTCCTCCGATGTGCGATCACATCGGAGGACAGAGAAATTAAAGAGATCTCGTTTGTTTTTTTTTGCGATCGCCAGTAAACGGTTAATTACCGGCGATCGCAAATGCGGGGTGGGTTAAAAACCCCCCGAATCATGTTCTCTGGGGTCTCTGCTACCCCCGGCAGCCGAGACCCCGGAGAAAATCGGCCTCTGGGGGGCGCTATTCACTTTTTCCACAGCGCCGTTAATTAACGGCGCTGTGGTTTAAGTACCCTTAGCGGCCGCCGTTAAAAGGCGTATCGGCGGTCGCTAAGGGGTTAAAATAAAGTTTGTGGTCACCTCCCTCCCCCTGTGCGCCCGCCCACTGGCATTAAAATACTCACCCAGCTCCCGCGATGACTCCTCTCAGCGCCGCAGCTTGTCCTGTGTGAGCGGTCACGTGGCACCGCTCATTACAGTGATGAATATGCGGCTCCACCTCCCATAGGGTGTATTTATTTCATTAAAAGACTTTGTAATAATGTGTTTTTTTTAACCATTTCATACTAATGGATTAATAATGGATAGGTGTCATAATTGACGCCTCTCCATTATTAATCTGGCTTAATGTCACCTTACAATAGCAAGGTGACATTAACCCTTCATTACCCCATATCCCACCGCTACAGGGGAGTGGGAAGAGAGAGGCTAAGTGCCAGAATAGGCGCATCTTCCAGATGTGCCTTTTCTGGGGTGGCTGGGGGCAGATGTTTTTAGCCAGGGGGGGGGGGGGGGGGCCAATAACCGTGGACCCTCTCTAGGCTACTAATATCGGCCCTCAGTCACTGGCTTTCCCACTCTGGCGGAGAAAATTGCGCGGGAGCCCACGCCAACTTTTTCCGCGTATTAACCCTTTATTTTAATAGCTACAGCGCCCAAATGTAACATACAGACACTTCTTCCATTACTAAAGAGAAATATGTAATAAAAGGAGGGATATGAGATGGTTTACTGTATGTAAACCATGTCTCATATCATGTCAGGTTTCAGAAAGAGAATTACCGGCTTTTCTGCTATCTAGCGCTATATGAAATATATATATATATATATATATATATATATATATAACCTATACTATGTGTAGACATTTATTTTAGCTATTCTATTCTAACCTGTCAGTGTGATTTTACTGTACACCACGCTGAATTGTCGGCTTTTCTCTAGAACACTGCTGTGCATTTCTCACAAGTCACACTGCTGGTCTGTGTGTAATCCGTATTTTTCTCGCCACCATAGACTTTCATTGGCGTATTTTTTGCGCAATACAGTGACAAACGCAGCATGCTGCGATTTTCTACGGCCGTAGAAGACCGTATAATACGGATCAGTAAAATACGGCAGATAGGAGCTGGGCCTTAGAGAATCACTGTACCGTATGCAATCCGTATTTTCTGCGCCTCTCATACTTCCGTATAACTCGCTAGCGTGACGCCGGCCTTAGACTGCATTTTTTTTTTGCTGCTTTTTTGCTGCCATGAGATCAGGTTTTGGCTGCAGAAAAACGGCAAAAAAGCAACTTGTGAACATAGCCTTAAGGTTTGCGGGTGCCATGACCCCCTCAAGTGATCCTTTTTACAAGCTACACCTCTGAATGATTTCATCTAAGTGTGCAATGATCCCATTGACACCAGAGGTGTGTCATAAAATTTTACACCATTGGGCGGTGAAGAAAAAAATAATTAAATTTTTACCAAAATTTTTTTGTTTGGTCTTAGATTTTCATATGAGTAAATGGGTAAAAATTTCATCAAAATTTGTCATAATTTCTGCTGAATGGGACAATACCCCCATATGTGGCTGTACAGTACTGCTTATCTACATGGTGAGACTCGGGAGGGATGGAGCGCTCTTTGACTCCTGGAGAACAAATTATCGTAGAATAGTTTGGTGACTCCATACCATATACAAAGCCCCTAAGTGCCATTAGAGCAGAATTCCCCTCAAATGACCCTGTTTTGCAAATTTATCTACAGGTGTAGAGCGGCTTAATATACATTTTTTTGCAAAAAACGTATCAACCAAATACCCTGTTTTTTCCATCTTTTTACTTGCACTTGCTGTCCACTGTGATTTTTTTGCAACAGTGTGTTTTTGGTTTTACTGTGCTTTTTTTGTGTTTTCAGGTGTAGATTCAGAGTATCAGTGTGCGGCAGGCATAGGCCCCATCTAGCTCCGTCGTGTCTAGAATGGAGTTGCTCCTGTGAGTCAAAGAGAGGAGCCTCATGGATTACACCACTGTGCTCATAACAGGAAGTTGCTGTGCACGAGGGAGGGGAAAATAGGTGTGAGTGGAAAATAGTAGAGTGATTGGAAAATGAGAGGTGTGAGGGGGAAAATGAGAGAAGTAAGGTGCTGCTGTATGAAGCTGTGTATAGAGAAGAGTGAGGCTCTGCAGGTGGAGGCTGTGTATAAGGCCACAGACACACGTTCAGTATTTGGTCAGTATTTTACCTCTGTATTTATAAGCCAAAACCACGAGTGGGAGAAAAATACAGAAGTGGTGACGTGTTTCTAATATACTTTTCCTCAGATTGATATACTCTCAAGTTTTAGCTTACAAATACTGAGGTAAAAATACTGACCAAATAACGTGTGAACGAGGTCCAAAGGAGAAAAGTGTGGTGCTGCAGAAGAAGTAGTAGGCTGTGTATATGATATGCTTTATTGCAATTACTTCAATTTCTCTTGAGATCAATTGTTTCCAATTGTATATCGAAGAGGAGGAGTGTGAGGCGTTGCCGGAGGAGGCGACTATAAAGTAGAAAAGCTGTGCTGCAGAAAAATGCTGTGTATAAAGGAGGAGCTTGAGGTGTCGGAGGAGGCTGTGTATAAAGAGGAGCGTGAGGTGCAGGAGGAGGCTGTGTATAAAGGAGGAGCGTGAGGTGCAGGAGGAGGCTGTGTATAAAGGAGAAGTGTGAGGTGCAGGAGGAGGCTGTGTATAAAGGAGGAGCGTGAGGTGCAGGAGGAGGCTGTGTATAAAGGAGAAGTGTGAGGTGCAGGAGGAGGCTGTGTATAAAGGAGAAGCGTGAGGTGCAGGAGGAGGCTGTGTATAAAGGAGAAGTGTGAGGTGCAGGAGGAGGCTGTGTATAAAGGAGAAGTGTGAGGTGCAGGAGGAGGCTGTGTATAAAGGAGGAGTGTGAGGTGCAGGAGGAGGTTGTGTATAAAGGAGGAGCTTGAGGTGTCGGAGGAGGCTGTGTATAAAGGAGAAGTGTGAGGTGCAGGAGGAGGCTGTGTATAAAGGAGGGGAGTGGGGTGCAGGAGGAAGCTGTGTATAAAGGAGGGGAGTGGGGTGCAGGAGGAGGCTGTGTATAAAGGAGGAGGGTGAGGTGCAGGAGGAGGCTGTGTATAAAGGAGAAGTGTGAGGTGCAGGAGGAGGCTGTGTATAAAGGAGGAGGGTGAGGTGCAGGAGGAGGCTGTATAAAGGAGGGGAGTGGGGTGCAGGAGGAGGCTGTGTATAAAGGAGGAGTGTGAGGTGCAGGAGGAGGCTGTGTATAAAGGAGGAGTGTGAGGTGCAGGAGGAGGCTGTGTATAAAGGAGGGGAGTGAGGTGCAGGAGGAGGCTGTGTATAAAGGAGGAGAGTGATGTGCAGGAGGAGGCTGTGTATAAAGGAGGAGCGTGAGGTGCAGGAGGAGGCTGTGTATAAAGGAGGAGAATGATGTGCAGGAGGAGGCTGTATATAAAGGAGGGGAGTGAGGTGCAGGAGGAGGCTGTGTATAAAGGAGAAGTGTGAGGTGCAGGAGGAGGCTGTGTATAAAGGAGGAGCGTGAGGTGCAGGAGGAGGCTGTGTATAAAGGAGGAGTGTGAGGTGCAGGAGGAGGCTGTGTATAAAGGAGGAGAGTGATGTGCAGGAGGAGGCTGTGTATAAAGGAGGAGAGTTATGTGCAGGAGGAGGCTGTGTATAAAGGAGGAGCGTGAGGTGCAGGAGGAGGCTGTGTATAAAGGAGGGGAGTGAGGTGCAGGAGGAGGCTGTGTATAATGGTGGAGCGTGAGGTGCAGGAGGAGGCTGTGTATAAAGGAGGAGAGTGAGGTGCAGGAGGAGGCTGTGTAAAAAGGAGGAGAGTGAGGTGCAGGAGGAGGCTGTGTATAAAGGAGGGGAGTGAGGTGCAGGAGGAGGCTGTGTATAATGGTGGAGCGTGAGGTGCAGGAGGAGGCTGTGTATAAAGGAGGAGAGTGAGGGGCAGGAGGAGGCTGTGTATAAAGAAGGAGCGTGAGGTGCAGGAGGAGGCTGTGTATAAAGGAGGAGCGTGAGGTGCAGGAGGAGGCTGTGTATAAAGGAGGAGTGTGAGGTGCAGGAGGAGGCTGTGTATAAAGGAGGAGTGTGAGGTGCAGGAGGAGGCTGTGTATAAAGGAGGAGAGTGAGGTGCAGGAGGAAGCTGTGTATAAAGGAGGGGAGTGAGGTGCAGGAGGAGGCTGTGTATAAAGGAGGAGAGTGAGGTGCAGGAGGAGGCTGTGTATAAAGGAGGAGGGTGAGGTGCAGGAGGAGGCTGTGTATAAAGGAGGAGTGTGAGGTGCAGGAGGAGGCTGTGTATAAAGGAGGAGAGTGAGGTGCAGGAGGAAGCTGTGTATAAAGGAGGGGAGTGAGGTGCAGGAGGAGGCTGTGTATAAAGGAGGAGAGTGAGGTGCAGGAGGAGGCTGTGTATAAAGGAGGAGGGTGAGGTGCAGGAGGAGGCTGTGTACAAAGGAGGAGGGTGAGGTGCTGGAGGAGGCTGTGTATAAAGGAGGGGAGTGAGGTGCAGGAGGAGGCTGTGTATAAAGGAAGAGCGTGAGGTGCAGGAGGAGGCTGTGTATAAAGGAGGGGAGTGAGGTGCAGGAGGAGGCTGTGTATAAAGGAGGAGCGTGAGGTGCAGGAGGAGGCTGTGTATAAAGGAGGGGAGTGAGGTGCAGGAGGAGGCTGTGTATAAAGGAAGAGCGTGAGGTGCAGGAGGAGGCTGTGTATAAAGGAGGAGAGTGAGGTGCAGGAGGAGGCTGTGTATAAAGGAGGGGAGTGAGGTGCAGGAGGAGGCTGTGTATAAAGGAAGAGCGTGAGGTGCACGAGGAGGCTGTGTATAAAGAGGAGGGTGAGGTGCAGGAGGAGGCTGTGTATAAAGGAGGAGCGTGAGGTGCAGGAGGAGGCTGTGTATAAAGGAGGAGGGTGAGGTGCAGGAGGAGGCTGTGTATAAAGGAGGGGAGTGAGGTGCAGGAGGAGGCTGTGTCTAATGGAGGAGCGTGCGGTGCAGGAGGAGAGTGAGGTGCAGGAGGAGGCTGTGTAAAAAGGTGCAGGAGGAATAAGGCCCCTTAATTGCCGCTGTTAAAAGTTGTATTGGCAGTTGTCATTGAGTTAAAAGAACCCTTTTGCTTCAACAAAATGGCACCAGTTGGGTTCCCTGTACCAGTGCGGGAGCCAAGTTGCTATGTTGAACAGCGACAATTTCTTGTGCGCATTCCAACACTGGTCCTCGGAACACAGTGAGCTGCGCATGTTCAGATTGAGAGTATTGCTTGCCAATAGATGCTATTGCGCATGCGCCAGCACTGTTTTGTTGAAGCAAAATTTTTCTTTTTGTTGTTGAAGACCACAATATTAAATGCACAGGCACAGTATTTAAAATAGGAAGTACATCACTGAAGGTTCAGAGACCTGTCATTTAAGCCCAGAATGGTCATGATGAGGCCAGAGCACCAAAAAAGATCTGCATACCGGCACGCCCCAGAGCACCAGCATCTCATTAATTTAAAACTTCAAGCTCATTAATTTAAAACTTCAAGCATAGGTCGAAAAAAGAAACATAAGACGGATTTCTCCTACCCAAGTTTCATTTAAATCGGTGTAACAGCACCAACCTAGCAATGCCTGTAGTTTACTTAACAAAATCCTGATGACCGGTTCACCTTAAAATTATTTATACGGCTACAACTAATGACACTCTAAATATGTCCTTCTTTAAAATTTGTAACTCAATAGTATTACACTCCCACAAGGCTGCTTTTTCTAAGATAAAAACTGTATTACACCTCAATGAGCAAGACTTACAGAAAGAAGAAAGGGAGGCAAGACTTACTGAAAGAAGAAAGGGAGGCAAGACTTACTGAAAGAAGTACAGAAAGAGAAGCAAGAGCTGCTTCCTCAAGGGCCATTGAAACGTCTCGGCAGACGTTTCACTTTTTGTTTCATTGCAGCCATTTGGTAAATTCAAAAAAGTTAATTTTTTCACATTAATGTACACTCTGCACCCCATCTTGACTGAAAAAAGCAAATGTACAAATTTTTGCAAATTTAATAAAAAGGAAAAACTGAAATAACACATGGTCATAAGTATTCAGATCCGTTGCTCAGACACTCATATTTAAACCACATGCCGTCCATTTCCTTGCGATCCTCCTTGAGATGGTTCTACTCCTTCTTTGGAGTCCAGCTGTGTTTAATTAAACTGATAGGACTTGATTTGGAAAGGCGCACACCTGTCTATATAAGACCTCACAGTGCATGTCCGACCAAATGAGAATCATGAGGTCAAAGGAACTGGCCAAGGAGCTCAGAGACAGAACTGTGGCAAGGCACAGATCTGGCCAAGGTTACAATAGAATTTCTGCTGTACTTTAATCCCTTCATGACCAGGGGATTTTTCGTTTTTCCGTGTTCGTTTTTCGCTCCCCTCCTTCCCAGAGCCATAACTTTTTTATTTTTCCGTCAATTTGGCCATGTGAGGGCTTATTTTTTGCGGGACGAGTTGTACTTTTGAACGACATCATTGGTTTTAGCATGTCGTGAACTAGAAAACGGGAAAAAAATTCCAAGTGCGGTGAAATTGCAAAAAAAGTGCAATCCCACATTGTTTTTTTGTTTGGCTTTTTTGCTAGGTTCACTAAATGCTAAAAATGACCTGCCATTATGATTCTCCAGGTCAGTACGAGTTCATAGACACCAAACATGACTAGGTTATTTTTTATCTAAGTGGTGAAAAAAAATTCCAAACTTTGCTAAAAAAAAAAAACAATTGCGCCATTTTCCGATACTCGTAGCGTCTCCATTTTTCATGATCTGGGGTCGGTTGAGGGCTTATTTTTTGCGTGCCGAGATGATGTTTTTAATGATAGCATTTCGGTGCAGATACGTTCTTTTGATCGCCCGTTATTGCATTTTAATGCAATGTCGCGGCGACCAAAAAAAACGTAATTCTGGCGTTTCACATTTTTTTCCCGCTACGCTGTTTAGCGATCAGGTTAATACTTTTTTTTAATTGATAGATCGGGCGATTCTGAGCGCGGCGATACCAAATATGCGTAGATTTGATATTTTTTTTATTGATTTATTTTGATTGGGGCGAAAGGGGGGTGATTTAAACTTTTATGTTTTTTTTTATTTTTTTCACATTTTTTTAAAATTTTTTTTTCACTTTTGCCATGCTTCAATAGCCTCCATGGGAGGCTAGAAGCAGGCACAACTCGATCGGCTCTGCTACATAGCAGCGATCTGCTGATCGCTGCTATGTAGCAGAAATGGAGGTGTGCTTTGAGCGCCGACCACAGGGTGGCGCTCACAGCCACCGGTCATCAGTAACCATAGAGGTCTCAAGGACCTCTATGGTTACAATGGAGACACATCGCCGACCCCCGATCATGTGACGGGTCGGCGATGACGTCATTTCCGGCCGCCCGGCCGGAAGCGGTAGTTAAATGCCGCTGTCTGCGTTTGACAGCGGCATTTAACTAGTTAATAGGTGCGGGCAGATCGCGATTCTGCCCGCGCCTATTACGGGCACATGTCAGCTGTTCAAAACAGCTGACATGTCCCGGCTTTGATGCGGGCTCACCGCGGAGCCCTGCATCAAAGCAGGGGAGCCGGCATCGGACGGTATAGTACGTCCGATGCCGGTAAGGGGTTAATGTAAAAAAAATGAACTTTTTTTAATTTACCAAATGGCTGCAATGAAACGAAGAATGAATATTGTCAAAGAGGCATATTGTCCTCCAAACAAATTTATTTATGTACCGTTTTATCAGTCAGAATCCACAATTCTATTATACTACCTCAAATTTTTGGGCGTCAACTAATCTTCCTGAAATAAAAAAATTTTTAGGACTTAAATTTGCAAGGGGGTTTGTTAAAAAAACGAGCATTTGGTCTTACTGGTCCAACCACCCTGTTCAAGCTCCCCCTTCCTAGGACCTGCTATGAAATGATTGTGAGATTTTGGTATTTTAACGACAATGGTTAATTCCTGCACAGAAATGCCTCAGAACATGACAGACTGTATAAAATCAGTCCCATCATCGTAAAATTGACAGAAATGTTCTCAAGGCTGCACACCTCAACACGAAACATTTATATTAATGAGTTGCTTGTAAAATTCAAAGGAAGACAGCACGTCAATCAATTTATTCCATCTTAGGCTAGTGTCACATTTGCGTTTAAAAACGCAGCGTTTTAAACGCAAATGCAGGTGGTGAAAAAAAACGCATGTAAACGCGTGCGTTTTTGCATGTGGTAAAAAAAACGTGGCTTTTACATGCGTTTTTTCCTGCGTTTGCGTTTTTGAAACGCATGATGAGAAGTGTGTGACAGCTGCCAATCATCAAAATCAACTAGAAAACCCACTATAAACAGAAATAGCTAGGGTTAGGGTTAGGATCCCTAGGGTTAGGATCCCTTTAGGGTTAGGGTTGGGGGGTGGCTTATCAGTGTGTATTGTGTTTTTCTATTGAAACGCATGCGTTTAAAAACCCAAGCAAACGCATGTGCTTAAAAACGCATGCGTTTACATACACAGCAATACGTTTTTTTGCCGCAAAAAAAGCCTCTAGAAATTACTACATTCGGTATAAACCTCTATAAATAATGTATGAGAGTTCAACAGGATAAACATCAGCTTTTCACATTAATAAGGATAAAGATAGACAACTAAACCCACCAGGATGTCCTACTTATGTGGGGACATCTGGAAAAATCATTTGGAAGATGATTTAGCCTTTTTTTTAACCCCTTCATGACCCAGCCTATTTTGACCTTAAAGGGACTCTGTCACCTGAATTTGGCGGGACTGGTTTTGGGTCATATGGGCGGAGTTTTTGGGTGTTTGATTCACCCTTTCCTTACCCGTTGGCTGCATGCTGGCTGCAATATTGGATTGAAGTTCATTCTCTGTCCTCCATAGTACACGCCTGCGCAAAGCAATCTTGCCTTGTGCAGGCGTGTACTATGGAGGACAGAGAATGAACTTCAATCCAATATTGCAGCCAACGGGTAAGGAAAGGGTGAATCAAACACCCAAAAACTCCGCCCATATGACCCAAAACCAGTCCCGCCAAATTCAGGTGACAGGTTCCCTTTAAAGACCTTGCCGTTTTTTGCAATTCTGACCAGTGTCCCTTTATGAGGTAATAACTCAGGAACGCTTCAACGGATCCTAGCGGTTCTGAGATTGTTTTTTCGTGACATATTGGGCTTCATGTTAGTGGTAAATTTAGGTCAATAAATTCTGCGTTTATTTGTGATAAAAACGGAAATTTGGCGAAAATTTTGAAAATTTCGCAATTTTCACATTTTGAATTTTTATTCTGTTAAACCAGAGAGATATGTGACACAAAATAGTTAAAAAAAAAAAAAAACATTTCCCACATGTTTACTTCACATCAGCACAATTTTGGAAACAAAATTTTTTTTTGTTAGGAAGTTATAAGGGTTAAAATTTGACCAGCGATTTCTCATTTTTACAACGAAATTTACAAAACCATTTTTTTTAGAGACCACCTCACATTTGAAGTCAGTTTCAGGGGTCTATATGGCTGAAAATACCCAAAAGTGACACCATTCTAAAAACTGCACCCCTCAAGGTGCACAAAACCACATTCAAGAAGTTTATTAACCCTTCAGGTGCTTCACAGCAGCAGAAGCAACATGGAAGGAAAAAATGAACATTTAACTTTTTAGTCACAAAAATTATCTTTTAGCAACAATTTTTTTATTTTCCCAATGGTAAAAGGAGAAACTGAACCACGAAAGTTGTTGTCCAATTTGTCCTGAGTACGCTGATACCTCATATGTGGGGGTAAACCACTGTTTGGGCGCACGGCAGGGCTTGGAAGGGAAGGAGCGCCATTTGACTTTTTGAATCAAAAATTGGCTCCACTCTTTAGCGGACACCATGTCACGTTTGGAGAGCCCCCGTGTGCCTAAAAATTGGAGCTCCCCCACAAGTGACCCCATTTTGGAAACTAGACGCCCCAAGGAACTTATCTAGATGCATAGTGAGCACTTTGAACCCCCAGGTGCTTCACAAATTGATCCGTAAAAATGAAAAAGTACTTTTTTTTCACAAAAAAATTCTTTTCGCCTCAATTTTTTCATTTTCACATGGGCAGTAGGATAAAATGGATCATAAAATTTGTTGGGCAATTTCTCCCGAGTACGTCAATACCTCATATGTGGGGGTAAACCACTGTTTGGGCACTCGGCAGGTCTCGGAAGGGAAGGAGCGCCATTTGACTTTTTGAATGAAAAATTATTTCCATCGTTAGCGGACACCATGTCGCGTTTGGAGAGCCCCTGTGTGCCTAAACATTGGAGCAACCTTACAAGTGACCCCATTTTGGAAACTAGACCCCCCAAGGAACTTATCTAGATACATATTGAGCACTTTAAACCCCCAGGTGCTTCACAGAAGTTTATAACGCAGAGCCATGAAAATAAAAAATAATTTTTCTTTCCTCAAAAATGATTTTTTAGCCTGGAATTTCCTATTTTGCCAAGGATAATAGGAGAAATTAGACCCCAAATATTGTTGTACAGTTTGTCCTGAGTACGCTGATACCCCATATGTGGGGGTAAACCACTGTTTGGGCGCACGGCAGGGCTCGGAAGGGATGGCACGCCATTTGGCTTTTTAAATGGAAAATTAGCTCCAATCATTAGCAGACACCATGTCACGTTTGGAGAGCCCCTGTGTGCCTAAACATTGGAGATCCCCCAGAAATGATACCATTTTGGAAACTAGACCCCCAAAGGAACTAATCTAGATGTGTGGTGAGGACTTTGAACCCCCAAGTGCTTCACAGAAGTTTATAACGCAGAGCCATGAAAATAAAAATAAAAAATTATTTTCTCAAAAATGATCTTTTAGCCTGCAATTTTTTATTTTCCCAAGGGTAACAGGAGAAATTTGACCACAAAAGTTGTTGTCCAGTTTCTCCTGAGTACGCTGATATCCCATATGTGGGGGTAAATCACTGTTTGGGCACATGCCGGGGCTCGGAAGTGAAGTAGTGACGTTTTGAAATGCAGACTTTGATGGAATGCTCTGCGGGCGTCACGTTGCGTTTGCAGAGCCCCTGATGTGCCTAAACAGTAGAAACCCCCCACAAGTGACCCCATTTTGGAAACTAGACCCCGAAAGGAACTTATCTAGATGTGTGGTGAGCACTTTGAACCCCCAAGCGCTTCATAGAAGTTTATTATGCAGAGCCGTGAAAATAATAAATACGTTTTCTTTCCTCAAAAAAAAAAATTATTTAGCCCAGAATTTTTTATTTTCCCAAGGGTTACAGGAGAAATTGGATCCCAAAAGTTGTTGTCCAGTTTCTCCTGAGTACGCTGATACCCCATGAGTGGGGGTAAACCACTGTTTGGGCACACGTCGGGGCTCAGAAGGGAAGTAGTGACTTTTGAAATGCAGACTTTGATGGAATGGTCTGCGGGTGTAACGTTGCGTTTGCAGAGCCCCTGATGTGCCTAAACAGTAGAAACCCCCACAAGTGACCCCATTTTAGAAACTAGACCCCCCAAGGAACTTATCTAGATATGTGGTGAGCACTTTGAACCCCCAAGTGCTTCATAGACGTTTACAACGCAGAGCCGTGAAAATAAAAAATAATTTTTCTTTCCTCAAAAATTATGTTTTAGGAAGCATTTTTTTAGATTCACAAGGGTAACAGGAGAAATTGGACCCCAGTAATTGTTGCGCAGTTTGTCCTGAGTATGCTGGTACCCCATATGTGGGGGTAAACCACTGTTTGGGCACACGTCAGGGCTCGGAAGTGAGGGAGCACCATTTGACTTTTTGAATACGAGATTGGCTGGAATCAATGGTGGCGCCATGTTGCGTTTGGAGACCCCTGATGTGCCTAAACAGTGGTAACCCCTCAATTCTAACTCCAACACTAACCCCCCCACACCCCTAACCCTAATCCCAACTGTAGCCACAACCCTAATTCCAACCCTAACCACAACCCTAATTCCAACCCTAACCCTAAGGCTATGTGCCCACGTTGCGGATTCGTGTGAGATATTTCCGCACCATTTTTGAAAAATCCGCGGGTAAAAGGCACTGCGGATTTCCAGTGTTTTTTGTGCGGATTTCACCTGCGGATTCCTATTGAGGAACAGGTGTAAAACGCTGCGGAATCCGCACAAAGAATTGACATGCTGCGGAAAATACAACGCAGCGTTTCCGCGCGGTATTTTCCGCACCATGGGCACAGCGGATTTGGTCTTTCATATGTTTACATGGTACTGTAAACCTGATGGAACACTGCTGCGAATCCGCAGCGGCCAATCCACTGCGGATCCGCAGCCAAATCCGCACCGTGTGCACATAGCCTAATTCTAAAGGTATGTGCACACGCTGCGGAAAACGCTGCGGATCCGCAGCAGTTTCCCATGAGTTTACAGTTCAATGTAAACCTACGGGAAACAAAAATCGCTGTACACATGCTGCGGAAAAACTGCACGGAAACGCAGCGGTTTACATTCCGCAGCATGTCACTTCTTTGTGCGGATTCCACAGCGGTTTTACAACTGCTCCAATAGAAAATCGCAGTTGTAAAACCGCAGTGAAATGCGCAGAAAAAACGCGGTAAATCCGCCATAAATCCGCAGCGGTTTAGCACTGCGGATTAATCCGCAGAGGACCAGAATACGTGTGCACATACCGAAACCCTAGCCCTAACCCTACCCCTAACCCTAACCCTAGCCCTAACCCTACCCCTAACCCTAACCCTATTCTAACATTAGTGGAAAAAAAATTTTTTTTATTTTTTTATTGTCCCTACCTATGGTGGTGACAAAGGGGGGGGGGTCATTTATTATTTTTTTTATTTTGATCACTGAGATAGATTATATCTCAGTGATCAAATTGCACTTTGGAACGAATCTGCCAGCCGGCAGATTCGGCGGGCGCACTGCGCATGCGCCCGCCATTTTGGAAGATGGCGGCGCCCAGGGAGAAGACGGACGGGACCCCGGCTGGATCGGTAAGTATGATGGGGTGGGGGGGGGGGGATCGGAGCACGGGGGGGGGGGGGGGAATCGGAGCGCGGGAGGGGTGGAACAGAGCACGGGGGGCGTGGAACGGAGCACGGGGGGGTGGAACGGAGCACCGGGGGGGGTGGATCGGAGTGCAGGGGGGGTGATTGGAGCACGGGGGGGTGATTGGAGCACGGGGGGAGCGGACAAGAGCACGGGGGGGGAGCGGAGCCCTGTACTGAGGGAAGCCGGAGCAGTGTACCGGCCAGATCGGGGGGCTGGGGGGGCGATCGGTGGGGTGGGGGCACATTAGTATTTCCAGCCATGGCCGATGATATTGCAGCATCGGCCATGGCTGGATTGTAATATTTCACCCGTTATAATAGGTGAAATATTACAAATCGCTCTGATTGGCAGTTTCACTTTCAACAGCCAATCAGAGCGATCGTAGCCACGAGGGGGTGAAGCCACCCCCCCTGGGCTAAACTACCACTCCCCCTGTCCCTGCAGATCGGGTGAAATGGGAGTTAACCCTTTCACCCGGCCTGCAGGGACGCGATCTTTCCATGACGCCACATAGGCGTCATGGGTCGGATTGGCACCGACTTTCATGACGCCTACGTGGCGTCATGGGTCGGGAAGGGGTTAAAAAAATGGACTTATCCTGTATGCAGACAGTTACTACACCAGTATTCCCCTATTTAAAATGGTTTTGGATCATTTGTAAAAACCGTTAGGGGTTTCTACAATCATTGGTCAATGAAATGTTCCAAAAGGGGCAGTCAGGGGCTGTATGCAATGGAGAGCTGCTTGGCCTCAAGTATAAGGATACGAAATATATTTTTATCCTCTTCTCGATCCACACAGATGCCACAAGGGCTATTGTAGAACTAGGATCCACTACTTCAAAGCAAAAACCCGTGTCTGTCATTGATTGCAACAAATACATCTCGGGGGAGGGGCTGAACCTTGCAGACCAGGTTCTACAGCCATATCAGGTATCAAGAAAATCATATACGGTAACTGGTATAAAAAGTTAGTCATTTACTTGTTTCAAGTGGCCATATATAATTCTTTTGTGTTAAACAAAAAATCAGGAAATTCAGATACTTTCCTTGATTACCAGGAAAAGGTAATTGAAAATCTTGTTTTTGCAATGTAAGGCCCTGTTCATCCATTAGAATCTGAAGATATCAAAAGACTCACTGAGCGACATTTTATTGTACTCATTCCTGCAACAGAAACAAGAAAGAACCTCCAGAGAAGATGTGTATGTACCAAGAGAAGAATGAGGCGTTATACCCGCTATTATTGCCCATTGTTACCAGCCTTAGGCTATGTGCACACGTTGCGGATTCGTGTGTGGATTTTTCCGCACTGTTTTTGCAAAATCCACAGGTAAAACGCACTGCGGATTACCTACGGTTTCTGTGCGGATTCCACCTGCGGTTTTACACCTGCGGATTCCTATTGAGGAACAGGTGTAAAACGCTGCGGAGTCCGC
Source organism: Ranitomeya imitator (assembly GCF_032444005.1). NCBI lineage: Eukaryota > Metazoa > Chordata > Amphibia > Anura > Dendrobatidae > Ranitomeya > Ranitomeya imitator. Next base: position 528,961,846 of record NC_091287.1, read on the forward strand.
ACAAAGAATTGACATGCCGCGGAAAATACAACGCAGCGTTTCCGCGCTGTATTTTCCGCACCATGGGCACAGCGGATTTAGTTTTCCATACGTTTACATGGTGCTGTACAACGCATGCAAAATCCGCAACGTGTGCACATAGCCTTATGCCTCACTGACTGTTTTAAAATCTTCCTCACAGACTCATGTTTTTAAAGGGAATCTGTCACCCCACAAATCGTATATTGGCTAAGGCCACCGGCATCAGGGACTTATCTACAGCATTCTGTAATGCTGTAGATAAGCCCCCGATGTAACCTGAAAGGTAAGAAAAACAGCTTATACGGTATTATAGTCACCCAGGGGCGGTCCCGCTGCGGTCCGAGTCCAATGGGCGTCGCGGTCCAGGTCCGGTGCCTCCCATCTTCATACGATGACGTCCTCTTCTTCTCTTGCGGCGCAGGGGTACTTTGTCTGCCCTGTTGAGTTCAGAGCAAAGTACTGCAGTGCGCAGGCGCCGGGCCTCTCTGACCTTTCCCGGCGCCTGTGGAGCCGCGGCAGGAACACAGGAAGAGGACGTCATCGCATGAAGATAGGAGGAGCTGGACCGTGACGCCCATCGGACGGGACCGCCCCTGGGTGAGTATAATATAACCTGTTTTTCTTACCTTTCAGGATACATCGGAGACTTAGTTACAGCTTTACAGAATGCTGTAGATAAGCCCCTGATCCCTTTTGAGCTTTGTATTGTGGTTGCAATGTGGTTTCCCCACATATAGGGTATTGGTGTACTCTGAAGAAATTGAACATTCGGTTGTGTGGTCTACTTTCTCCTTTTACCCTTGTGAAAATGAGAAATTTGAGGCCAAATCAACTTTTTTTGTGAAAACAAATGTAATACTTCATTTTCACAACCCAATAGTTTAATAGTAATCACACCAGCAGATGACTTCCTCAAGCGGTGTCGTTTCCAAAATGGGGTCACTTGTGGGGGATTTCCACTGTTTGAAGAGCCCCTGGTGCTCCCAAACATGACATGGCGTCCGCTATCTATTCCAGCGAATTTTGTGTTCCAAAAGTCATGCTGTGCTTTTTCCCCGCCGTGCGCCCAAACAATGGTTTTCCACCCACATAGTGGAGCATCAGCGTACTCGGGAGAAATTGCACAACTCTGGAGAAATTGCATGATGCATTTTCTCTTGTTACCCTTTCGAAAGTTTAACTTTTGGGGCTTAAGTAACATTTTTGGGGCAAAAAATAAAATGTTCGTTTTTTCTTTCCACATTGCATTAATTCTTGTGAAAGGTTAATAACTTCTTGATTGTGATTTTGAGCACTTTGTGGGGTGCAGTTTTTAAAACTGACATTGATTGATTATTTTCTGTCATATAGGCCCCTTAAAGTCACTTCAAACATTTTGTTTGAAAAATCAGAAATTGTCGATAGATTTTTAACCCTTCTAACGGAAAAAAAATTTGAAAAATTGTGCTGATGGAAAATAGACATGTGGGAATTGTTATTTATTAACTGTTTTGTGTGGTATAAATATCTAGCTTTAGGCTACGTGCCCACATTGCGGATTCGTGTGCGGATTTTTCCGCACTGTTTTTTTAAAAATCTGCAGGTAAAACACACTGCGTATTACCCGTGGATTTCTGCGTTTTTGGGGTGGATTTCACCTATTGAGCAGGTGTAAAACGCTGCGGAATCCGCACAAAAAATTGACATGCTGCGGAAAATAATCCGCAGTGTTTCCGCGCGGTATTTTCTGCACCATGGGCTCTGCAGATTTGGTTTTCCATAGGTTTACATGGTACTGTAAATCGCATGGAAAACTGCTGCGGATCCGCAGCCAAATCCACAACATGTGCACATACCCTAAGGCTTCTTTTACACTTGCCGTGTTTTTGCGGCCCCAATAGATTTCTATGAGGCCGCAAAAACGGGCTGCGAAAAATTGTTGGAGCGCCGTATGGCCATGAAGGCCGTATTTACGACCGTGAAAAAATATGGAGCTTGCTCGACATTTTTCACGACTTACGGACACGGCCCCCATTGTAAATCAATGGGGCTGCAAAAACAAAGGAAGGTTGTTTTTGCTGTGCGCCGTGACTTCCGGTTTTGCGGACCGACATTTATTATTCCCAATACTTTTGCTATAGTATTGGGAACCTGAAAACAGCGATTCCCAACTTTTTTGCGATCCGATATTGCTGCAGACCTTGAAAAAAAGACCCGCAATAACGGGCCGCAAAAAAACGGTAAGTGTAAAAGAAGCCTAAGGGCGTAAAAATTGAAAGTTTGAAAAATGCAAAATTTTCGACATTTTTGTCAAATTTTCACAAATAAATACAAATATTGACCTAAATTTCCCACTAATTTAAGTACAATATGTCACGAAAAAAACAATATCAGAATTAGTGGGATCCGTTGAAGCGTTTCAGAGTTATTACATCATAAAGTGACACTGGTCAAAATTGAAAAAATTGGCCTGGTCATGAAGGCGAAAGCAGGCTCTGGCGCAGAAGTGTTAAATAAAGCAAACATCCAAAATAACAGAAGAATGACCAACAAAAAAAACTTTTATTGAAATCTACCTTAAAAATGAACCCCTATTAGGGAGCTTCAGATAGTCATCGACTAAAACACGAGACTAAGGCCGGAGTCACACATGCGAGAAACACGTCCGTGTCTGGCATGTGAACAGCAAGCTCTGGCGCCGGCACTTCGGAGCGGAGCGTGTGGCCGCATAGCAACACATGGAGGCGCAAGTGCCGGCGCCAGAGCTTGCTGTTCACATGCGAGACACGGACGTGTTTCTCGCATGTGTGACTCCGGCCTTAGTGTAAAAAATGGACTTCGTTAGGTAACCCTATTCGGAAATATCCAAATATTGAAACTTCCGCGCAAACAAAAGGCAGGCGGTTTCAATATTTACCGCACATGTAGCATAAATTTGTAGTTTAGTCAATGACTATTTAAGTCTCTTAATAGGGGTTAAATTTTAATTGGTATAATAAAAGTTCAGTATTAAAATAATTTTTCGTTTTTGTCCATTTTTCTGCCATTTTGCCTTTTAGGTTTTGATTGTGCTCTTCAGAATTGTGAATCTTGGCAGTGAGGAGAGTTAGGTAATGTTTTTGCAAGTTCACACTCGGGCTTATATTGCTTCTCTCGCTCTTTCAGGAAGGAAAGCGACGTCAGCGGAGAAGACAGCGGTGTCCAGTTTACTGTGAAGTGCATGGAGATCCTCTCTTGAAAACCACAGTGCGATGTGGAGGAGCGGCGGCGGCGATCTCTGCTGTCGTGGAGTAGTCGATCTGCATGCTGTGCCAAAGTAGTAGCCACACTGCAGAGGATTTTACTGTAAATACAGAATTAATAATGTGGGCAGCACATAACTTGTACAATTAAGAAGATTTTAATACATTTTTACTGACTTGTTTGTTTTTTTTTTTTTTTGCTGGTATTTTTTTCCTTTGTATGAGAGGACAGAAATGGCAGACAACACAGTGACCACTAGTTTTTCTTTTTTGTTTTTTTTCTTGCTTTTTGCTACATCTGTTTAACATTACTATGTGCTAGTTACACAGTTGGTAAATCTAATATTTTTCCTTTTTGATATGTAACAAAAAAAAGAAGCTTTTAGCTTTGAGTGACCACTGACCAAAAGTTATTTTCTGTGGTTGCCTAAAGAGAGAGCTACCCCACATTAAACAGCATCTGTTGATTTTGTTCTCTGTGATTTGTATTTTGCAGTTCCCCCTCTTCAGATGATATTGTTAATACTATACAGTCTATAAGCAAGTAGTACAAATACGACTAAAAAGGTTTTTTTTTGTTTCTTTTTTCAGGTGAGAAACTTTTGGTATTCTCCTTTGTATTTTATTGCTGTTCTGTGGGGTTGCCAAGTGTCATTGTTTTTTTGCAGGAAAACAATGGTTTTTGTTTCTTTATTTTTTCTAAAAATGGCTCTGTAAATCTGCGTGGCAAAAAAAAAAAAAAAAAAAATAATTAGACTTGCACCTGCCAATAAACGGTGTCTTATACGTATGTATGTTCAGCTTTGTACTTTCTGAAAATTGACTTGTTGAAATTTCTGAAGAATTGCACAACTTCTAGGTCGTTCTGCTTTTTCTTTTCCTTTTTTTTTTATCATAAAGCACATTGTGATTTTCCCAAATGTAATTAGTCTCTTGCACTTTAGATATGTGGGGGGTTTTAAATGTATTTACAAGATCATAACTCAAGATAAATCTGAAAATTGTACATACGGTAATTTTTTTTTTCTGCATAATTTCCTTCACTACAAGAAGACTAGCCATCTGAGGTACCTGATAACTTTCTTCTATTCTGATGTCAATGTCTGCTGTATTCAAGAACATGACAGCATTAGGCTGCAGTCACACTAGCAGTATTTGGTCAGTATTTTACAACAGTATTTGTAAGCCAAAACCAGGAGTGGAACAATTAGGCCGGAGTCACACTAGCGTATTGCATCCGATGCGAGATCATCGGATGCGATATGCTAATGACACTCGGCTCCGGCTCGCAGCAGAGCAGGAGCCGAGTGTAATGCGTCTGTGCTCCAATTCTCTCGCACAGGGAGGATCGGAGCACAGCTGCGGAGGAGGCGGAGAAATGAATTTCTCCATCTCCTCCATTGCCGGGGTCCGCTTACAGCGCACATCACTCAGATGATATCCGAGTGGTGTGCGCTGTCTCACTCGCACCCATAGGCTTATATGGGTGCGAGTGAGCTGAGAGTTTTCCTCGGTCCGAGACAATCGCAGCTGCTGGGAGCTGGCCCATAACTTATCATTGGTTCGGGTGCAATGCAATTTTTTATCGCATTGCACTCGGCCGTTTAAAGCGCCAGTGTGACGCCGGCCTTAGAGGAAAAGTATAAGGCTACTTTCACACTAGCGTCGGCCTCGGCCCGTCGCAGTGCGTCGGGCCGAGGTACCGACGCATACTGTGAAATAAAATCACAACGGGGGCATGGATGCAATTTTTCCACGCATCCGCTGCCCCATTGTGAGTTGCGGAGAGGAGAGGGCGGAGCTTTGGCCGCGCATGCGCGGTCGAAAATGGCGGACACGACGCACAAGAAAACTTTACATGGAACTTTTTTTGTGCCGGCGGTCCGCCAAAACACGACGCAAGTATAGATCTATATGTTTTACAAAAATAAAGTGCCTTTGCTAAAATAGATTTTAGCAGGAAGCTACGCCCCATATTCATTCAGATGTTACAGCTGTTACCAGAAGCACAGTTGTATTGTAGATTTATATAAAATTGCTGCACATAAATGCACCAGAAAAGAAAATATGCTTTTTTTTTGTTTCTGTTTGAACGTTGTCGCTTTTAGGACCAGTATTCTGCATTGATTCATATTCTGCTTGTCTGGGCTCCAAATTCTTTGCCTCGAGTTAGATTACTAAAACAACTCTGGGGGCCTTCAGCCGCCTCTAGAGGGAGCTCCCTGTATCCCTGGGTTATTTAGATCAATGTATGAAGTAAGCGCCATCCAGTAGCAGTTTTTGAGTATGTTCATACCCGGTAGAGTTTTTTTTCATCTGAATTTGCAGTGTATTACTGTATCGGCACAGTGGAAGAAATATTAATCAAATCTCATCCGCTTTCTGCAAAAAAACAAAAAAAAATCCTCAGTGAAAAATGATCTGCATTGTGGATTTTAAATCCTTAAATATGCTGTGAATTTTCATAACAAACTTTACAATGCAAAATATGGAACAAATCTGCATGTAACAGAGGAATATTTAACCGCACTGGTTTCAAAAGTTGCAGTAAGCGGACAGTGTTTTAAGAGATTCCAAGAAATGGTTTAAAAATTATTTCACTGCATTATGTACCGTATTTCTTTTTTTTTTTTTTAAATCCTCATTCAGACATCCTTTTGTTATTTGGAGTGGTGGAAGTTAGGCCGGGATCACACATGCGAGAAATACGTCAGAATCTCGCATGGTAACCCTCGGCCCTGCACTCCGGAGCGGAGCGTGCGGCCGCATAGCAATACATGGAACCGCACGCTCCTCTCCTGAGTGTCGGGTGCAGGGCCGGGGATTACCATGCGAGACTCGGACGTATTTCTCGCATGTGTGATCCCGGCCTTAGAGTAACTAAACTTTGTTTTGTATAATCAATTTCTAAGAGATTTTGTAAAATACTTACCCGATTTTGGTTTTCTTCTCCGTGAAATGCGGTGCTGGTCTTATGGCTGGATTTCATCTTCCTTTGCTGCATTAGAACATCTGTCCTCTCTCTAGACCTGCGATCAGAATACAGACAGACTTGCGGACGCGCTCTTCCCTCGTACGAGCAGAGCTGGAATCGGTGGCCGATTATCCTGTGCTTTGCGCACTTCCTTCTTGTCCCCCTTCAGAAATGCAGTGAGGCAGAACATGTCTCCACATTATCCTACCTGCTGCTCCTGTCCTAAAGTGGCTATTTCATCTTTTGCTGTTTCTGTTTGTCTTCCTCACCATAAAGCATATTTATTGGCTCAAAGTGTGAGGCTGCTTTCACACTTTACAGCCACGCTGTTTTTTGTTTTGTTTGTTTCTGCGTCAATCGTGTTACAAAATGGCGGCAAAACTTTTGCAGTTCTACGGCTTTCATGGCACAATGAAAAGGAAAATGAGACAAATAAGGTAGTGAATTATATTATAAAAACCTCCTTCATCAAAACAAAAAAAAGGTTTGGATATAGCCAAGAGATGCTACTGCGCAGGTGGCGACATCTTGGATGAGGAAGGTTTTTTTCCTCTCCAGGAAGATGGCGCCGCCGGCGTATGCGCAGTAGCAGCTCTCAGGGCACAGCTATATACACCGATAGCTGCTACTGCGCAGGCGCCATTTTCAAATTGATTTTTTTTTTGTTTCTAGCTGAATAACATGAGAAACAGTTATTGGCACATGAAACATGCGATTATGCTGCAGAGCAGGTGCCTCGGCTGGCTCCTGCGTGCAGAAGGGTTCTTTTCTCTCTCTTTTTTTTTTTAAGTATGTACAGATAATTCATTATGCAAACTAGGGTGCAGGTCAGTGAGGGATCACATTATGAATACCTAATCAGAGCACCACATGAAGACCCCCCACAGGCCGCTCCGGTGCACGAGCATATCATTAACTAAAAACTGAAAATAAAGATTACACAACAACCACAAGACGGATTTCATCAACCAAGGTATCATTTTAATCAGTATAACGGCGCCGAACTGACACTGTAGGTTATTGTGCACAATCCTGCTGACAGGTCCCCTTTAAATACATATTGGAAATAACTACTATCATCAGAATAAAATTTTGAGTATGAAGCTCGACTTTCATCAACAGTCCCATATAGAATGAATAGGGCATGCACACCTCTGCCACATTAAAATGAGGGACAAGAAAAAGCAATCAGTGTGACCAATCTAAAAGTTATCACCCATCCTGTGAATAGGCAATGACTTCCTATTATCAGAATACCCTTTTAACAATTTTTATAAAATGATTCATTCATTATAAAGTTTACGTATCATCCGAAAATAACCTATTGTTTAAAACGTGCTTTTGTTAAACCTAATTTGCACAATGGCTATTGTGCCGGTCACACAACACTCCTTCCCCTAAATCAGACGTCAGTGGCACCTGCATCCGTGGTCTTTGTGGCCGTATTAAAGCAAATCTCAATGTTGTGAAGAGCAGACGACTAGTGATGAGCGAATATACTCGTTGCTCGAGTTTTCTCGAGCATGATCGGGTGGTCTCCGAGTACTTGTTAGTGTTCGGAGATTTAGTTTTCATCGCCTCAGCTGAATGATTTACAGCTACTAGCCAGGCTGAGTACATGTGGGGGTTGCCTGGTTGCTAGGGAACCCCCACATGTATTCAAGCTGGCTAATAGCTGTAAATCATTCAGCTGCGGCGACGAAAACTAAATCTCCGAACACTAGCAAATACTCGGAGACCACCTGAGCAACATAATTATAATTCTGCTCATAATCGCGTGCAGAATACAAGTACAATCAGAAAATAAAAATATGTAACGCTATTCGGTTTTCATTTGTAAAAATACATATGTATATGTAAATTCCTTTTAGGCTATGTGCACACGTTGCGGATTAGGCTTAGGAATTTCTGGTGCGGATTCTGCCTCTCCTGGCAGAAAACACACCTGCGGATTTGTCGCGTTTTTTGTGCATTTTTTGCTGCGGTTTTCTTGCGGTTTTGCTGCGTTTTTTACCCCTGCGGGTTTCTATAATGGAATGGGTACAAAAATGCTGCAGATTCACAAAAAAGAAGTGACATGCTACTTCTTTTAAACCGCAGCGTTTCCGCAGCGGATTTTCCGCAAAGTGTGCACAGCATTTTTTTTTCTCATTGATTTACATTGTACTGTAAATCAATTGCGGATCTGCAGCGTTTCAGCAGCTTAAAAAACGCTGAGGATCCGCAGAGAATCCGCAACGTGTGCACATACCCTTAATAATAGAGTTTATGACGTGCACCCTGCAACTTTTAGAAACTGGATCTTAAAGAATCGCCCAGTTTGCACAATATCTTCCCAGGCTCCTTACTGGGGCATCTAGTAGTACTCCAGTGGACTTACAAGAATTACATGGTTGACGGCTTATTTTGAATGGACTCCGTGTAATACTGTTGTACTTTTTCGCTTCAACCATAAGGATGTGTCTAGACGTCAGTTTTGCTTGCAATTCTGCTCTGCCACAGTGCAGGTGAATGGGGCCACATTGCGACTCCTTTTGTGCCACGACAAGTAGGTCGCAAAAAGTTGGATTATTTGTGCCGACTGTCGTCGTAATGCCACACCATTCACATACATTATACGGCAATGCGGCAGTGGAACATCGCAACCTTTGGCCACTTGACCTAGTCTCTGTCTTAACAGCTAGTGGTCTCGTTGGAGAAGCAGGACTTGTGTAGTTTCGATCTAACAAGCTTTTTAGAACGCTGAAACAATCCCTTTAATATTAGCTGTACTGCGCTGCTTTTTTTGTCTTCCTCTTTTTGGTTCATTGTTTGATTTTATTATACTCCTATAGATTTCCTTGACCGCAGCTTACTTTGATATTTTACCACTTTATATGGTTGGCGCCACCTCGACAGACTATCTTTGTTTATGGGGTGGATGACGAACGGTTTCTTTTGGTTTAATTCACAATCGTACCATTACACCGCAAAATTGTATTTCATGGAAAAAAAAAAACTGTTTAGTAAGGTTGTATTTTCCTTCCGTTTTTCCTCCACACTTTTAAAGCCATTTCATTGTTTTGTCAGTTTTCTTCAGAGAAGAATAAACATATACTTTGTTTAATTTGCTGCGTACTGATGCTTTTTTTTATTTGCCTCGTATTTGCCTTTTGTAAAATACATTTGCACTAAGTACAAAAGTCTATTGTATCCAGAATACAGGACCCCGGCAGAAAGAGCTGATTCGGTTTAGGTGTATAGAGCCACCAACATCCGGCTCAGTGAACCTGGTCTGGATACTAGGGATCCATCCATCATGGAGGCATTATTTTTTTTTTTTTTTTTTTTTTGCAAAATCTGCTGCACTTTTCCATCCAGGTGTATGGTATGTAGACACATGCTGTCCAGATGAGAGCCAAAAAATGAAAAGGATTGTAGTGTGCAACTAGCCTAAGCTAAGCTTTTTCAGAAGAAAGGTATGTTCATACACCATGTTATGGCCACAGAAAACTGCATTTCACTGTCCCAGCAAAGTGAATGACATTTATGAAGTCTACTGCACACATTACCTATTTTTTCCTTGCAGTTTTATGTCTGCAGCACGTCATCTCTTTCAAAGAATTTGTATTTTACCCTTCGCCATGACAGCACCCACTGGAGAGATAGGGATCCGCCCCAAGGAACAGGAAACCTACAGAGACATAAAAGGGGGCGGTCCCCCTCTCCTCCTCAGTTTAGGTTTCCTGTTCCCAGGGGACAGGATCTCTGGATTCTCCAAGAAGACTTACAGAAAATCATACCTGGGCCATAAGTATCCACCTGTGCGGTCTCTGCGGGAACGGCAGGGGATGCGGTCCAGTAGCAGCGTCGGGGGAGACTCCGTTAGACGGCTCCCCCCTCGTCTGGCCGGCATGTGGGATGGCTGGGTCCATGGAGGCCGGCCGAATCCTGGTACGACGCTGCGGGAGTGCGGCCGAAGGAGACGCCGGACGCTGGACCGGCTTATTTGGGGTCCGCAATCCGTGGCTCTGCAGCAGCGGCAGCCGGCACACCGCTCCGAGACGCAGGCCGGAATAATGGCGGCCGCGCATGCGGGGAGCGGTGGAAGATTCCCCTTACTGACCCGGAGGTGTTGGACTACTTCCGGGTCACTCACACAGCGGTGAGGGAAAGCGCGGTTTCGCGCATGCGCAGTACACCGCTGTGTGAAGGGGAAGGGGGAAAAAAAAAAAAGACCGGATCCTGGCAGTTAAAAGGGGATGGTTGCAAACGCACAGGCGATGCAACATGTCGTCCCCAAGCAAGTCAGTGGACCCAGCAGGTGAGCCATCCAGCAGGAGGTCCTCAGATGCCAGCCGTAGAGGTGAAGCCACAGATTCCAGATCCAGGAAGACGCTTCAACAACCTGATCCGGTACCGTACAGCTTCACTGGGTGAGTGTTAAAATCCCTCTGCCTATAAAGCTGACACACTTTTCCACAATATCTTCCTCACCCAGGCCAAAAGGAGACAAAAGTCTAAACACAAACAGTGTGCATTATGTGACGAGCCTCTCCCAGACGCCCACCCCAAAAAACTCTGCAACCAGTGTATCACCGAAACAATGCAGAGTCAATCCATGTCGGTTACGGATATACGGGCCATAATTAGGGAAGAGTTGCAGGCCATTACACAAGCCAGTGCACCTCCTAAAAAATCCAGTAAGGAAAAGGCTGTATCCAGCTCTGAGTCTGATGAGGAAGGCGTCATCCACTCTGATTCCTCACGTTCATCATCCTCATCCTCGACACAATCTGACATTGGAGGTCGAGCTTGTTTCCCCCTTGATGGGGTTGACAACCTGGTAAAATCTATTAGGAATACCATAGGTTGTGAGGATGCAAAAGACGACCAAACTGCACAAGACATCATGTTTGCAGGGTTGGCAGAGAGGAAGAGAAGAGCCTTCCCAGTAATTCCTGCGGTTAAGGCACTAATAAGGAGGGAATGGGAAAAGCAGGACCAGAGGGGCTTTCTCCCATCAGCCTCCAAAAGGAAGTACCCCTTTAGCGACGAGGAATTAAACACATGGACCAAAATTCCTAAAGTGGACGCTGCGGTGGCCTCCACTTCTAAACAGTCAGCCTTACCAGTCGAGGATGCAGGGCTACTCTCTGATCCTCTAGATCGGAAAGCAGAGTCGTCACTGAAAAGGTCATGGGAAGCTTCCACGGGCATATTTAAGCCTACGATTGCCAGCACGTGCACAGCTAGATCTATGCTTGTTTGGATCGATCAGTTAGATCAACAGATTGAGCAGGGGATCTCCAGACAAAAATTGCGGGATGCACTGCCATTAATTAGAGGAGCAGCAGCATTCATGGCCGATGCGTCAGCCGACTCTCTACGCCTTGCAGCGAGGTCAGCAGGCCTAGTGAATAATGCCAGACGTGCATTGTGGATGAAGAGTTGGAAGGGGGATACACATTCGAAAGCTAAGATCTGTGGTATCCCGTGTGAGGGTGAGTTTCTTTTTGGAAAAGCTTTAGATGACATCCTCAAAAAAGCAAAAGAGAGGAAAAAAGCCTTCCCTGACCCCTCAATTCCTTTCTATAGGAAGACCTTTAGGAGGAGACCGTTCGGGAAAAGAACGCAAAATGAAAGACCGTCACGGTGGGCTACAAGAGAGGGAAAACAGAGTGGCACTATGTTTAAAGGGCCCCCCTTCCGTAGAGACAACAAATATTAAAGGGCCAGTTACCCCAATAGGGGGCAGGTTAAAATTTTTCTTTCCCCAATGGCAGAAGATTACATTAAATTCCTGGGTTCTGAATATTATTAAAGAAGGAATGAAAATAGAATTCCTCCAAATTCCCCATGATTCTTTTGTTTTAACAGCCCTTTCCTCACCAGTTCAACAAAGGGCCCTTGAACTGGAAATCCAAAGTCTGATAATTAAAAATGTCTTAGGGTGCCGAAGGGACAAAAGGGTAGGGGGTTCTACTCTCTGTTATTTTTAATCCCTAAACCCGATGGTTCCTTTAGAACGATTATAAATCTAAAAAAAACTCAATACGTTTATAAAAAATTATACGTTTAAAATGGAATCTATTAGATCTGCCATTAAACTCCTGTATCCAAATTGTAAAATGGGCGGCATTGATTTAAAAGATGCCTACTACCATCTCCCTATTCATAACAGGTATCAAAAATACTTAAGAGTGGCGGTAACTCTTGAGGGGGAGATACATCATTTCCAATACACGGCTATGCCCTTTGGTCTCTCTACAGCTCCAAGGATTTTCACCAAAGTTATGTTAGAAGTGATGGCCTACCTCCGCCAAAAAGACACCTTAATCATCCCCTATTTGGATGATTTTTTAGTTGTTGGAAATTCATCCCTTCAGTGTGCTGAGCGGTTAGCTGACACTGTCTCATCCCTAAAAGACCTGGGCTGGATCATCAACTCCGAAAAGTCCAGACTCATCCCACTTTCTCTCCAGACATTCCTAGGTTTCAATCTAGACTCCACAAAACAAAAATGTCTACTCCCACAAGTAAAGATATCACTAATAGAGGAGAAAGTAGCAGCGGCCATTCAAAAATCCCATATGTCCTTGAGGGCAGGTATGTCCTTACTAGGATCCCTTTCCTCCTGTACTCCAGCCGTTCAGTGGGCACAACTCCATACCCGAACATTGCAACATCAGATACTTCGGGAACAGAGGAAATTTTTAGGGCACCTCGAATCAAAAATAACATTATCAGGAAAAGTGTTATCTTCCTTGTCGTGGTGGTTGGATAGCAAAAACTTAACGGAAGGTGTCCCTTGGGTGATAACACCATCCCACACGGTAACCACTGATGCTAGTCCCCACGGGTGGGGTGCACACATGGGAGATAAATTCTGCCAGGGAATATGGAATAAGAAGGAGATTTTAGATTCATCCAATTTGAAAGAGTTGAAGGCAGTAAACTATGCACTGCATCAATTTCTCCCACAGCTACGAGGAAACCACGTCAGAGTCTGTTCAGACAACACTACGACAGTGGCATATTTAAACAAACAAGGCGGCACACGATCAGACGCTCTAATGTCTTCCGCAAAGAATACCTTAACCCTGGCCGAAAATCATCTATTGTCCCTCTCTGCGGTCCACATCAAAGGAGAGAACAATCAACAAGCAGACTTTCTAAGTCGACACACTCTACATCAAGGAGAATGGTGTCTAAATCCTCACATATTCCACAAAGTGACAGTATTGTGGGGCAGGCCCCAGATAGACCTGTTTGCTACGAAACAGAACAGACAGGTCCAGAAATTTGCATCTCGGTTCCGTGCAGACCACCCGGACATTCTAGATGCTCTTCAAACACCCTGGCAATTCAAGCTGGCATATGCCTTCCCTCCGATAATTCTGCTTCCGCAAGTAATATGGAAGATCAGGGAAGAACAAGCCAGGATAATATTGATCGCACCATTCTGGCCCAAAAGACCATGGTTCTCGTGCCTGCAGTCAATGTCGGTGACAGATCCATGGGTCCTTCCCTCAATCCCAGACCTTCTCTCTCAGGGACCTTTCTTCCACCCTCAAGTGGACAGCCTCCACTTGACGGCCTGGAATTTGAAAGGCAGATACTAAATTCCAGGGGGTTCTCAAAAGGCCTCATTGATACACTCCTGCTCAGCAGGAAACCATCTACAACTAAAATTTATACCAAAATATGGAAAAAGTTTCTTCAGTTCCATACAGGTTCAAACCCCTCTGAGGTTCCAATAAAATCTATCCTAGAGTTTCTACAGAAAGGGAAAGAATTAGGTCTGTCAGTTAACACACTAAAAGTACAGGTGTCCGCTCTAGGAGCCCTCTATGTCCATAATATTGCGGGTAATAAATGGGTATCCCGATTCATCACGGCTTGTGAGCGAGTTACTCCGGTCCACATACCTAGAATAGCTCCTTGGGACCTAAACCTAGTTTTAGACTCTCTAACGGAACCTCCATTTGAGCCTATAGACACAATATCCCTGAAACACTTATCGCTAAAGACAGCCTTCTTAGTAGCCTTAACATCGGCTAGAAGAGTCAGCGACATTCAGGCCTTGTCGATAGATCAACCTTACCTTCTCACATTTCATGACAGACTAGTTTTAAAACCAAACCCCTTATACCTTCCTAAGGTAGCAGGGAAATTCCACAGGTCACAAGAAATACACCTTCCTACTTTCTTTAAAGACCCCTCTACTCCTGAAGAACAAAAATTTCACACTTTAGATGTCAGGAGAATAGTCTTACAATATATTGAGAAAACTAGTAGTTGGAGGCAGAGTAGGGCTCTGTTCATTTCCTTTCAGGGTAGAAAGAAAGGGTATGGAGTCACGAAAGCAACATTGTCCTGGTGGATAAGAGATGCTATCCGGCTGGCCTACTCCATCAAGAATATAGAACCTCCGGAGGGCATTAAAGCACATTCCACTAGAGCCATGGCTTCTTCCTGGGCCGAAAAAGGGAACGTTCCAATTGAGGACATATGTAAGGCCGCAACCTGGTTGGCTCCTTCCACTTTCTATAATCACTACAGGCTTAATCTTTCATCAGACTCTGACCTACACTTTGGCAGGACTATCCTCAGCACGGTGGTCCCCCCCTAGGTGTTGGTCTCTGGAAATCTCTCCAGTGGGTGCTGTCATGACGAAGGGTAAATAACCGGATTACTTACGGTAATGCTCTTTTAATGAGTCCATGACAGCACCCAGTCACATCCCTCCCTAATAGAGGAAAAATGTAATTACTTCTATGAAGTTTATAACCTGATAATATGTTGCAATATATGACTAACACTGGCGGTCCTCCGGGTACTCTGAAATTAAACTGAGGAGGAGAGGGGGACCGCCCCCTTTTATGTCTCTGTAGGTTTCCTGTTCCTTGGGGCGGATCCCTATCTCTCCAGTGGGTGCTGTCATGGACTCATTAAAAGTTCATTACCGTAAGTAATCCGGTTATTCCCCCCCCCCCCCCCCCCATTATAATGGGAAAAACACATGCATTTTTTTATGCAACATTTTTCCTGACAAGAGAACCCATTCTTGATGTATAAGGCCGGCCTCACACTCAGCGTAGGGAAATACGGTCCGTTATGTACGGCTGTAATATGCAGAAAAGTCCCCAAAATAGTGATCCGTATGTCATCCATAGGCAGGGTGTGTCAGCGTATTTTGCGCATGGCATCCTCCGTATGTAATCCGTATGGCATCCGTACTGCGAGATTTTCTATAGAACACTGCTGCGTATTTCTCGCAAGTCACACTGCTGGTCCGTGTGTAATCAGTATTTTTCTCGTCCCCATAGACTTTCATTGGCGATTTTTTTTGCGCAATACGGTGACAAACGCAGCATGCTGCGATATTCTACGCCCGTACAATACCGCATAATACGGATCAGTAAAATACGGCAGATAGGAGATGGGCCATAGAGAATCATTGTACCGTGTGCAATCCGTATTTTCTGCACCTCTCATACGTCCGTAAAAACGTTAGTGTGACGCCGGCCTAAGTGTATAAGCAGCTAATCCTATACGTGTTCAAATACCCTAACGCTAGTGTTTTGGTTTTTTTAAATGAAGAAATTAAGCTGCATTTCACATTACCAGCAAAAGCAATGCGATTTTAGAATTCTCCTACACTTGTTTGTTTTTTTTGCCTGACTGAATTTGACAACTTTTGTGTTTTGGAAATCTGCAACACGTCTATTGTTTAAGCATTTTTTTTTTTCAGCAATGAGAAAGTGCAAAAAAAAAAAAAACGCATCACACAGGTTTTGTTGCATTTCTGCAGCTTTTTTGGTCAATAAAATTAAATTTATTAAACCTGTACTGTAGACAAATCACACATGTAAATCACAGCATGCAGCATTTTTACTGCCAGGAGAGCAGGTTTTAGCTGCAGAAGAAAAATGCTGCTTGTGAATTTAGCTTAAGAAGTATTCACTAATTACCATGCACAAATGAACCATCCAAAGCAACATCACCATTGCAACCGTCACATAGGCTCTTAAAACTAAAGATTGCAATATTTTGCAATGACAAGAAACCCGGATATTGGTCAGCGTTGTGAAATTTGGAATACAAAAAATAAAATCACACTGAAAGGCTTTTGCTCCGGGCACCTACGTTCCTCTGGAATACAATGCCTTCTGGACGAGTGGTAAATAATCAGGAAAAAAAGCCATAAGTCAATTGCTGCCGAGGGAAGGACATCTGAAAGCAGGAGTTATTTGTCTATCCTAACTCCAGTTTGGTTATTGTATGGGCATCTCCTTGCTTTCCAAAATGGAGTCTGTACATGTTTTGAGTTAAGGGATTCTCAGGAATTTCTTTCTCCTAATGGGGCTTGGAAATAACAGGAAAGTACAAGAAAGAAGTAAGAGCAACGTAACCAAGTAAATTTCGCCAATTAGATGTATGTACTCTAATGCCAGCACATATGTAGAAATAAGCTGAATATAAGCTATATAAACACTGACCAATGATGTAATAAATAGATTTCTGTTCTGATACCAAGAGTGTCCGTGTGGTACTTCTCTCTTTGCACATGTACTTCCACTACCTGAATTTGTACCTCTATTGCTATGTTCACATTTGCGTTGTTGGGCGCAGCGTCGTCGACGGATACCGACGCATGCGTTATGCGCCCCTATCTTTAACATGGGGGGCGCATGGGCATGCGCCGGTATGCGTTGTCTAGCGTCTGATGCATGCGTCTTTTGGGCGCAACAGTCAGGGCGCAGCCGACGCTACATGATGCAGTTTTTCTGCGTCATATTTCAGGTAAACGTTGAATGCATGCGTCGACGACGCTGCGCCCAACAACGCAAATGTGAACATAGCATATCTTGGCCCCGGTGTGTTCTGTGTAAGTGTGTTGCAGGTCATTCAATCTGATCATAGTAAGTGGGTCCATTATTGTTAGACATAGAACCTTGAGGAGACCTTGTGTACTGGGTTGAATTCCTTTGTTGTATGGGAAGTGTAGATTTGGCATTTTACTGGTCATCTGTCTATGGGGCTGGATTGTAACAATTAGTTGATTGTTCCCGTGATTGCTGGCAGGAACTTTTTGTAGTGCTAAAGAAACCCACATGGGTCTGACCCATAGACATAGGGGACAACTGTTTTTGTCTGATTATATATGTCAGGCATGGGGTTAACCCCTTAATGACAGCCAATACGCCTTTTAACTGACCTGACATATAAGAGAATAGCCTCCCCATACAGGAGACAATCCAGCAGCTGTCAGCTGTTCACTATAGCTGACAACTTTCTCAGTATTTGCACCGTCCAAATCTGTTTAACCCATTAGATGCTGCTGTAAATAATGACTACATCATTATAAATGGTTAACAGAGTGTGGGGGCTTCCTATTTATCCCAAATGGTGCCCTCAGATCATGATTTTGTGGTCCTGATGTTTGCGATGGCAATTCATGACCAAATAGCGGCCTTAGAGTCTGACGGCTATAGTAATCTGTTCAGAAGTTAGAGGCATTTAGGTGGTAAAAAGACACATTTTCATTTCTGTCATACCACTTTGCATTAATTCCTGTAAAGCACCTGAAGGGTTAATAAACTACCTGACAACAGTTTTCGATATGTCAGGGGGTGCGGTTTTTAAAATGGTATCACGTTTGGGGGTTTCCAAATATATGAGACCCCTAAAGTCACTTCAAACATGGATAAGTCCCCCCAAAAAAAAATTTTGTTAATTTCCTTGAAAAAAATGAAAAATTGCTGCTACATTTTTAAACCTCCTAAAATGCTAAAAAAATAAACATTTTACAAATGATGCTGATGTAAAGCCGACATGTGGGAAATGTTATTTATTAATGGTTTGCTGTGGTATGACCATCTGGATTAAAGGGATAATCATTCAAATTTTGAAAAATGCTAACTTTTTAACATTTTTCTCAAATGTTTGATATTTTTTATAAATAAACACAAAACATATTGACCTAAATTTACCATTATCATAAAGTATAATGTGTCACGAAAAAACAGTCTCAAAATCACTGGGACTTGTTGAAGCGTTGCAGAGTTATTACCACATAAAGTGGCACTGGTCAGATTTAAAAAATTTGGCTCCGTCACAAAGGGGTTAAAGAGTAGGAAACCTCAGTGAAAAGCAAGAGTCATCACTTGTTTACCTCTCTAGTCCAGTATTCCTGTTGTAAAAGAAAGAAAATGGGTAATCTGTCCTCGTCTAAGTGACAGACTGAGCAAGGTAGAGATGCTATCGAATTGGTGAAGAAAAGAAATTTGTGCACAAAATGTGTAGGTTTTATTCAGCATCTGGTTGTTCACCGCAGTGGTGGCAGGGTTAATGAAGATTTCTGGAAAAGTGTGTTGAAGGAAAAGAGAGGACGGTTAAACGACGCTGGCTTGCTAGATCAGGCTGAGATGTGGTGGAAGAAAAACATGGTGAAAAGTTTGTATGTTACAAAGATAGCACTGACCTCCCTGCCACTCACATAGTGAATCCACCCCCTTACATTGTCTCTAAAGGATTGATATGTTCTGTATGCAGGAATCAAAATTCAGATTGTGTGGAGACCTGACGTGTATGTGGTGCCCCCTGTTGGCACATAGAAACTCTTAAAGCTCCTACTCCTAAGACAGGTTTGTACTCTTAATTGCCCCAAAATCATACTATAAGCCCCCATAGCCCGGTCAAGCCGGTGTAGCCCCCTGACCAGTGCCCCAAGTGCTACTCCCCCACAAGTCTCCATCCTCAATGAATATCATGCCTGCACTGGATGGGGTCAACGCCCCTTTGAGCCCTGCGCTGCCTTCAGCTCCTCCCCTTACACAACCAAAATGGATGACACAGTTATATGTCAATCTCTCACTGCCATCCGAGACTCATTAGGGCAATTAGTCAAGGTGGGCAGCTCACCTCAACCCCTGCTGGTCCTCCGCAGCGCTGGCAGGGACCAGATACTGAAGAGCCACAGGAGGGTGTATGAGGTCCCTGGAGTCCTACTGAAATGCTGGCCATGATGAGTAGAGAAGAAGAGAAAATTAGAAAGGCCTTCTGTTGTCAGCAAGATTTAGAGGACCTGGTGTCAGCAAAGGCAGGGCATACCTTCTACCCCCTTGATGTGGGGGCAATAGGGGCACCACCCGCAGATGATACTTCACTGAATTCGGGGAAGCAGTATGTAAGGAAACTTACCTCACACAGTGAGGGCAGGCCAGTTTAGCTTCCCAGTCAGCCACTCTTCATGATATCCAACAGGATGCTACAAAGTCAGTAGAAAAATATTACACCCAACTCTGGCAAAGATGGCAGGACTTGGGATACGAGAGCACGTCCGAAGTCCACACTCGTTTACTGTACTGTGCCTTTGTTGAAGGTTTTAAACCTATGATTAAAGAGTCAAGCATACATCCCTCCTCTGCTACATCCCTCCTGTGTTTTCTGGAGCCCCAGAAATGTATTGAAAGTAAAAGACATAATTAAAATATTCTAATGTCTTGTGAACAAATACAGACTCATAACGCAGGCCCAAGAGCTCAATTCTTCATGTACCTACAACTTAGGGTACCGTCACACTACGATTTACCTACGATCACGACCAGCGATATGACCTGGCCGTGATCGTAGGTAAATCGTAGTGTGGTCGCTGGGGAGCTGTCACACAGACAGCTCTCTAGCGACCAACGATGCCGAGGTCCCTGGGTAACCAGGGTAAACATCGGGTAACTAAGCGCAGGACCGCGCTTAGTAACCCGATGTTTACCCTGGTTACAAGCGTAAAACTAAAAAAAAACAAACAGCACATACTTACATTCTGGTGTCCGTCAGGTCCCTTGCCGTCTGCTTCCCGCACTGTGATTGCCGGCCGTAAAGTGAAAGTGAAAGCACAGCCGCTGTGCTCTGCTTTCACTTTACGGCCGGCAGTCACAGTGCGGGAAGCAGACGGCAAGGGACCTGACGGACAACAGAATGTAAGTATGTGCTGTTTTTTTTTTTTTAGTTTTACGCTTGTAACCAGGGTAAACATCGGGTTACTAAGCGCGGCCCTGCGCTTAGTTACCCGATGTTTACCCTGGTTACAAGCGAACGCATCGCTGGATCGCATCGCTAGATCGGTGTCACACACACCGATCTAGCGATGACAGCGGGAGATCCAGCGATGAAAGAAAGTTCTAAACGATCTGCTACGATGTACGATTCTCAGCAGGATCCCTGATCGCTGCTGCGTGTCAGACACAGCGATATCGTAACGATATCGCTGGAACGTCACGAATCGTACCGTCGTAGCGATCGAAATGGTATAGTGTGATGGTACCCTTAGGTCAGCGATCCAATCCCACGTAGGTACAGGCACGCAGATATCTCCTGCTGATTTGCATACTTAAATCACAGGGACCACAAGGTCTTATCTCCACTCTATACACCTATCTACTTTCAGCAAACATGGACTCTACTCCTTTGGCGGTTAAGGGAAAATGGCAGCTCTTGATTCCTAACATTCTGGAGGAGGACTGGGAGGAGATTCTGGAGTCCTCAATCAAGGTTTCCCACCAGCTAACAACTAAATGACCCAATTATATATAATCCATCAAACATATCTTACACCAGCAAAATGAGCAAAAATGGGTCATTCTCAGACCTCAGAATGCCCGAGGTGTCATGTGCTGGAGGCTGACTTCATACACATGATGTGGAGGTGTCCAGTAATACATACTTTCTGGCAGGAGGTTACCTCCTTCTTGTCATCCCTAATAGCAATACCAATTATCCTGGATCTTTTGGTGTGCCTGTTTGGGGTTGTGGAAGAAGATAATTGGGACCATTATATTAAAATATTTCTCCAAGAGATGCTATTTTTGGCCAGGAAATGAATTGCTCTGAGATGGATGGGTAGTTTACACCCAACACTGAGATCCTGGGTAGAACCTGTCAATTCAGTGATTCCATATGAAAACAAAATAGAGGGTGCCCTGGGAAATTCTATAAAATATGTGACTTCTGGAACTCAATACCCATCACTATCTAACAAGTACCTAAGAATATTGACGTTTGGGGGGTGCCCAAACCACATTTACAGATGCGTCAGTTCTTCCAGCAGAAATTTTAATTTTTAGTTATTGTTATGTAAATAGTTATTGAGTATCGATCTCCAAGTTTCGAGGTCGACGTTATATGCGATCCAGTAAATGTATACTGAGATGACAAGTTAGAATGTGTGGTTAGGTGTATGTGAAATATATAAACACATTGTAACATTGCTGGATGGTTAATGACCAGACATGGGAATGAACACTACTAATTCATACATTGTTGCTTTTAATTTTGTAGATCAGTGTAATAACAAAGTGTACTCCTGTTTACGGACATAGGAAATGTGTTTGTTCTTATGTATATTTTCAATAAACGAAGTAAAAAAAAAAGAGTCAAGCATAGTGTCCTTCCCAGAGTACCGGACTATGTCCCCAGCCATGATACCCCAAGTAGGTAAGGGCGTGAAAGCAACAAATACCCTAAATAGCAAGGCAAAAACTTGGTCCAGAACCCCTCTTATGTATGACCAGACCCAACAAGGATGACGAACCATCACATGTTATAAATGTAAAAAGCCTGGACACATAAGAAGAAATTGAAGGCTCTCTCCTAGACCCAGAAGAAAGCATAATAACCCCCTTCTCCAGCGGGGGAGCCAGGGTCCCACTAAACCAAAAATGCTGTGCAGCTCTCTTGGATAAGTCTGCTGAAATTTTTCTGACTATGTCCTTCATGATTATACTGCCATTCTTTCTCAAGTACAACCAAAGCATCTTGGTGCTGTTCGCCATCTTAGGCTTCAATATGCCCTCTTTATTCCTGATAGCATCACCATTCACTGTTGTACTACTGTAAATCCAGCCACCTTATTGCCTCTGGAGGGGGAGGGGAGTTATACTGCTATCCTGGGTGACCTGCTAGTTGAGCCAGAAGAGGAACATGACTATACAACCAATGCCCCGGGAAACAGTTGGTTTCAATCAGGTTATCAATATCCCAGTAGATAACCCAGACCATGAGCTCTTTGTGGATGGATCACGGTATGGCATGCATGGCCGGTTCTACATTGGATATGCTGTTGTTTCCCTCCATGAAACCATAAAAGTAGAACTTCTGCCTCCACACATGTCTGCCCAGGAAGCTGAAGTCTGCCCTACAAGAAGCCTGCAGACATGCTAAACACCAAAATGCCATCATTTATACAGACAGCTGCTATGCTTTTGGCATAGCTCACGACTATGGACCTATATGGAGAGCTCAATCTTTCCTCACAGCAGGAGGCAAACCTACCAAGAATCATAAATCCATCCAACGCGTGATGGAGACCCTACCCAAGAAAGTTGCCATAGTGAAAGTCAGACACCATGGAAAGGACAACTCGACCACAACTAAAGGCAACCACATGGCCGACCAGGCTTCAAAATCTCTAGCTTATCAACTAAGAAAGAATCCTGCGCAGTTGGCCTCTGCCACAGACCCACCTGTGACATATAACCTCCAGAAGCTACAACAGGTTGTTGTTGAGGAATTCGCCAGATGGCAAAAGAAGGGAGCTGAACAGTCACCAGTAGGACTGTGGCACATGGGGGACAAATCTTGTCTTCCACGGGTCCTTATCTCATGATGGTTCAAGCCACCCACGGCAATGCCCACCAATTGAAGACTGCCATGGCAGACCTCATCCACCCCCATTGGTATGCTCCTGGGTTCAGTGTCACTGCAGCTAAACACATTCAAACCTGTCTGACCTGTGCACTCAACAATGTGGGTCGGATCACCAAGACACCTATGAGACACACACCGAGGCCCCTGTTCCTGTTCCAGGGTCTTCAGATAGACTACATTCAACTTCCCAAGATGCAAACCTATTAGTAAGTACCTGTATGTGTTAATCTTTTCTCAGGATTACCAGAAGGGTACTCCATGTGTGAAGCCACTGCTATAGGTACCGTCACACATAGCGACGCTGCAGCGATACCGACAACGATCCGGATCGCTGCAGCGTCGCTGTTTGGTCGCTGGAGAGATGTCACACAGACAGCTCTCCAGCGACCAACGATCCCGAGGTCCCCGGTAACCAGGGTAAACATCGGGTAACTAAGCGCAGGGCCGCGCTTAGTAACCCGATGTTTACCCTGGTTACCATCCTAAAAAGTAAAAAAACAAACGCTACATACTTACCTTCCGCTGTCTGTCCTCGGCGCTCTGCTTCTCTGGTCTGGCTGTGAGCGCCGGGCAGCCAGAAAGCAGAGCGGTGACGTCACCGCTCTGCTTTCCGGCTGACCGACGCTCACAGCCAGAGCAGGAGGAGTGCAGAGCACAGCGCTGGAGGACAGAGAGCGGTAGGTAAGTATGTAGTGTTTGTTTTTTTACTTTTAGGATGGTAACCAGGGTAAACATCGGGTTACTAAGCGCGGCCCTGCGCTTAGTTACCCGATGTTTACCCTGGTTACCAGCGAAGACATCGCTGAATCGGTGTCACACACGCCGATTCAGCGATGTCTGCGGGGAGTCCAGCGACGAAATAAAGTTCTGGACTTTCTTCCCCGACCAGCGACAGCACAGCAGGGGCCTGATCGCTGCTGCCTGTCACACTGGACGATATCGCTAGCGAGGACGCTGCAACATCACGGATCGCTAGCGATATCGTCTAGTGTGACAGTACCTTATGGCTGCAGATGGCAAACTAATCTGAGAAGTCATCTGCAGATACAGAGTGCCTGAGACAATAGAGAGTGAAAGAGGCACCCAATTTACCTGGAGAAGTGATGCAGGAAATCATGTCCTCCCTGGGAGTAAAGACATTTTACACTCTGTAACATCCGCAAAGTAGCGGTAGAGTAGAAACATTGAATGGGACCCTGAAAATGAAAATCCAAAAAGCCATGGCTGAAACGGGCAGACCATGGACAGAATGCTTGCCCCTTGCACTCTTCTCAATCAAATATACTCCTAACAAAAAGACAGCCCTAGGCCCATATAAGGTGTTATTTGAGTCAGACCCTAGGCTAGGATTGTATTTTGCACAGCAGCTCCAGATGCAACATGATAGGCTGTCTTCTTATGTTATTGCACTCACAAAATGTTTGTCTAACATTATGCTTTCAAGTTTACTCTTCTCTTACAGATCCAGATTCTGTGGAAGGGAGCCACTTCCTGCAGCCCAGAGACTGGGTGGTGGTCAAAAGACACGTTGGAAGAGCCCTTTAGCCTCAATTTGATGGGTCCTCCCAACTTTTGTTGACAACTGAGATGGTAGTAAAGCTTGAGGGAAAGCCAAACTGGATTCACGCCTCACACTGTAAGAAGACAGCTGAGCCCAAGAAAGCCACCAAGTGATGTGGATGCACACCCTGTGCCTTATCCTTTTTGCCTTGATGAGTGGGGGCACATTGAGGGCTATGTCCCAAGAGAGAAAGAATGGGGAGGTAGTTTGTACTTTCTGCTTTAATACCTCAGATAGTCTAGGGTGGAGTGTCAGCATGGGGACACCTATAGACTCACCCAAAAGGATATACAGTTAGGTCCATATATATTTGGACAGAGACAACATTTTTCTAATTTTGGTTATAAACATCACCACAATGAATTTTAAACAAAAGAAATCAGATGCATTTGAAGTTCAGACTTTCAGCTTTCATTTGAGGGTATCCACATTAAAATCGGATGAAGGGTTTAGGAGTTTCAGCTCTTTAACATGTGCCTCTCTGTTTTTAAAGGGACGAAAAGTAATTGGACAGATTCAAATAATTTTAAATAAAATGTTCATTTCTAGTACTTGGTTGAAAACCCTTTGTTGGCAATGACTGCCTGAAGTCTTGAACTCATGGACATCACCAGACGCTGTGTTTCCTCCTTTTTGATGCTCTGCCAGGCCTTCACTGCGGTGGTTTTCAGTTGCTGCTTGTTTGTGGGGTTTTCTGTCTGAAGTTTAGTCTTTAACAAGTGAAATGCTGCTCAATTGGGTTGAGATCAGTTGACTGACATGGCCATTCAAGAATATTCCACTTCTTTGCTTTAATGAACTCCTGGGTTGCTTTGGCTTTATGTTTTGGGTCATTGTCCATCTGTAGTATGAAACGACGACCAATCAGTTTTGCTGCATTTGGCTGGATCTGAGCACACAGTATGTCTCGGAATACCTCAGAATTCATTCGGCTGCTTCTGTCCTGTGTCACATAATCAATAATCACTAGTGACCCAGTGCCACTGGCAGCCATGCATGCCCAAGCCATCACACTGCCTCTGCCGTGTTTTACAAATGATGTGGTATGCTTTGGATCATGAGCTGTACCACGCCTTCGCCATACTTTTCTCTTTCCATCATTCTGGTAGAGGTTGATCTTGGTTTCATCTGTCCATAGAATGTTCTTCCAGAACTGTGCTGGCTTTTTTAGATGTTTTTTTTAGTAAAGTCCAGTCTAGCCTTTTTATTCTTGATGCTTATGAGTGGCTTGCACCGTGCAGTGAACCCTCTGTATTTACTTTCATGCAGTCTTCTCTTTATGGTAGATTTGGATATTGATACGCCGACCTCCTGGAGAGTGTTGGTCACTTGGTTGGCTGTTGTGAAGGGGTTTCTCTTCACCATGGAGATTATTCTGCGATCATCCACCACTGTTGTCTTCCGTGGGCGCCCAGGTCTTTTTGCATTGATGAGTTCACCAGTGCTTTCTTTCTTTCTCAGGATGTACCAAACTGTAGATTTTGCCACTCCTAATATTGTAGCAATTTCTCGGATGTTTTTTTTTCTATTTTCGCAGCTTAAGGATGGCTTTTTTCACCTGCATGGAGAGCTCCTTTGACCGCATGTTTACTTCACAGCAAAACCTTCCAAATGCAAGCACCACACCTCAAATCAACTCCAGGCCTTTTATCTGCTTAATTGAGAATGACATAACGAAGGGATTGCCCACACCTGTCCATGAAATAGCCTTGGAGTCAATTGTCCAATTACTTTTGGTCCTTTTAAAAGCAGGGTGGCACATGTTAAGGAGCTGAAACTCCTAAACCCTTCATCCAATTTTAATGTGGATACCCTCAAATGAAAGCTGAAAGTCTGAACTTCAACTGCATCTGAATTGTTTTGTGTAAAATTCATTGTGGTACCGTCTATATCCAAAATTAGAAAAATGTTGTCTCTGTCCAAATATATATGGACCTAACTGTATGTGTCACCATCGCCAATACTGCCTATGGATCTGATTGTGAGTCCTCAAATATGTTGGTATGAAACACTGGGTAAGTGGGCCTACAAATCTTCCGTAGCCTAAGAAAAGACAGAAAGCAAGTGTAGAAGCCTTCTTACTAGAATTACTTTGTTAAACCAGAATATGTATCCAAACATTGTACAGAAGGTTCCTGTCTCACTTGTAAGTCTGGCTGCTGTCTTCACATACTTGTATATTTTACAATAGAGAACCCCTCTGTTACGGACTCTGGCCTATGTGTGATGGGACATAAATATTCCAAGGGGCACTGACCAATTAGGACACTTTTATCTAAAGAATATCAAGGACCGGCCTATTCTAAATAAAACTGAGACCCACAACCTAAGGCTTCCAAAGACTCGTTCCTATTGCCCCTAACCTATGAGGATAAAATAAATGTGTAAACGGGATATTCTGATACCAATTATTGGCTAGAATGGGTAAGATACTCTGCACTCGCTATGAACAAGAGTGATTGTACAGTTTGCGTCCTAACTAGACCACATCTAGGCACAGTGCCCTTCCCTATAAGCAACCAAAGTCCATTGCTTTCTCCTACCCAATTCAGTTAAATATGGCATGAATCTAATGTGAGAGAGTGCCAGGGCCATAGTCATGGCCGAGGAAACTGGGGCATCCCATCACATAGAAACAATGTCCAATATTTTGCATACCTGTGGCTTCACTTTCTGCTCCGTCAGGGTCCTCTCTACTGTCCCGTAGGCTCCCTTTAGATGGTGTTGCATAGATTGAGACACAGTCTTTTTCAACTTTCAAATAAACAACTTTTTTTTTTTTTTTAATTTTAAATAGATTTTTATTAACAAAATAAGGAAAAACATCAGAATGCCATTTACATTGCATTATATCACATACACGTTTTCTTATTTTAATAAACCCCAACATTACCCCAACTACCCCCCTCCCCCCTACGACAGCTCAGTCTCAATCTTCACCCCACTGAGGCCTTCTCTGCCTCGTATAATTTATCCTCATCCAAGTCCTAGGAAACTCGACGACTATACTCCTCAATCCAAATCAAGCCAAGGAGACCATATTTTATTAAACGTTTCTAATTTCCCCCTTTTTTTGTACACCCCCTTTTCCAATTTCAGACCATGTTGAACATATTGGAGAAATTCCCTTCTCACAGGTGGTTCCGCATTTATCCAATTTCGTGCTATTACTTTCCTGGCCATGTAGAGTAGCCTAGCGATTGCAATCTTCCAAGTATTGTCAACTCCAATTTCTTCCACATATCCCAGCACGCATACTATCGGGTCTCTAAGAACTCTGCACTTATACGCAGCTTCAACTCGGCTCAAAACCACCACCCAAAAGGCAGCCAGTCTCGGACACGTCCACATCATGTGATATATTCCTGCATTCTCACTCGCACACCTCGGACACTCAGAATTGGCACGCAATCCCGCTTTGTATAGCACTTCCGGAGATTTATATACCCTATGCAGAATGTATAGCTGCGAGAGCCTATATGGTTCACTCAAGGATAGTCGCGGAACCCACTCCATCACCGACTCCCAGGTTTCATTTTCCATCGGTCCCACTTCTCTCTCCCACTTAGCTCTCGCCTTTATAGGGAAATCTAACAGGAACGTGTGCATAAGGTCCTTGTACAGAGTAGAAATAACTCCCCTTGTAGTTCCGTCACCACACACATACTCCAACACTATATCATCTTGAACCCTGATATCAGCCTTCTTATTCTGAGCTCTAAAGGCATGTCTCATCTGCGCATACTGATATTCCCCTGTGGATCGCAAACCAAATTCTTCCTGCAATTGGGAGAAGGACTTCAGTTCCTGTCGCTGGATTATCTGGTGAACAAAGCAAATTCCCTTATTCTGCCATTCCAATAGTCCTCCCAAGGCCTCAAATTCCTTTAAATTGTGGTTAGACCATATCGGTGTGAATTTAGTCAACCCCGTAACCCCACGAATCTGCCTTAGTCTATTCCACAATTTACGAATCAGGAACAGGGTTGGGTATACTTTCCCCAGAGCGCTCAAAGAGCCATCTTCCAAACACCTGGCCATCGGTCGTCGGTCCGTCACCTCTTCCATTAGCTGTTGTACTGCACTGGATGACGCCCCTCGCGCCCAGCCCTTCAAATGCTGGCTCTGGGCCGCAAGGAAGTATATTTCTGGGTTGGGCAAAGCCAAACCACCATCTTCCTTGGGTCGCTGAGGCGTCTCCAGGCTAATACGTGGATATTGTCTTCCCCATATCAAACTTCTAAAAAGGGCGTTAATCTGCCTGAACTTCCCCCGAGGGATCCAAATTGGTGCGTTATGTAGAACATAAAGAATTTTAGGCATCAGAACCATTTTAATAAGGTTTACCCTACCGACGACCGATAGATGTAGCTTATTCCAGGCATCTACCTTTGCCCTGAGTACCCCCATAACAGGAGTCAAATTTCTTTGCAGGAACTCCGCAACTGGCACCGAAATCCATATTCCAAGGTATTTAAATTGGGAAACCACCTTCAGCCTCTCATCCCCAACATCCTCACTCACATTCTCTCCTACGTCATCCACTCTAAAAAGAACCGTCTTATCCCAATTAATTGTTAGTCCCGACACAGTACCAAATCTCTCAGCAATTTCAACGGCCCCTCTTAGTGACTCATCTGGATCCGCCAGGAACAGCAAAACATCATCCGCGTATAACGCTATTTTTTCCTCTACTTTCCCATACCTAAACCCAGGGACCCCATCCGACTGCCGAATCTTAGCAGCAAGAGGTTCTACAGCCAACGCGAACAGGAGGGGTGAAAGCGGGCATCCCTGCCTAGTACCCCTAGCCAGCCCTATAGGTCGAGATAGCTCCCCGTTTACTCTAATTCTAGCGGACGGTAATAAGTACAACAGCTGTATCCAGGCCACAAACTGCGGACCAAACCCCATACATTCCAGCACCTGCCAGAGGTACCCCCATTCGACACTGTCAAACGCCTTATGTGCATCTAGCGATACAATCACTCTTCGACCACAGTTATCAGACTCTACCTGCAAATTTACATATAACCTCTGCAAATTGATCGCCGTTGATCTATCCGGCATAAAGCCAGACTGATCCGAATGCACCAGACTCACAATAACACTAGAGAGGCGGAGAGCCAACACCTTGGCCAGAAGCTTGACATCAATAGTTAGTAAAGAAATTGGGCGGTACGACTCCGGTTTCCCCAAGTCCTTATCCTCTTTTGGAATGACCACTATTATGGCCTCTCTCATAGAGGCTGGCAAGCACCCACAGGACCTAGCTTCCTCCAATACCATTTTTAATCTAGGAATCAACACTTCTGCCAACCCTTTATAGATCTCAGCGGGTAGCCCATCGACCCCAGGCGCTTTCCCATTAGCCATAGACATCAATGCCCGACTCAATTCCTCCTCAGTGATAGGGGCCTCAAGGCTCTCCCTATCTGTCTCACTCAGTCTCGGCAGATCCAGACCTTCCAAGAAAGTCAGTGTGTCCTCGACCGATTCACCAACCTGAGAGGAATACAAATCTGCATAGAAGTCCGCAAAAGCTCTCAAGATTTCAGGCATTTCCGTTATTTTACCTCCACTAGCAGAGTCCAAAGAGTGTATATATGAAGAACCTCTCTGAGCAGCAGCCACTACCGACAGCATATGTCCCACTGTTTCTCCCTCCTGATAGAACAATACCCTTTGGAAATCCCGCTTCCTCTCTGCTTTGCCTAACAGAATTTTTTCCAAATGATTTTGTGCGTTTTTCATCCTTCTCTCTGCCTCAGGGGTTCCCAGTGTAGCCATCCCGTCTTCTGCTTCCTTCAACTCCTCAACTGCCACTTTTTCTGCCTCTCTCGTCCTCCGCTTACACCTACTAATGTCCCTAAACAGTAGTCCCCTCAGATACGCCTTCATTGCATCCCAAATCGTAAGAGCATCAGTACTTCCATCATTTAAGAGGAAGAATTCCTCTACCTCCCGTCCTATACTTTCCAACTCAATACTCTGTAACCAATTAGGATGAATCTTCCATTCTCTCCCCCTTAGCGAGTGAGCCCCCTCCAATCTAACCTCTACTTCAATTGGACTATGGTCCGACAAGGCCCTTGGCAGATATCTCACCTCCCCAACCAATGTGTCCAAAATCCTGTTACCCAGAGCCATATCAATCCTAGAGAGCGTGGCATGCGCCGGTGAATAGCATGAGTACCCTCTCTCTCCAACGTGTCTAACCCTCCAAAGATCAATCAAACCTATCTCCTGTATATAGGTGCCAAATGTTGTTATATGTCCCTCTGACCTATTCTGAGTATTTTTATTTTTGTCCCAATATTCATCACAGATATTGTTTAGATCCCCGATAATTATTAACGGTGTCGGCCCCCATCTTTCCACTCGCTCCATTACTTCTCTAATTTTCCTGCTAGAGTAGGGAGGCGGAATATACATCGCTGCAACACACAACCTCACTCCATACAGTATACACCGTATTAGTACGTACTGCCCATCCACATCCACACAAACCTTCACCTCCTCATACTGAACTCCCGCTGGAACCAAGATTGAGACTCCTCTTGCATACGTGGAGAAGGTAGAATGATATCCCTTCTGGATCCACCGTCTATTCAGAACATCCACCTTTTCCCTTACCAAATGCGTCTCCAGCAAGCATATCATTGAGGCCCGTTGGTCTCTTGCATATTGCAAACACGCGGCACGTCTAGATTTCTCCCCTAGACCTCTCACATTCCAGCACAAAATCTTAAAACGGTTCCCCATCACTTGGCTCATCTTCACTATAAATATCGTCAATTTTGAGCCCAAGCTGTCTAACTACCCTCCCCCCCTCCCAACTCCCCCACCCACCCTTCCCCCCTCACATCTAACCGTTCCACCTCTTTTCAAGAGTGGGGCATCATCGCCCATAGCGAACACTCCGTTTGGCATTACCTTCCCAACCCTCCTCCCACCACTGTACATAACAGGATTTCAGACATTTTGAAAATTAACATATCACAAAACATTTTAACGTAGAATTATTTACACACGCAAGAAACCTGCATACACTTAAAATATGCCGCATACCCTTCCTCCCCCTTTCCCAGCAACCATTACACTCTCCCTTTAACTTAACTGAATACAATCCAGCTCCCTTCTTCACCCCCCATACCCCCTGAGTTGTCAATCACATGACTCTTTGCCAACTGACAGATAAGTAAACAAGATCAGACTCTTCCCACAGTTTCAGTCTCCTTTTCCTTTAAGCTTTTTAGCATTAATATCGATCCACTGGGTAGCGTCCTCCGGCTTCTGAAAAAAATGAATTTTATCAAACGCCACCACCCTCAGTCTTGCTGGGAACATCATGGAATACTGCACACCCAATTCCCTCAGCCGTCTCTTGATACCCGTGAACATCATCCGTTGTCTCTGCACCAGAGTAGAATAGTCTGGGTATATAGCAATCTTCTGGCCTTCAACTGTCAGATCTGTCATGTCTCTGGCCTTCCTCAGGATAATGTCTCTGTCTCTATAGTTTAGAATTTTGGCGAGCATGGTACGGGGATTCGCTCCAGGGACAGGTGGTTTCGGCAGGACCCTATGCGCTCTTTCTACCGCGAACACTTTTGTTAGCGCCATATCTCCAAATGTCTCTAACAGCCATTTTTCAATATATTCCGTTGGATTCCTCCCTTCAGCTTTTTCAGGGATGCCCACTATGCGAATATTGTTTCTTCTGGACCTGTTCTCAAGGTCCTCATTTTTCGCAGCCAATTCAGCTATTGCTTGAGTGAACTTTTTCTCTGCTTTTTGCAGCTGCACTATATGGTCTTCTACAGTGCTCACTCTCTCCTCTACCTCCCCCACACGCTTGTCAATCTTCTGCATGGCTGCGTTTATCTGGGCTGTATCCCCCTTAACCTCCTGTATCTGTAAGGTCAGAGACTGTTTACATGAAGAAACTAGCGCAAAAACGTCTCTTAGGGTAGGCTCAGCTTCTGGCGCCATTTCCTCGGGTCCCCCTTCTGCCACCGCCATTTTACTCTCCTTTCTCCCCTGTTGTACCTCATGTTCTCCTGCTGGGCTCTCCTCCTCCTCTTCAGTATCTGCTCCGGCTCCCTCCTCTGCGGCCTCCGCTCTCGCCAACTGCTGGAGCTTTGCCGCTACCTCCATGCGCTTTCTACATGCGGCGTTCTCCTTGTCTGTCTTCTCCCTCGTGTCGGCGCCATCTTGGATTGCGCCTGCATCCCCGGCTCCCGCGTCCTTCTGCCTTCTCCTGGTCATGGTCGCCGGCTCCAGCACCACCGCTCAGCACCGCCGGACCCTCCAAGTCTCCCCGCAGCCGGTAAGCCCCCACAGGGACCAAACAGCAGCGGCTCTGCAGGATTTTAGAATGTACAGCGGCGGGAGCTCATAGCCGCACGTCCGCTCACATGGACTCTCAGGCCACGCCCATCAAATAAACAACTTTACTAATTTTGCAGCACATCCATATGCTTCACAGCATTTACAACAGGATTCACATTTCACATTTCTTCTTTCCCTGAACTTTTTCTTCTGTCACACAGCACGTACCCAGGTTGTACCATACCGCACGGTCCCTCAGCGTCCTCCCAATTCAGCTCTGCCATGGTTAGACCTTCCTTAGTCTGTTTCACCCCCAGACAAGAGAATATTAGCCTCGAAATCAGTTGCCACTTGATCAGCGACCTGCCCATCTGTACTGTACTTTGCGGTGACAGCGCACTCCTGGTCCAAGGTCACTGCGTTTGAGAGTTCCCTCAGCTGTTTTGCAACAGTTCTGAGGGCATCTGCCCATGCTATAAGCTGCTACATCATAGAGCTACCTGCGTCCCAGTTCTGTCACTGTTTCTCCCTTTATTCTCCTTTCCTGCTGCTGTACTGGCCTACTGCTGATCAGGCCCGATGCTGTGGATGGCTGGGCTTCTCCCTTGGTGAACATTGCGAGGCCACTGCTATCATCTCGGGCACTTAAGCCCATGCAGGCGATTTGGGCACCCTGGCCCAACTGACTGAAATCAGGAAGTCTTCCCTATCTTAACTGCAGTTGACCCCTCTTATAATTAACTATGTACACTACTGTGCCCCATCTAGTGTCCTAACTAGGAAACTGCACTTTCCCTATAATAAGGCATACATTGTAAACATACAAACAGGATAAAGAAATAGGATAACAACAGCATAAAAGAGTATCACAGCAATTATTATACATCAACACAATTAGAACCGCCTATATGACTGTGAAAGACACACAAGAAAAAAACATCTGAAACTTAGATAAGACTGTAAAGTGCAATTTATTCACTAAAAATAACCATTACCATATTCTCCTTAACATTTAAATTGCAACACCAAGAAGGAAAAGTCATGGAACTCTGGAAATCACAGGATGGATAGACATCTTAATGATATAGGAGTGATGAAAAATGGAAACAAAATTATGAAAACCTCCTATAAATTCAGTATCAAGTATGAGAACCAAGTGAGGAAATACTGTCCACACTGTTAAATAAAGTTATTAATGGTCGTCTGAGGAATTTTCTTCTGCTGAGTACACTTGAGCAATTTATCAAGATCCTCTGCTGGCATCTCCTGTGTAATTGCCGACCAATTGTGTCCAAGATGTGCTCAATGGGAGACAAGTACGGAGATGCTGTGGCCATGGGACCAAGTTTAGGCCACACAGGCTGCTCACAGTAGCACAAGAAATATGTGACCTGGCTTTGTCATGTTGAAACATGGCTCCTGGAACCAGTGGTACAGCCAATTCTCCAAAGTGTCCCAGGAGCCATTTTTCAACACGACGGCACCAGATTGCATGTTGCTCGTACTACTGTGAGTAGCGTGGTCTTAACTTGCTTGATTTTTTGGTCTACTTGGATAAGCCAGCCACTGCATGGTGGATTAGGTTATGTGCACATACATTTTTTTTTTTGAGGCATTCAAAAATAATGCGTTGCCTAGTAAAAATTGCTTCAGGAAATGCTCCTTCTTTCGGAAGGTTTTGGAGGAGTAGTTTATTTCCTGAAGCATATTGGTAGAGGTTTTTTTTACAGAAGCTATTTTGCTACCTTTTGATTATTGTGGATAAAGAAGTGACAAGCACTTTCTCTTTTTCCCCCAGGCTTTTTTCTAAACCTGAAATGTAAGAAAAAAAGTTGTCAAAATGCTGTACATATGGACAGCAAATTGGCTTAAAATAGAAATTAATGTGAATTTTTACAGCGATATTGTAACCCATTCACGACATGCGCCTTACTAGTACTGCACATGCAGTGTCTCCCCCTTTTTGAAAAGCTGACATGTTCCCGGAACAGCCGAGGGTGAAATCGCAATCCACCCGTTGCTGTTAAGCCGTTAAATACTGCTGTTAAGAGGGGCGTGTCCTAGCTGGCCATGTGAGCGGACGCAGGGAAGAGCGCTCCTGCTGCCAGAAGGACTAATAATCCTGTTTTAACCCCGACCTGCGGGGATACTTACATTCCTCCGGCTGGCTGAAGGTCCAGAGAGGGCAGTGGTGCAGAGCGGTGGGTCCGGAGTTGGCGGCGATGACCAGGAGGCGGCAGAAAGACGCTGGCACCGGCGATGCAGGAGCCGGACAAGATGGCGCCGATGTAAGGGAGGACGCCGAGAAGGAGAACGCCGCATGTCAGCGGCGCATGGAGGTGGCCGCAAAGCTGCAGCAGTATGCCAGAGTGGAGGCTGCTGAGGAGGCAGGAGCTGGAGCTGACCAGGAGGTGGAGGAAGCAAGCGCAGCCGAGCAGCATGAGATACAGAGGGGGAAAGAAGGAGGCAGCATGGCGGGGGCTAGTGGGGGACCTGGAGGCATACCGCAGGGAGAGGAGCCGACCCTTAGGGATGTAATTACCCTTATCTCGTGCCAGCAATCCCTGAATTCCTTGGCCCAGCAGATGCAGGAAGTTAAAGGGGACACGGCACAGATTAATGCGGCTCTGCAGAAAATGGACAAACGTATAGGCAGGGGCGGATTATCAGAGGGTCAATATGGGCGGTAGCCCAGGGTCCAGTGGTGTGGGGGGCCCTGGGCTACCGCCCATATTGACCCTCTGATAATGGTCTGTGAATGCCCGCCGGCCAGTAGCATAGCACAACACGCCGATATAGGTAAGCTCCACTGTAGTGCAGAGAGACATGATCTCCCTGCACTACAGCTGTCTGTTCTATAGACCGGGACGCTGAATGCCAGCCTGGAACTGTACCTCTGCTGCAGGGGTCAAACTGCAGACACGCCCACATTGCAGGCTGTGTCTACAGGGGAGACCTCACATGACAGGGCACCGGCTTCTTCCTGCTGAGAGGAGCAGGAGAAAGTCAGGACGCTGCTTCTTCCCTCCCTGAGCCCTGCATACAGGAGCAGGACAGGAGATAGGACGAAGAGGAGCTCAGGCTGCGGGGGCTGGAGGTGACTGCACTGTGCAGTAAGGAGGAGGCAGCACACTGTTCCCCTCCTGACAAGTCCCTGAGGTCTCTTTCAGTCTCCCTCCCTCTCTGTCAGTCGCTCTCTGTCAGTCTGTCAGTCCCTCTCTGTCAGTCTGTCAGTCCCTCTCTGTCAGTCTGTCAGTCGCTCTCTGTCAGTCTGTCAGTCACTCTCTGTCAGTCTGTCAGTCGCTCTCTGTCAGTCGCTCTCTGTCAGTCGCTCTCTGTCTCGCTGGAGGACACACTGGGGCAGATTGCTGGAGGACACACTGGGGCAATGCTGGAGACACTGGGGCAATGCTGGAGACACTGGGGCAGATTGCTGGACACACTGGGGCAATGCTGGAGGACACACTGGGGCAGATTGCTGGAGACACTGGGGCAGATTGCTGGAGACACTGGGGCAATGCTGGAGACACTGGGGCAGATTGCTGGACACACTGGGGGCAATGCTGGAGGACACACTGGGGCAGATTGCTGGAGACACTGGGGCAGATTGCTGGAGACACTGGGGCAATGCTGGAGACACTGGGGCAGATTGCTGGACACACTGGGGGCAATGCTGGAGGACACATGATTGCTGGACACACTGGGGCAATGCTGGAGGACACACTGGGGCAGATTGCTGCATACACTGGGGCAGATTGCTGGAGACACTGGGGCAATGCTGGAGACACTGGGGCTGATTGCTGGACACACTGGGGGCAATGCTGGAGGACACACTGGGGCAGATGATTGCTGGAGACACTGGGGCAATGCTGGAGACACTGGGGCAGATTGCTGGACACATTGGGGCAATGCTGGAGGACACACTGGGGCAGATTGCTGGAGACACTGGGGCAATGCTGGAGACACTGGAGCAATGCTGGAGACACTGGGGCAGATTGCTGGACACACTGGTGGTAATATGCTGGACACACTGGGGCAGATTGCTGGACACACTGGGGGCAATGCTGGACACACTGGGGCAATATGCTGGACACACTGGGGCAGATTGCTGGACACACTGTCTAGGGGCAATGTTGGACACACTGGGGCAGATTGCTGGACACACTGGGGGCAATATGCTGGAGTCAGACACTGGGGCAGATTGCTGGAGACACTGTCTGGGGGCAGATTTCTGGACACTGGGGCAATATGCTGGACATACTGGGGCAGATTGCTGGACACACTGGGGGTAATATGCTGGACACACTGGGGCAGATTGCTGGACACACTGGGGGCAGGACTGGAGGCATGGGCAGAATGTAGACACGGGGCAGAATGAAAGACATGGGGCAGGATTGGATCATGGGGCAGGATTGATACGATGGAGACAGATGGGGCAGGATGGGGAGATCATATGGTGTAGAATGGATACTCATGAGTGCAGGATGGGACAACATATGGCTGGAGCGAGGAATTGGATACATGGGGCCAGGGTGGGGAATATTATTACCATAGTGGCTAATTAAGGGATATTATTACTGCAGTGATGTATTTATTTTATTTTTTGAGTATACTGTTTTAAATGGGGGGGCGGTCCTGTTACTGTGCAGAGTGACACTATATCGCCTTTTTTTCTTCATGTGGTGTAATGTAGAAGTTGTGAAAAATTAAGTAATGTTCTGCAAGCGGAGCTCGAGATAACTGTGTTATTTCCTGCAGAAACGAGTCCTGGCTGGATGAAATGATGGCGGTCTGTGCTGGATGAAAGATGAAGGACTTCACCTAGAGACGTCACTGGTGAGTCAGTGTTACCTATACACTGACACTATACACTGTATACTATATACAGAGGTCCTGTGTACAATGTCACCAGTGATCACTGTATTACCTATACATTATATACAGAGCTTCTGTGTATAATACCACCAGTGATCTCTGTATTACCGCTACACAGACACTGCATACTAAGTACAGATCTCCTGTGAATACTGGCACTTATGGTGATAATATTGTGTTTTTTGTTTTTTTTTTATTACTGACCAGTATTGTAGTATTCAGTCACTATGTGGTGGTAATATGTGGTCTGGAAATGGTGTAGTATTTGTCCCTTGTATGTGCTATTTGGTCACCAAGTGGTGGTAATATGTGGTCTTGACATGGTGCGGTGGTATTTGTTCCTTGTATGTGATATTATTTGATCACTGTGGTGGTAATTTGTGGTTTGGTCATGGTGCGGTGGTATTTGTTCCTTGTATGTGATATTATTGGTCAAAATACACCTAAATTGTATTACAGATTTTAACAAATATTTAATAGGTTACAGTAGAGTAGGGCCCGGCCTTTTTTCTGGAATAATCTGGTTCGGGTAGATCATGACCCCCGTCACATGACCCCCGTCACATGACCCCCGTCACATGACCGGGGGGGCCCACAGTGTCTGAACAGCCCGGGGCCCTGGCTACCCTTAATCCACCCCTGCGTATAGGAGTGGTGGAGGATAGGGTGAGCACGGCAGAAGATCACATAGTTAAATTACAAAAAGCTGAAAAGAAGTTCGCCCAAGCAATAGCCGAGCTCGCTGCCAAAAATGAGGATCTGGAAAATAGATCCAGAAGAAATAATATACGTATAGTGGGGCTGCCTGAAAAGACTGAGGGGAGAAATCCCACTGAGTTTGTGGAGAACTGGCTGTTGGAGAAGATTGGGAACACAGTGTTGACAAAAGTCTTTGCTGTTGAACGTGCTCATAGGGTCCCGCCGCAGCCCCTTGCCCCAGGAGCGAATCCCCGTACCATGCTTGCTAAAATACTCAATTACAGGGACAGAGACATTATCCTTAGAAAGGCTAGAGAGATGGAGGATCTGACGGCTGGAGGTCAGAAAATTGCCATTTATCCGGATTATTCCGCTGCGGTTCAGAAGCAGCGGATGAAGTTTACTGGAGTCAAGCGGCGACTGAGGGAGCTAGGAGTGCAGTACTCAGTGATGTTTCCCGCCAAGCTGAGAC
The DNA here is from genome assembly GCF_032444005.1 of Ranitomeya imitator. Lineage (NCBI taxonomy): Eukaryota > Metazoa > Chordata > Amphibia > Anura > Dendrobatidae > Ranitomeya > Ranitomeya imitator. The sequence continues at coordinate 529,000,692 of NC_091287.1, forward strand.
TGGTGGCTTTTAATAAGACCCACTTTTTCCTGACACCGGAGGATGCTACCCAGTGGCTTGACACCAATGAGAAAAAGCTGAAAGGAATGGGCGACTGACATGTCGGCGAGATTTGGCTGAAATTAGAATTAGAAATTGTTTTCTCTATTGTTGGAGCATTTTGCACTTGTTAGCGTCGGTTAAATAGTTGAACAACTGCTGAGGGTTTTGCTGGGCCTTGTTGAGGACTGGCCGAAGGGGATAGTACCGTCTACTAAATGTGGGGGAGGAGGGCTATGGAGGGTACTGTAAACTGGTTTGGTACTTTTCTTATATGTTATATAAGTGCAATGTTAAGTTATAATAAAGTGGAAAGTTGGGGGAAATTATGTTTGATATGGCAGCGGGACGCGAATGGAGAGGGTTAAGTGAGGGCGAGTGTTCGCAGTGGGCAGTGGAGCCCCACTCTTGCTGAGAGGAAAAATGCGTTACACTGGGAGGGATAGGGGGGTAAGTTGGGAGGGGGTAGGGGGGATGGGAGGGGTGGGGCAGCTCATACTTGGGAAATTGGATATTATGAGAAATGATGAGCCACAGGGGGGGAGAGTGTATTAAAATATTGAGTTGGAATGTGAGAGGTCTGGCGGATAAAACACGGCGAGCGGCAAGTTTGCAGTATGTTCGAGAGCAGAGGGTCTCAATGATTTGCCTGCTGGAGACGCATTTAGTGCGGGAGAGGGTAAACGTATTGAATAGGCGCTGGATACAGAGGGCGTATCATTCTACTTTCTCGACGTACTCTAGGGGTGTGTCTGTGTTGATTCCTACTGGGGTGCAATATGAGGAGGTAGCGGTAAAGGAAGATGTGGATGGTCAGTATGTGGTGGTGAAATGTAAAATGAATGGAGTATTGATGTGTATAGCGGCAATGTATATTCCGCCCCCATACTCAAGCAAGAAGATAAGAGAGGTGCTGGAGAGGGTAGAGCGTTGGGGACCGTTACCATTACTAATTATCGGCGACCTTAATAATATAGGTGATGACTTTTGGGATAAGAACAAAACCCCCCAGAATAGGACGGCGGGACATATCACTATGTTTGGGACTTATGTCCGGGAAGTGGGCATGGTTGATTTATGGAGAGTTAGGCATATCGGGGAAAGGGCATATTCATGCTACTCACCAGCTCATGGTATGTTGTCTAGGATTGATCTGGCACTGGGTAACCGATTATTAGATACGATGGTGGGGGATGTGAGATATTTGCCTAGGGCTCTCTCAGACCATAGTCCAGTTGAAGTGGAATTTCGACCAGTGGGGACGCAGACCAGGAGCAGGAGGGAGTGGAAAATTCACCCTAATTGGCTACACAGTATAGACTTGGAGAAGATTAAGAAGGAGTTGGAATTTTTTTAGATAAATGAGGGAAGTGTAGACGTGCTTACTGTGTGGGAAGCCATGAAAGCGTACTTGAGAGGGCTGTTGTTCAGGGATATTAGTAGGTGTAAGCGGAAATCGAGAGAGGCAGAGAGGTTGGCGATTGATGGGCTGAGGGTGGCTGAGGATGAGATGGTAATAACGGGTACTCTGGAGGCTGGGAGGAGGTTAAAGGCAGCTCAGAGTCAGTTGGTGGCGGTCTTGCTGAGTAAGGCTGAAAGGAAGAGGGAATTCATGAATCTGGCCTACTACCAGGAGGGTGAATCAGTGGGTCATTTGCTATCGCTGGTGGCATCTGCCCAGAGAAATACTTCCTTTGTTCACTCTTTGGTGTCTGGGAGTGGTGTTGCTGTTTCTGAGACTTCAGAGATTTTGGAGATTTTTGCAGAATTTTATGCAGACTTATACTCCTCTAGATGGGTAGATGGGTCAATGGAGGACACGGTGGCGTTCCTTGAGGAGTTGGAGCTCCCGAGGCTGAGTGACACAGCTAGGGAGGATTTGGAGGCTCCCATTATGGAGGAGGAATTGGGACGGGCATTGCAGTCGATGGCTAATGGGAAGGCACCTGGCGTAGACAAATTTCCTGCCAAAATTTATAAAAGCTTGGGGGAAGTGTTGATCCCTAAATTGAAGGCGGTCTTGGAGGAGGCTAGGAATGGTGGAAGGCTACCGGCATCTATGCGGGAGGCCACAATAGTGGTGATTCCAAAGGAGGGGAAAGACCCGACACAGCCGGACTCATATCGGCCAATTTCTTTACTTACTATCGACGTTAAACTCCTGGCTAAGGTGTTGGCGATGAGGTTGACAAGTGTTATCTCTGGCCTGATACACTCAGACCAATCTGGCTTTATGCCTGATAGGTCAACTGCGATCAACTTACGAAGGCTGTATATGAACTTGCATCTTTAGACGCTCACAAGGCGTTCGATAGTGTGGAGTGGGGGTATCTCTGGCAGGTGTTGCGAAAAATGGGGTTTGGACCGCAGTTCATATCCTGGATTCAACTAATGTATTCGATGCCGATGGCCAGGGTTAGGGTAAACGGGGAGTTGTCACGGACTATACAATTGGCTAGAGGGACGAGACAGGGGTGTCCGCTTTCTCCCCTTTTGTTTGCTCTGGCTGTGGAACCGCTGGCTGCTACGCTTCGACGGTCTGATGAGATGACGGGGTTTAAATATGGGGTGATTGAAGAAAGGGTGGCGTTGTATGCGGATGACATTTTGTTGTTTCTGGCTGATCCAGTTGCATCCTTGGAGGGAGCCATGGGGATTATTGAACGATTCGGATCAGTGTCGGGGCTTAGGATAAATTGGAGTAAGTCTATCTTGTTTAAGGTGGACGATGAGGGTGGGGAACCATTGGAGGATGGACGACTGGAGGTGACGAGTAAATTTAAATACCTTGGAATATGGGTATCTATGCCGGTCACTGAGTATATACATGAGAATCTGACTCCAATCTTGGGTGCCCTCAAGGCAAAGGCGGATGCTTGGCTTAAGCTGCATTTATCTGTGGTAGGTAGGGTGAATCTTATCAAAATGATTCTGATGCCGAAAATACTGTATATTCTCCACAATGCACCGGTTTGGATACCGCGCGGGAAATTTAGACAGATCAACTCTCTGTTTAGGAATTTGATATGGGGGAGGCAGCATCCGTGTATCAAACTGGAGACACTTCAGCGACCCAAGGATGATGGGGGTCTGGCATTGCCTAACCCGGAATTGTACTTTCTTGCAGCCCAGAGTCAGCATCTAAGGGGCTGGGCGCATGAAGGGTCATCTGGGGCGGTACAGCGGTTGATGGAGGTGGTGACAAAAAGAAGGCCAGTGGTGCAATGTTTGGAGGATGGATCCTTGGAGAGTCTGGGGAAGTTACATCCGACTGTGCTGTTGATACGCAAGCTGTGGAGTAGATTGAGGCACATACGTGGGATCACGGACTTGACTAGATACTCGCCGCTATGGCATAATAACAATCTGAAAGAATTTGAGGCATTGGGGGTACTGATAGAGTGGTTGGGCAAAGGGATTCAGTATGTATACCAAATAATTGAGCAAGGTGAACTGAAATCATTTTCCCAATTGCAGGCGGAATTTTGTCGTGGGACTGCAGGGGAGTATCAATATTTGCGGATGAGGCATGCCTTTGGAGCTCAGAGTAGGAACGGAGGTATTAGGATTCAAAGGGATATAGTACTGGAGTATGTGTGTAATGATGGGACGACTGGAGGAGTCATATCCACGCTGTATAGGGATCTGTTGCACACTTTCCTATTGGGGTTTCCAATAATGGCAAGAGCTAAATGGGAAAGGGATCTGGGTCCAATGGATAATGAGACTTGGGAGTCGGTGTTGGAATGGGTCCCAAGACTGTCGCTGAGTGAACCGTATAGGCTGTCACAGCTTTATGTGATACACAGAGTTTATAAGTCTCCAATGGTGCTATATAAGGCAGGATTGCGTAATGACTCTGAATGTCCGAGGTGTGGGTCTGCGGATGCAGATATTCTCCATATGATGTGGACATGTCCGAGGTTGGCTGCCTTCTTGGTGGTAGTTTTGAGTCGTATGGAAGGTGCGTATGGGTGCACGGTGCCAAGGGATCCAGTTGTCTGTTTGTTGGGTTGCGTGGATGAGATTGGAGTAGATAAACACCTAAAGATAGCTATAGCTAGATTGCTATACATGGCTAGGAAGGTGATAGCTCGAAATTGGATTAGGGAAGAGCCGCCGTCAAGAGGAGAATTCCTCCAGTATGTGAAGCAGGGCCTGACACTAGAAAAAGGGATTTATAAAAAGAGAGGGAAAATTGAAACGTTCAATAAAATGTGGTCTTCATGGATAGCTATGGGATAGTAATGTGAAGTGTGGCTTATACGATTGGTTGAGGGATTAGATAGTCTATTGTCTTAATGATGGAAGTAATTAACAAGATGAGCTGCTTTGTGGGGTGGGGGCGGGGGGCCTTGGGATTGAAGGGGGTTGTTTGAAGGGTGAGGGGGGGAAATACTCTGTATTGAAAATGTGAATGTAACATGTTAATTGTCTTGTTATTCTTAGCAAAAATTTATTTGAATTAAAAAAAAATACTGCTGTTAAGCTCTGACAGCGGCATTTAACGCGCGCTTCCGGCAATCGCGACTGAAATCCGCCCATCAGTGACCACCCCTCCCTTGGAGACTATTGATGCATGCCCAAAGTAAAAAAAAAAAAAAAAAGTTTTAAAAAATATTTAAAAAAATGTAAATATAAAAGTTCAAATCACCCCTTTCGACCCATTCATAGTAAAATAAAAAAATCAAACATACACGAATTTGGTATCGCCGTGGTCAGAATTGTCCGATCTTTCAATATAAAAAAAGAATTAACCCACTCGCTAAATGGCGCAGTGAGAAAAAAAGTCAAAATGCCAGAATTACGTTTTTTTGGTCAGGTGATCAAAAGATAATATTTACACCAAAATGGTATCATTAAAAACATCAGGTCGGCATGCAAAAAAATAAGCCTTCACCCAACCCGAGATCACGAAAAATGGAGCCACTACGGATCTTGGAATATGATGCAATTTTTTTAACACAGTTTTTTTCACCACTTAAATAAAAGTTACCTAGACATGTTTGGTACCCATGAACTCGTAATGACCTGGAGAATCATAGTGGGAGGTCAGTTTTAGCATTTGGTTAACATGGTAAAAAATAAATAAAAAAAAAAGAAACAGTTGCACAATTGCACTTTTTTTGCAATTTCACTGCACTTGAAATTTTTTCCCCCATTTTTTAGTACACGATATGGTAAAACCAATGGTGTTGTTCAAAAGTACAACTTTTCCCGCCACAAAACAAGCCCTAACATGGCCATATTGATGGGAAAAAAAGGGTATGGCTCTGTGAAGAAGGGGAGTGAAAAACAGAAACGCAATAACGAAAATGGACTCCATCATGAAGGAGTTAAGCAATATTTCAGGCGGTTTTTGGAAGCAGACCAGCTCTAGCAATCTCCTCAAACAAACGTAATGTGCACATATCCTTATTTCACTCTTTTTACGTGATTGATTGAGCTACTGTGTCTAGGCTTAGGTTGGGAGAGAGAGCTATAGACCAACCAGTTTACGACAGTTTACTTTAGAACTCTTCAGAATAAAAAGAAATTCTGCAAAAATTTGCTTGTTCATTTTTTTCCCTAAAAATCAGTTTGCCTGCGTGTTACTTTGTGCCCGTAGACATTCATTTTTCCAGATTTAAGCACAAATGTTTTCAATTTTGTTAGGTTTCTGTACTCGATCTTTTCAAATTTCAGAGTTTCTAGATGGTAGGAAAAGAATTCTGGTTTACAAGACTTATTGACAAACTGCACAGTGAAATATTTATTGGTGAGTACTGGCTATAAGATAACTGTGACATGATAATGTAGTGTCACAAGGCGGATGTGCCATACAGAACACATAACCAATCATACACCGGGATATTACCTATTTATAAAATTACATGTGGCGTTTAGACCTCCTTCCTAATAAATTCAGCAGCGTCTGTACTCATAAGGCTGGTATCACCCCATGTTTTCGCATTTAACTGAAACGTACTGTTACAGCCTGCAACTGAACTGCTTTTTCTGTTTTAAGACTATGTACACCTCCACCAAGAGATTTTGCTTAATTATTTCCTACAAGCAAAGCTAAGCAACTCTTAGTAGCCACAGTTTTAAGTGTGCTCTTTAAGACTGGCCTATCATTCCACATCACTAATCTAACTATTTCTCTTCTCCCTTCATAACTTTTCATCAAATTCTGGTCCCTTTGTCTGTTTCCTCACCCTCCATGCACTCAGCAGCACTTTGTACAGCTCCGTATTTGCCACTAGGCACTTGAGGGCATGTGCCTAGGGCGCCAGGATCCGGGGTGGCGGCACCTGAGCAAGTTTGTTTTTCTTTGTATCACTGGCTTTTGTCTCCTACTATTTCCCCTGATATTTTAGCTTGTGAGCAGGGCCCTCACTCCTCTTGGTTTGTGTTAAATTATGTGTCACTCTGTAACGTCTTTAATTTTCTGCACAAGTCCTCTCTGAATTGTAAACTGCTGCAAAATATATTGGTACTGAACAAAAAAAAATTAACATTTCCTGTTTTTTTTACAAGATTTTTTGTGTGGCGTTTTTATTTCTTAGATATTTTTATGTTTTTCTTTTAATTTTTGTCACACATTTTTCCAACCCCCCCCCCAAAAAAAAACAAACAAACAAATCTATGAATAAAAAATAATAAAGCTATAATTTATCAAATCAGTCTTTTTGTACACCAGACTTTATGAAGAGTGCACTGGAGTGGGAAGAGGCAAATTAATTAAGACGTGCACTTCTTAAAGGGAATCTATCAGCAGGTTTTAGTTTTTTAATCGGAGAGCAGCATGATTCCAGGGATGTGTCACTTACTAGGCTGTGTGCTGTAGTTTCAAAACAATCAGTGTTTCATCAAGAGGGGATTATCATTAGGTGCCTTGTGCCAGGCAGTCAGGCTAATCTGTGTAACTCCGACCCCACTACTGATTGGCAGCTTGGTGACCATGCACAGTGTACACAAAAAGCTGCCAATCAGGGCTGTGGGTGGGGCTATTTAGGGCTCGGCATTCTGAGCACTGCTAAATGTACGGCTGAAAAAACAGGGATTTTATCAAAATTACACTAAGCAGCCTAATATGTGATACATTGTTAGAATCAGTGTCTTTGTCCCTACATTATGCTGCCCTCGGATTACAAAGCAAAAACCTGCTGATAGATTCCCTTTAATGAATTTGGTGCATCTTGTAGTTGCCATGTGTGACCACTCAGGCACTGGTGTGTATTTCAGTTGTTATCTTTGATATGATGAAGTTTTCATTTTTAGTTGATCACTAGACCAAAAAGTTACCAGGACTGGCATAAGAACGCCAAATTTTCAATCTCAAATTTTACTTTAGAATTCTTGCAAAAACTATTTAAAGGACTGGGCCTAAATCCTACAGAAAAAACGAAACCTCTAATGCATGAAAAAGCTACCGAAAAGCACATTACAAATGTAGTATTATAGATATTTCCTTAATAACTGCTAAAATTTAGCATGAACATTTTTTGCCTTTAAGACAAAACATTACAGGCCCAATTCATGAAAATGTTACTGCCAGGTTTTTAGCTTAACCCCTTCATGACCAGGGGATTTTTCGTTTTCCTGTGTTCGTTTTTCGCTCCCCTCCTTCCCAGAGCCATAACTTTTTTATTTTTCCGTCAATTTGGCCATGTGAGGGCTTATTTTTTGCGGGACGAGTTGTACTTTTGAACGACATCATTGGTTTTAGCATGTCGTGTACTAGAAAACGGGAAAAAAATTCCAAGTGCGGTGAAATTGCAAAAAAAGTGCAATCCCACATTGGTTTTTTGTTTGGCTTTTTTGCTAGGTTCACTAAATGCTAAAACTGACCTGCCATTATGATTCTCCAGGTCAGTACGAGTTCATAGACACCTAACATGACTAGGTTATTTTTTATCTAAGTGGTGAAAAAAAAATCCAAACTTTGCTAAAAAAAAAAAAAAAAAAATTGCGCCATTTTCCGATACTCGTAGCGTCTCCATTTTTCATGATCTGGGGTCGGTTGAGGGCTTATTTTTTGCGTGCCGAGATGACGTTTTTAATGATAGCATTTTGGTGCAGATACGTTCTTTTGATCGCCCGTTATTGCATTTTAATGCAATGTCGCGGCGACCAAAAAAACGTAATTCTGGCGTTTCGAATTTTTTTCCCGCTATGCTGTTTAGCGATCAGGTTAATACTTTTTTTTAATTGATAGATCGGGCGATTCTGAGCGCGGCGATACCAAATATGCGTAGATTTGATATTTTTGTTATTGATTAATTTTGATTGGGGCGAAAGGGGGGTGATTTAAACTTTTATGTTTTTTTTATTTTTTTCACATTTTTTTAAACTTTTTTTCTTAACTTTTGCCATGCTTCAATAGCCTCCATGGGAGGCTAGAAGCTGGCACAGCACGATCGGCTCTGCTACATAGCAGCGATCTGCTGATCGCTGCTATGTAGCAGAAATGGAGGTGTGCTGTGAGCGCCGACCACAGGGTGGCGCTCACAGCCACCGCTCATCAGTAACCATAGAGGTCTCTGGGACCTCTATGGCTACAATATACAAGCATCGCCGACCCCCGATCATGTGACGGGGGTCGGCGATGACGTCATTTACGGCCGCCCGGCCGGAAGCGGTAGTTAAATGCCGCTGTCTGCGTTTGACAGCGGCATTTAACTAGTTAATAGGTGCGGGCAGATCGCGATTCTGCCCACACCTATTGCGGGCACATGTCAGCTGTTCAAAACAGCTGACATGTCCCGGCTTTGATGCGGGCTCACCGCGGAGCCCTGCATCAAAGCAGGGGAGCCGGCATCGGACGGTATAGTACGTCCGATGCCGGTAAGGGGTTAAAGACCCTTCAAATGTGGCAGCAATTTTACTACCATTTTTCCTAAAATGGACAAAGCTGAAGTGGGATGGAGCATGGTGAAGCCCACCTGACTAATTAATGAGAATTTACACCACTTTGGTGGTGTAAATTTTGCCAGAAATGTACTCCATCCCCTGACTGGAGCAATATTTCTGGCATAGGCACACACCAGTTGTAGGATGAACCTAATTCATTAAGTGGAGGAGGCCTTTTATTGAATTAAGGGGTAATGTCTTTCCTGACATGCAAGTGTAAGGAGACTCACAGGACATGCATGCTCCTCTGGGAAATTAAATATGCAAATTGTCTCTTCAGAGAGAAAGAGGACTTGAACTCTAGGGTCACCTATCGGAAGTAGGAATCCTAAAAGTCAAAGTTGACCCTTTAACAAGTCTTGCCACATGACTTAGGATAAAGGTCAAACCAGAATCTCAGTTTGCCAACACCTGTTTCAGGGTGTTGCCCCTCAGCAGTGCAAATCATTAGATCTGATTTGGCTATATGAGAGCCCTGTAAACTGTGGTCTAAAGGGTAACGTTTCTCCTTGTGGAGTGTAACATACTTGAAATGCCAGTGTAAGGAGACTTATGGGCCACGCAATGCTCCTTTGGGAAATTAAATATGCAAAATACCCATTTTCAGACGAAGAGGACTAAAATTATTGTGCAACCTGTTTGCAGTAGGTAAAAAAATGCAAAAGTGCAATATAGTCTTACCTAAGTTATAAAAAGAAAGCAAAAGGGTGGAGGTGCTCACCTTATGGGGTTGTGTGAGACAATCCCCCTACTATTGCATAAATAACAGCTGCTATAGCTTCCCAAGGAAATATACACTGACAAGCAAAAAAGGTAACAAGGCTTTGAACTTTTGACTTTCTGGCACAAGACGCACGTTACACAAGTCTGGAATGGTGGCACGAAAAAAGATGACTTTTGACTCCAATTTCGTCTTATGTATCCAATATCGGCATAAGAAGCGTCATCTTGAATTTGCAAAAAAGTGCATAAAGTGGACAGTCGAAGACTAGAAACGGGTGATTTGGAGAAATGAGACAAAAGTCAATAGACAAGGCTCTGATGGGTGCAAATGCATCTGGGAGAAACAAGGGAAAAAGGGGCTAACGATTCGAGAAATTGAAGGAACTGACAAGTTTGGTGGAGGAAGCCCGATGATATGGGGTTGTCTCACAGCCAAAGGCGTTGGAAACCTGACCAGGATCGATGGTGGTCTCAATGCTGAGCTATATGTGAGTATCCTACAAGACAAGTTACTTTGTATTCTCGAGTACTATGGGTATGAAAGGACGACATAGTGTTCCAGCAGAACAACAACCCCAAGAATACGCCGAGATTGGAGGATAAATGGTTCAGTGACAATGAAGTAGAGGTGCTGGATTGGCCCCCACAGTCCCCAGACCTCAACCCCATCAAACACTTGTGCGTAGAGTTGAAGATAAAGCTGTATACATACCCAAGTGATAGACCAGTATGCCCCAACTATGGAAACGTGTAGAAGAGATCTGAGATCAGATTTTGGTCAAGACATGCTTGAATCTGATGGAGAGCAGCCCAGGAGGATTCAGGCAGTGATGAAAGCCAAAGGTGGATTTACAAAATACTAACAAAATAATAATAATTAAAATTTAGATTTTTAGGATCAAAACAGTAACAATGCAATGACATGGCAAGAATCTGCATAACGAATCATATGCTAAATAGCTGCAAGTCAAATTAATGTATGAGATATCCAAGAAGATGTCTATAAAATGATGGTAGTCTCACATTAGAATCAGTAGTGGGTGGTGAGATATGGAGCCTGAAAGTCAAAAGTTCAAAACATTATTACCCTCTTGCTCGTAAGTTTATACAAATGTGCCGAGGATGATGGAAGTTTCCTGCTCTGCTGATTAAATGACAAGCCACGATGAGATGAAAAATTGCTGGTTTAATGTCATGCCTGTAGCAGACGGGCCCAACATAAAGAGGTGCTGTTGTAACTTATGCAATGTATTTTGAATGCCACAGATTTTAGATCTATTTTTCTGGGTAGGTGCAGTTGACATATGGGCGTCTTGGAGAATGTTATCAAGATGAACAAGTGATCAAGTGAAAAACAGAACTATAGATCATCCTGAGGCTTCAATATCCATGTGAGCCGAACAGGAGTTTTGCCAACATTAACATGTAATGAACTTCTTGGCTTTTATCTCCTATAGACTGAAAGTGATAATTAGTGTCACTTGCCTGTTGCATATTTAATTGCTGAGTTTCAACATGTAGCAGTAATAGGATTCACGATATAAATAATAATTCAAACAGCTACCCGGTGATAATTCCAAAAGTGCACAGATCGCAGAAAAAGGTTGCAAGTAACATTCTGACCATTGCTGGGAAAAAAATACCAAGTCAGACTTTATGCTTGACTAGGGCTTTGTTTTACACAGGTAAAAACTGAAGTTACTTTGCTGTAGTAAATTTACTTTTAGCACAAATCAAAGGTACCCAAATGTCGGTGGTTAGTCCTCCTAACCTAATTTTGATTCAGATCAGCTGCCATTTTTGTACATATCCACGATGCACTTAGTAAAGTTGTCTACAGTATTAGCTAAAGTCATTTTTTCTTATGTCCCAAATAGTCTGAAGGGGTCTTCATCAGAGAAAATAACTTTATCCCATGTCAAGGGGTCCTTCTCCGGTACCACACAATCAACAGAGCTAGAGTATAGTAAACAATTCCATTACCTTTATTTAGGCAAAAATACGAAAGGTCCATAAACGATCCACCACACAAAGGATAATATAGTCCAGAACACGAATGCAGTTCAGTAACAGGATAAAAGTCCAACAATCCGGCAGACAGAGGATAGCATAGTCCATATACTCTTCTTTCTCTCTGAGATGCTGTGAATACATCATCATTCCACACAGGACTGATCTGTGTCTCACCTCCCTGATATTTACAAGTCCCCCTCCTCATTCACAGGTCAGGAGGGGAAAGGTCTCAGGGGCTCATTGTTTCAACAAGCTAGGTCAACATGTCATTAGCATATCAGCAAACAATACAGTGCTGTGGGGGCTGATATCAGATGGCAGCAACAGCCGTTCATCAATTAGCAAATAACTCATTCTACATGAGAACACCATGAAAATAAGTAAAATAGAAATATACACAGAAATGATACCCACATAGCATATCACACCATCACACCCCAGTTCTCAACAGTCCAATCCCTGGACTTCTTGTAAAGTTAGAAAAAGTTAAAGTTATTTTCTCTGGCGAAGCCCCGTCAGACTGTTTGGGACATATGAAAGAATAATTGGAAAAAAAAAGACGTGTGCTACCATAAGACTTGTGTCTGCCGACATCCATGGAGGTGGCTTACTCGCAATGTGTGGGGGCTTTTCATCCTTGGAGGGGGCTTACTCACAATTTTGCCTAAGAACACTGCCATGAATAAAGAATGGGATCTAACCATCCTCCAAGAGGAACATCTTACTGATGTGGTCTCCCATGGCTTTGTGTTTATTAGTCGGGCTCAGTCCTTATCCACATGCATGTCACTTGACAAACAGTAAGATTTTTAATATTAGAGTTAGGACTGTCCCAATTAGGGTCACCGTGACGAGGCAGGATGGCTTTTGCATTTTTTTAATAAAAAAAAGTTAGCTAAGTACCGACCGTATATTATTTTCAGGCACTATGCTATTTATTTACTGCAGGGTATCCAATCATTATGTTTCTGGCTTTGGATTTGTCTGTTTAGTGGCTAGTGTCAACGTGCGCATACATGCTGCATGCACACTAGTTTATGTCCCAGTTCATACCGTTTGTTTGTCTTTTTTCTTGCCTCTTTTTCGAGCCCAATACTTTTATTTATGGGCTTCTTATAAGAGACCCTGTCTTTTGTAGACGCAATGGAGGACTTAAGTTGTTAATTAGTAATCACAAGAGTTTGTTTTGCTAGAAATTATTTTCAAAGCCAGTTGCTAGGGTGGGAAAATCTTGTAAATTTTCTTACCCGGGGCGGTGACAAGTTCAAATACAGTTTAAATTGCAAAGAAGGGTAATTGCCAATACATCAAGGTGTGTATAATATCCGTACATACAGATCGGGTGGTATCAATGCCTGTACAGGCCCATCCTATTGTGCGCGCAGCTGTCGGTATCGTGTTCCATTCCGGAGCAGATAAACGTGATACCATTACGGATCTATCTCTATCATTAAACTGATCTCATCCTATAAATATGTTGGCGAGGTTGAGTACAGTTATAGGAGACTTCCTAAAAGAAAATGTAAAATAATCTCTTATTTTATCAGTTTTTAAGGGTTTATTACAATTTTGATGCAGGGTAGCTAGGTGACCGACCTCTGGAACCCAACCGGTGCTCTGACACGCTCCGTCAGAATGCACATGCGTTCATCCACTCCTTTGAAGCTTGAAGGTGTATTCCCACCACAGATACAGCTCTGGCAACAAAAAGAAAGAGACCACTGCAAAATGTTCAGTTTATCTGATTTTTCTCTTTATAGGTATATTTTTGAGTAAAATGTAAATTGTTCATTTATTCTATAAACTTCTGGCAACATGTCTCCGAATTTCCAAGCAATAAATGTTGCATTTTTTTCTGAAAAGGAGAAATGGTCAAAATAAAAAAAACAAAAACAAACAGTGCTTTAATACTAAAATAATGCAAAAAAAAAAAACAAGTTCATAATCATTTAGAAACAAAAATACTAGTGTTTTAACTCAGGAAGAGTTCAGAAATCAATATTTTGTGGAATAACCATGATTTTTAATCACAGCTTTCCTGCGTCTTGGCATGCGTTCCACCAGTCTTTCACGATGCTCCTGGGTGACCTTATGCCACTCCTGGTACAAAAATTGAAGCAGTTCTTCTTTGATGGCTTGTGACTATCCATAATCGTCTTGATAACATTCCAGAGGTTTTAAATGGGGTTCAGGTCTGGAGATTGGGCTGCCCATGACGGGGTTTTGATGTGGTGGTCTCTTAATTTTTGCCAGAGCTGTATTTGTAGCAGATACATATGATGTCTGATGGGATTTTCAGACCATAATAGGGTTGCTCTGAATGTCGTTTTGACAGGTAAGAGAACAAATAGTTCTGCCTGGCTAATTTCCATAGAAGCAAATGGAAAGGGCCACAGATCTTTCAGCCATTTATGAGATATTCTTTGAATATCCTATAAATGTCTAGGGTGGACATACTCATTTAATGAAAACTTCATACATCAAACTCATAGTTGAGTTTCCTGGAACCTATTGGTCAAAAAGAGGGCGACGTTTCTAGAAACTCCATCCAAAAAGGGGCTGTCCTGGGAGGAGTTGGGACGTTCCCCGCAGAGCTGTTTGGGACAGGACTTAAACAACCCTAGATATGCTGGTAAATAGGCAAACTAATAACAAAACTGTAAGCAGCTGTTGTTTATGCAGAGTATTAAAGTATTTATGTCCATATTCTAAAACTTGCAAATATGCAAACATTTTGTAAAAATAGGTAGTTTTGAAAGAAGGGGCATGAACCATGACTCGACTGACTTACAATATTTTAGTCTAGAAGTTGCTTGAAATAAACTGTCTATTTTTGTTTTTGACCCATGGACAGACCAAAAATGAACCAAATTTATCAGGAGACCTGCGCCTCTTAATAAATCTAATGAGATTTTTTGCATACGACTTTCCCCCATAATGTTAAGGCTGATCCGTGTTGCACATCTTCATTCTCTGTCCTCTCTTCTACCCCCTCCAGGTATTACTTTCAGCCTTTTTGGTTCTAGTAATTAACTCATTGTCACCGCGGTGTAATATGTGCTGGAATGCAATGAAGAACTACAAATCATCATCCATCTGATGGAAATATTTCGTTAGAAGCTACGTTCCCCTGGTAACCTCAGTAATATTTATATTTGCTTATTTAAGATGAACCTCATTGTTGATTGATGACCAAAACTAGCACAAATTCTGAGTACTTTTCACCTTTTTGTTTCCTAACGCACAAGTCTCATGTTCTTGGTTATAAAAAGTTCATGTACATTGGCCGTGAGCGAAAACCCGTGGGTCCTTCATGTAACGACTGGATATTTTCCACACTCTCATGGGTCCTTCATGTAACGACTGGATATTCTCCACACTAATATTCACGGCTGAATTTTTATAAAGGGTTTTGCCAGGTGTAAAAGTCTTCCCCTATCCAAAGAATGAGTGAAAATTTACTAACCACTCAGGATCCGATCTCTGGGATCATCATCTATCCTAAGAACGGTCTCTGAATGGAGTGGAAGTCAAACATGCCCAACTCCGCTCCATTAATTGACTACGGGACCGCCATAAATACCGTTGTAGTCCGCTTTCTTCCGCAGTTCTATAGATAATCAATGGAGTGGAGGTACACATGATCTGCTCCAGTCAGATGGACCTGTTTTCAGGATCGCCAGATTTTCCGGTCATTGAACCTCCAGAGAGGAGGTCTGCTCCGCTCATTGTGGGGACGGGGCTTGGTAAGTATTTTTTTATTATTTACCATTGTCATGGAGTAGAGGGACACCATACTGTAGATGGAAGGGGGTAATGTGGGGCATCATACTGTGTGTGGGGAGTACTGTAGGGGCATCAGATGTGAACATTATACTTTGTGGGTGGCACTGTGTAAGTATCTTAATGTGTGGGGGCATCACTGTTTTGTCGAGGAATCGTAACATGTGGGGGCAACACGTGGGCTTCATTATGTGCGTGGGAACGTGTTTGGGGCATAATAATGTACAGTGGGGCAAAAAAGTATTTAGTCAGTCAGCAATAGTGCAAGTTCCACCACTTAAAAAGATGAGAGGCGTCTGTAATTTACATCATAGGTAGACCTCAACTATGGGAGACAAACTGAGAAAAAAAAATCCAGAAAATCACATTGTCTGTTTTTTTAACATTTTATTTGCATATTATGGTGGAAAATAAGTATTTGGTCAGAAACAAAATTTCATCTCAATACTTTGTAATATATCCTTTGTTGGCAATGACAGAGGTCAAACGTTTTCTGTAAGTCTTCACAAGGTTGCCACACACTGTTGTTGGTATGTTGGCCCATTCCTCCATGCAGATCTCCTCTAGAGCAGTGATGTTTTTGGCTTTTCGCTTGGCAACACGGACTTTCAACTCCCTCCAAAGGTTTTCTATAGGGTTGAGATCTGGAGACTGGCTAGGCCACTCCAGGACCTTGAAATGCTTCTTACGAAGCCACTCCTTCGTTGCCCTGGCGGTGTGCTTTGGATCATTGTCATGTTGAAAGACCCAGCCACGTTTCATCTTCAATGCCCTTGCTGATGGAAGGAGGTTTGCACTCAAAATCTCACGATACATGGCCCCATTCATTCTTTCATGTACCCGGATCAGTCGTCCTGGCCCCTTGGCAGAGAAAGAGCCCCAAAGCATGATGTTTCCACCACCATACTTTACAGTAGGTATGGTGTTTGATGGATGCAACTCAGTATTCATTTTCCTCCAAACACGACAAGTTGTGTTTCTACCAAACAGTTCCAGTTTGGTTTCATCAGACCATAGGACATTCTCCCAAAACTCCTCTGGATCATCCAAATGCTTTCTAGCAAACTTCAGACGGGCCCGGACATGTACTGGCTTAAGCAGTGGGACACATCTGGCACTGCAGGATCTGAGTCCATGGTGGCGTAGTGTGTTACTTATGGTAGGCCTTGTTACATTGGTCCCAGCTCTCTGCAGTTCATTCACTAGGTCCCCCTGCGTGGTTCTGGGATTTTTGCTCACCGTTCTTGTGATCATTCTGACCCCACGGGGTGGGATTTTGCGTGGAGCCCCAGATCGAGGGAGATTATCAGTGGTCTTGTATGTCTTCCATTTTCTAATTATTGCTCCCACTGTTGATTTCTTCACTCCAAGCTGGTTGGCTATTGCAGATTCAGTCTTCCCAGCCTGGTGCAGGGCTACAATTTTGTTTCTGGTGTCCTTTGACAGCCCTTTGGTCTTCACCATAGTGGAGTTTGGAGTCAGACTGTTTGAGGGTGTGCACAGGTGTCTTTTTATACTGATAACAAGTTTAAACAGGTGCCATTACTACAGGTAATGAGTGGAGGAAAGAGGAGACTCTTAAAGAAGAAGTTACAGGTCTGTGAGAGCCAGAAATCTTGATTGTTTGTTTCTGACCAAATACTTATTTTCCACCATAATATGCAAAAAAAATGATAAAAAAACAGACAATGTGATTTTCTGGATTTTTTTTTCTCAGTTTGTCTCCCATAGTTGAGGTCTACCTATGATGTAAATTACAGACGCCTCTCATCTTTTTAAGTGGTGGAACTTGCACTATTGCTGACTGACTAAATACTTTTTTGCCCCACTGTATGTGGGGGCAACATTTAAGGGCCATAAAAGCAGTTTCAAACAATATGGGGCTTCATTAGGGTCATTATTTCTGTGTGCGTGCATAAAATTAAGTTGGTGGGGCTTGGGCTGTGTTTAAAGGTAACCTGTCAGGTCCCCTATACCCTCCAACCCAGCAGCATTCACATACATTTGACTAAATTCCCCGCTGACCAGCCCTCCATAATGTACTTCAGTTTAATAAATGTTTCAAAAATAATTTATAGTGTTCGCTTATCCTATGGTAATTAGGGTTTTGAATAGCCCATGGGGCGTTAGTTCCCCAGACTAGTCAGCCCTCTTTTTGTGTTATCACACCTACAGGGGTGTGATAACATAATTTGCACAAGCCAACATCAGTACCAGCTCATGCAAATCTTGCGCTTGCACACCGCTCATATCGGCAGCATCACTGCAATTCTGTAGGCGAGCACTGTGAATGACCAGAAGTTCAGGAGAGCCACCCCACCGATTAGTCAAAGCCCTAATTAGCACAGGGAAAGCATACGTTACACATGCTTTTTTAAACATTAATTAAATTAATTAACATTTTACAGGGCTGGTTAGGAGGGGAACTTAGTCATATATACAGTGGGGGGGGGGGGGGGAAGTATTTGATACATTGTTTGTTTTTCAAGTTTTCCCACCTACAAAGAATGGTGAGGTCTGTAATTTTATCATAGATACACTTCACCTGTGAGAGACAAAATTTCAAAAAAATCCAGCAAGTCACATTGCATAATTTTGACATAATTAATTAATATTTTATTGTATTTGATACAATAGAAAAAAACAGAAACCTTTGTTTCCTGTAGTTCTTGACCAAGTTCACACACACTGCAGCAGGGATTTTGGCCCCCTCCTACATACAGATCTTCTCCAGATCTTTCAGGTTTTGGGGCTGTCACTGGGCAACATTGAGTTTCAGCTCCCTCCAAAGAGTTCCTATTGGGTTCAGGTCTGGAGACCGGCTAGGCCACTCTAGGATCTTGAAATGCTTCTTATGGAGCCACTCCTTATTTGTGTGTTTTGGGTCATTGTCATGCTGACTGATCCAGCCACAACCCATCTTCAATGCTCTTACTGAAGGAAGGAGGTTGTTGGCCAAAATCTTGCGATACAAGACCCCATCCATCCTCCCATCAATACGGTCCCTTTTGCAGAAAAGCACCCCTAAAGTATTATGTTTTCTCCACCATGCTACACAGTTGGGACAGTGTTATTGGTGTTGTACTCATCCTTCTTCTTCCTTCAAACACAGCTAGTGCACTTGGTAACAAAAAGTTCTATTTTAGTCTCACCTCACCACGTGACTTTCTTCCATGCCTTCCCTGGATCATCCAGATAGTGATTGGCGAATGTCAAACGGGCCTGGAGATTTGCTGGCGTGAGCAGGGGGACTTTGCGTGCCCTGCAGGATTTTAACCCCTTAACCCCCGGAGTTATTTTTGTTTTTCCTTTTTCGTTTTTTGCTCCCCTTCTTCCCAGAGCCATAACTTTTTTTATTTTTTTGGTTAAAATGGCCATGTGAGGGCTTGTTTTTTGCAGGATGAGTTGTACTTTTGAACGACACCATTGATTTTAACATATTGTATACTGGAAAGCGGGAAAATAATTCAAAATGCTGTGAAATTGCAAAAAAAGTGGAATCCAACAGTTGTTTTTTTTTGTCTTGCTTTTCTACTATGTTCACTAAATGCTAACACTGACCTGCCATTATGATTCTCCAGGTCATTACGAGTTCATAGACACCAAACATGACTAGGTTCTCTTTTATCTAAGTATTGAAAAAAAAATTCCAACCTTTGTTAAAAATAAATAATAAATTGCGCAATTTTCCGATACCTGTAGCGTCTCCATTTTTCGCGATCTCCGGTTGGGTTAGTGCTTATTTTTTGTGCACCGAGCTGACGTTTTTAATGATACCATTTTGGTGCAGATACGTTCTTTTGATCTCCTGTTAGTGCATTTTAATGCAATGTCGCGGCCACCAAAAAAACGTAATTCTGGCGTTTTGACTTTTTTTTTCTCGCTACGCCATTTAGCGATCAGGTTAATCCTTTTTTTATTGATAGATCGGGCGATTCTGAAAGCGGAGATACCAAATATGTGTATGTTTGATTTTACGCTGCATACAGGCGACGATCAAATTGCCTGTGTGCAGCAGAATTGCTGAGTGGTTCTCATAGCAATCCAGCAGTGACAACCAAAGACGTCTGCAGGAAACCTCTGGTTGTCATGCCAACCCAACAGTGACCCGCGATCATGTGGGGGGTCACCGATGGGCGGAAGCACATGTTAAATGCTGCTGTCAGAGTTTGACAGAGGCATTTAACGGGTTAATAGCCGCAGGTGGATCGCGATTCCACCTGCAGCTGTTCTCGGCACATGTCAGCTGTTCAAAACCGAGGAAGATCTTGTGCTGCTTCTATTTTCTAATATTTGAGCCAACAGTTGTTGCCTTCTCACCAAGCTGTTTGCCTATTGTCCTGTAGCCCATCCTAATCTTGTGCAGGTCTACAATCTGTCCTGGGTGTCCTTAGACAGCTCTTTGGTCTTGGCCATGGTGGAGAGGTTGGAGTGTGATTGAATGTGTGGACAGGTGTCTTTTATACAGGTAACAAGTTCAAACAGTGGCAATTATTACAGATAACGACTGCAGACTATGAGGGCTTCTTACAGAAAAACTAACAGGTCTGTGAGAGCCTGAATTCTTGCTGGTTGGTCGGTGATCAAATACTTATTTCATGCAATAAAATTCAATTTAATTACTGTATATACTCGAGTATAAGCCAATCTGAGTATAAGCCGACCCCCCTAATTTTGCCACAAAAAACTGGGAAAATGACTCGAGTATAAGCCTAGGGTGGGAAATGCAGCAACTGCCAGTAAATGTCAAAAGTAAAAATAGATACCAATAAAAGTAAAATTAATTGAGACATCAGTAGGTTAAGTGTTTTTGAAAATCCATATTGAATCAGGAGCCCCATATAATGCTCCATAAAGTTTATGATGGCCCCATAAGATGTTCCATATTAAAATATGCCCCATATAATCCTGCATAAAGGTTAGTAAAGACCCCATAAGATGCTCCATAGACATATTTGCCCCATATAATGCTGCAGAAATGCTGATTATTGCCCCATAAGATGCTCCATAAAGATATTTGCCCCGTACAGTGCTGCACAAACCTTGATTATGGCCCCATAAGATGCTCCATACAGACACTTGCCCCATATACCGTAGTGCTCCACAAACGTTAATTATGGCCCCATACAGACACTTGCCCCATATAATGCTGCACAAACGTTATGGCCCCATATAGTGCTGCACAAACGTTATGGCCCCATATCGTGCTGCACAAACGTTATGGCCCCATATCGTGCTGCACAAACATTATGGCCCCATAGATGCTCCATACAGACACTTGCCCCATTTGCTGTTGCGGTGATAAAAAATAAATCACATAATCACCTCTCTGTCGCTCAGGCCCCGGCACTTTCAATAGTCACCTGCTCCTCGTTCCGGTGCAGCTCCATCTTCAGCACTGACGTTCAGCAGAGGGCGCGCACTGACCACGTCACTGCGCCCTTTGACCTGAGCGTCATTGCTGAAGATGGAGCGGCGCCGGAACGAAGAAAGGTGAATATCGCGTAGCGCTCTCCCTCCCCGTTATACTCACCTGCTCCTGGTGCGGTGCAGTCCCTGCTTCCCCGATGCCGCAGCTTCATCCTGTACTGAACGGTCACCGTTACTGCTCATTACAGTAATGAATATGCGGCTCCACCTCTATGGGAGGTGGAGCCGCATATTCATTACTGTAATGAGCGGTACCATGTGACCGCTCAGTACGGGAAGAAGCTGCTGCTGCCGGCGTCGGGGAAGCAAGGGACCTGCAGGGACCGCGCCAGGAGCAGGTGAGTATAATTAGACAGCCCCCGCTCCACCTCCCCTGCCGACCCCTGGGCATGACTCGAGTATAAGCCGAGAGGGGGACTTTCAGCCCAAAAAAGTGGGCTGAAAATCTCGGCTTATACTCAAGTATATATGGTATGTAAAAATCATACAATGTGATTTTCTTTTTTTTTTTCATTTTAGATTCTGTCTCACAGGTGAATTGTACCTACGATAAAAAGTACAGACCTCTCCATTCTTTGTAGGTGGGAAAACTTGCAAAATCAGCAGTGTATCAAATACTTATTTTCACCACTGTATGCAAAAGCTGCTGTGTTGGAAGGCATGGGAGACCTGACAAGTTCCCTTTAAGCTGCAATATTTCCCTTTTAATATTGGAAGGTACAACTTATGTATTAGATATGGGAGGGAAAATAATTTTCCCAAGGGTGGGGGACCTAAAAAGACTACCGTATATACTCGAGTATAAGCCGAGATTTTCAGCCCAAATTTTAGGGCTGAAAGTGCCCCCCTAGGCTTATACTCGAGTCACGGTAGCGGTGGGGTCGGCAGGTGAGGGGCTGAGGGCGCTGGGGTATACTTACCTAGTCCCAGCGATCCTCGCGCTGTCCCTGTCGTCCCACGGGCTTCGGCGCTGCAGCTTCTTCCTCTCTTCAGCGGTCACGTGGGACCGCTCATTACAGAAATGAATAAGCGGCTCCACCTCCCATAGGGGCGGAGCCGCTTATTCATTTCTCTAATCAGCGGTGCCGGTGACCGCTGATAGAGAAAGAAGCTGCAGCGCCGAAGACAGGAGGGGACAGCGCGAGGATCGCCAGGACTAGGTGAGTATGTTATATTCACCTGTCCTCGTTCCAGCCGCCGGGCGCCGCTCCATCTTCCCAGCCGGCGCCTCCATCTTCCCGGCGTCTGCGCTCTGACTGTTCAGGCAGAGGGCGCGATGACGCATATAGTGTGCGCGGCGCCCTCTGCCTGATCAGTCAGAGCAGAGACGCCGGGAAGATGGAGGCGCCGGAACGAGACGCCGGGAGCTGCAATCAAGGGAGGTGAGTATGTGTTTTTTTTTTTTTATTGCAGCAGTAGCAGCGGCAGCACAGATTAATGTGGAGCATCTATGGGGCACAGTGAACGGTGCAGGGCACCGTATAAGGCACAGCTAGGGGGCACAATGAACGGTGCAGAGCACTGTATATGGCACAGCTAGGGGGCACAGTGAACGGTGCAGAGCACCGTATATGGCACAGCTAGGGGGCACAGTGAACGGTGCAGAGCACTGTATGGGGCACAGCTAGGGGGCACAGTGAACGGTGCAGAGCACCGTATATGGCACAGCTAGGGGGCACAATGAACGGTGCAGAGCACTGTATATGGCACAGCTAGGGGGCACAGTGAACGGTGCAGAGCACCGTATATGGCACAGCTAGGGGGCACAGTGAACGGTGCAGAGCACCGTATATGGCACAGCTAGGGGGCACAATGAACGGTGCAGAGCACTGTATATGGCACAGCTAGGGGGCACAGTGAACGGTGCAGAGCACTATATGGGGCACAGCTATGGGGAAATATGAATGGTGTAGAGCACTATATGGCACAGCTATGGGGAAATAATGATCTATTTTTATTTTTGAAATTCACCGGTAAATGCTGCATTTCCACCCTAGGCTTATACTCGAGTCAATAAGTTTTCCCAGTTTTTTGTGGCAAAATTAGGGGGGTCGGCTTATACTCGGGTCGGCTTATACTCGAGTATATACGGTAATTTAATTTTCTTATTATTTTATATTGTTGTCACTTAATACTGGGCAAATTATGTACAGGATGTTGAGCAGCAACAGCTGCTAATACATGTTACAATAGGGCTCATTATGACATGTCTTCTTATCTGTAGCAGCAAATCAACACAATATATTGTACTGATTTTTATCAAGCTATGAAGAGCAGCAAGACTATTTAATAAGTACAGATGTACCTAGATAAACAGCTCCTCCCACACAGTATGAAGTTCCCACAGCCCCCACACAATATAATGTCCCCACAGCCACATATACAGTATAATGTCCCCACAGCCCCCACACAGTATAATGTCCCCACAGCCACATATACAGTATAATGTCCCCACAGCCACATATACAGTATAATGTCCCCACAGCCACATATACAGTATAATGTCCCCACAGCCCCCACACAGTATAATGTCCCCACAGCCACATATACAGTATAATGTTCCCACAGCCACATATACAGTATAATGTCCCCACAGCCCCCACACAGTATAATGTCCCCACAGCCACATATACAGTATAATGTCCCCACAGCCACATATACAGTATAATGTCCCCACAGCCACATGCACAGTATAATGTCCCCACAGCCACATATACAGTATAATGTCCCCACAGCCCCCACACAGTATAATGTCCCCACAGCCACATGCACAGTATAATGTCCCCACAGCCACATATACAGTATAATGTCCCCACAGCCCCCACACAGTATAATGTCCCCACAGCCACATATACAGTATAATGTCCCCACAGCCACATATACAGTATAATGTCCCCACAGCCACATGCACAGTATAATGTCCCCACAGCCACATATACAGTATAATGTCCCCACAGCCCCCACACAGTATAATGTCCCCACAGCCACATGCACAGTATAATGTCCCCACAGCCACATATACAGTATAATGTCCCCACAGCCACATGCACAGTATAATGTCCCCACAGCCACATATACAGTATAATGTCCCCACAGCCCCCACACAGTATAATGTCCCCACAGCCACATATACAGTATAATGTCCCCACAGCCACATATACAGTATAATGTCCCCCCAGTCACATATACAGTATAATGTCCCCCCAGCCACATATACAGTATAATGTCCCCACAGCCACATGCACAGTATAATGTCCCCACAGCCACATATACAGTATAATGTCCCCACGCCACAGCCACATATACAGTATAATGTCCCCCCAGTCACATATATAGTATAATGTTCCCCCAGCCACATGCACAGTATAATGTCCCCACAGCCACATATACAATATAATGTCCCCACAGCCACATATACAGCATAATGTCCCCACAGCCACATGCACAGTATAATGTCCCCACAGCCACACGCACACAGTAAGATTCTCCCCACAGCCCCTCACACTAGTATCATAACCTCACAGCTCCTCACACGGTATTAAGGCCAAACACACAGTATAATGTCCCCACAGCCACATATACAGTATAATGTCCCCACAGCCACACCACATCTATATATATAATTGCCTAAGGGTTTTTCCGTCTGCCTGTCTGTCTGTCCTGGAAATCCCGCGTCCCTGATTGGCCTCGACCAATCAGCAACGGGCACAGCGACGATGATGTCATAATGGTTGCCATGGCGACGATGATGTAATGAAGGTTGCCTCGATCAATCAGCGACGGACACAGTCTGCCGCAAATTCTGGAATCATCATTGTCCATATACTACGGGGACATGCATATTCTAGAATACCCGATGTGTTAGAATCGGGCCACAATCTAGTATACAGTATAATGTCTTCACAGCCACATATACAGTATAATGTCCCCACAGCCACATGCACAGTATAATGTCCCCACAGCCACATGCACAGTATAATGTCCCCACAGCCACATGCACACAGTAAGATGATCCCCACAGCTCCTCACATTAGTATCATAACCCCACAGCCCCTCACACTAGTATCGTAACCCCACAGTTCCTCACACGGTATTAAGGCCCCACACACAGTATAATGTCCCCACAGCCACATATACAGTATAATGTCCCCACAGCCACATATACAGTATACTGTCCCCACAACCACATATACAGTATAATGTCCCCACAGCCACATATACAGTATAATGTCCCCACTGCCACATATACAGTATAATGTCCCCACAGCCCCCACACAGTATAATGTCCCCACAGCCACATGCACAGTATAATGTCCCCACAGCCACATATACAGTATAATGTCCCCACAGCCACATATACAGTATAATGTCCCCACAGCCACATGCACACAGTAAGATGCCCCTTACACTAGTATCATAACCCCACAGCTCCTCACATGGTATTAAGGCCCCACACACAGCATGATGATCTCACAGCCCCACACAAACTGTATGATGTTAGCCCCCCCGCGTGAACCCAGAAGAAATACAGCGGGGGTCTCATGGCCTCATAGACCCTATAGGTTTTAATATGACAATTTTTCTATGGGTCATTTAGAGGTCAGGTCAGTCAGATGAGGTGAGGAGAAACTGGTTTTATCCAGTTCCTTCTGGTCTGCCTGGCGCCCAATTTTAACTGTTTTGATTGGTTATTGAAGTGCTGGGCGCCCAAATATTTGTGTATAAAAACCCTGGTTTCATGGGATTTAGTCATTCTGCTGGTGAAGAAGAAATGAAGAAGAAGCACCTGAGGATGGAGGATCTCCTGCAGCAACTCCTGACCAGAGCCGGCGCTGAGGGTGGAGCGGAATGGCTTCAGCGCTGCTTGGCTATAGAACCTTCCTCCGCGGCAGCTGAGGCGTTCCCTCCCCCTCCAGAAGTTTCCTTCCAGCCGGCGTGTCAAGCCTCTCCAGCCCCGCCGACATCTTCGGCTTCTGTGCGCCTCAGAAGACAGAGGATTCCCTATACTCCTTCGGCGTTGCCTCCTGCTTCCGGCCGGTCAAGACAGGAAATGAGGGGGAAGTCGCGACGCCGACCGTCACAGAAGTCTCGCAGCCCTGAGCGAGACCTCCGCAGCCAGCACCGGAACGGAGCCCCGTCCGCATCAGCTGTTCCAGACGGGAGGTCTGCACCTCACCGCGGCCGTAAAAGCGCTGCGGTGTCAGCGGCTCCCGCAGCAGCGTCAGTATCTACGTCGGTGATCCACGACGCTATCCGGGACGCTCCAGCGTCGCAGTCAGAAGATGAAGAAGAGGAGTCGCCTTCTGCAGCAGCGGATCGCATGGGCTCGCCCAACATGGAGGGCTTGAGCTCCAGCTCCTGCAGGGATCCTAAGACTGGACAACATTCATCGAGGGGTGAGACTGTTATTTTACCTACGTCTGTCCCTCACTCACAGCTCACAAATATCATTAGGAAAGTGTTGGCGGATACATTGAAGGAAGTTATTCCTTCTACTGCACGCACATCAGGTACATATAGTGCTGCAGTCTCTGACACGTTGCCCGCCAACATTATTCCTGTTAATACTTTTAAGGAAGCTTTGACCTGTGAATTATCTCCTTTGGGATTCCACTTGAGCTCTTCTGTTAAAGAGCTTATTTGGAATAATCAATATGTAGATGTTTTTTCTTTATTACGCAAGAAGGATCAGCTTTTTAAACCTGATAAAAAGGAGGATAAAGCTGATTCTGATGAAATTAAACGCACTAGCCATAAATCTTTTAACAATTGGGTTCAGGCTTTTGCCATTTTTGCTGCAGTGTTGGGTGAAAAATCTCCCCATCTCTGTAGCAAATTATTCCAACACTTAGATATTATACTGGAAGCTTATCGGAATTTCGGCGGGTTCGCTTGGCTGAACTATGATGAAGCTTTCAGGCACAAATTGTCAGTTCACCCCGAGCTACATTGGGGAGTGAAGGATATTGGTTTGTGGATTAACCTTATGCTTCCACAGAGAAATAGCAATATGAAACAGCCCCCCGCTAGCACTTTGAAGCGGGGTGTTTGTTTCGCTTATAATGATTCCTTTTGCAAATGGAACAATAATTGTAGATTCCGTCACGAATGCTCTTTCTGTGGAAACTCGCACCCAATGGTTAAATGCTTCAAGAAGCAAGCCGCTCAGCAGTCCTCTGTTAAAGAGCACATTAATAAAAGCGCAGACTCCAGTGAACCTGGCAAACATGTCCCCATGGCTAAGCAAATTTCCAGATCGAGTGATCAGTGAATTGTTGTTTTCTGGGTTTTTAGAAGGATTTTTCGTACCTCAATTTAAAGGGGAGGGTTGTTTAGTCGTTCCTAATTTGCCGTCCTTAAAGGCCAATCAAGATGTTGCTAGGGATAAAATTATCAGTGAAATTCAACTTGGCAGAGTTTCTGGGCCGTTTGAATCACCTCCTTTTGTTAATTTTCGTATATCTCCTTTGGGCTTAGTACCTAAAAAAGATGAGGGCTCTTTTCGTTTGATTCATCACTTATCCCACCCACCAGGTTCTTCTTTGAATGATGAGGTGGATAAGTCCTTAGTTTCAGTAGCTTACTCTTCTTTTGATTCTGCATTAGAGATCCTTAAAAAATTCGGCTGCAATGCTTTGATGTCCAAATCGGACATTAAGTCTGCATTTAGACTCCTCCCCGTTCATCCGTCCGGTTTTAACTCTTTAGGTTTTTACTTTGATGACTGTTTCTTTTTCGATAAGTGCCTACCCATGGGTTTTTCTTTGTCCTGTTTTTATTTTGAAAGTTTTTCCTCTTTTCTTCATTGGGTTCTAGAAGAGAATTGCAAGGGCGTGGGTATTCTCCACTATTTAGACGATTTTTTGTTTATTGGTCCTTTCGGCTCCCCCGCATGTGTAAATGTCCTTAACAAATTTATTCAGATGTGCGATTTCTTCGGGGTTCCTATTGCTCACGAAAAGACAGTTGGTCCTTCCAGAATAATTGAATTTTTGGGAATCACTTTGGATTCCCAAAAAATGGAGTCGCGTCTTCCTATTGAAAAAGTTTTGAAACTTCGCGTTGCTTTGTCTGAATTTTTGTCAAAAGAGAAGGTGACGCTTAAAGAGCTTCAGTCATTGCTTGGATTATTGAATTTTGCAGTTCGAGTTATCCCCATTGGTCGGGTTTTTTGCAGAAGTTTATATGATGCCACCAAAGGCGTATCTTCACCTCATTGTCATATCAGGATTCGTTCTGATCTCAAAGAGGATGCTAGATTATGGCTCTCCTTTCTGTCGGAATTTAATGGCAGATCTTTGTGGCAGTCATCCTTTGTAGCAGCTGATTCTTTTCCGTTGGTTTTTTCTTTTGACAAACGGCTCGGCGGTAGCATTTTTTGTATTTCTCATTGGACCTCTTTCCAATGGCCTTCATGTTGGGTATCTGAGCGTTTGGTTTGCAATTCACCTCTCCTTGAGATTTTTTCCATTTTTGCTGGAATTTACATTTGGGGGTCGCTAATGCAGAACTCTAGAATTTTATTTTTTTTCCTCTAACCAAGCGGTAGTTTTTGCCATTAATACGTTGTCTTCAAAAAATACTGTTGTAGCTAAGATCTTGAGACAATTGGTGTTCGTATGTCTTAAATGTAATATATGGCTGAAGGCTACTCTAGGTCACAGTAAATTTTTAGGCTTGACGGACTCTTTGCTTAATCGTCAGTGGTCACATTTTTTTCTGCAGGTTCCCAGGGCGGACCCAGAAGCAACCTTCTTATCTCCTGCAATATGGGACGTGATTACAATTTAATACCACATTTTATTAAAAATTCGTTATCTGTGAGATCATGGGCTGACTATTCAGCCGCATGGCGTAAATGGAATAATTTTTGCAATTTGAATTGTTATGACCCATTGGTTCCTAACTCATCAGCAGCATTGAAATTTGCTGCTGACATGGCTCAAATGGGTCTGTCTTATTCAGCTATAGCTAAATGCCTTGCTGGGGTTTCTTTTTTCCTCAAACTTTCTGGCAACATTCCATTAACAAGTTTCTTTGCAGTGAAACAGTTTTTGAAGGGCCTCAAAAAGTCCAATTTTATACCTGATGCTAGAAGGCCTATATCTTTGGCTCTTCTCAGGGATTTATGCTCTAGCCTCACTTACGTTTGTGTAAATTCTAATGAGGCCCTTTTATTCAGCGCAATTTTTTCTCTGTCCTTTTTTGGTGCGCTTCGCATTGGTGAGGTAGTTTCTGCCAAAAAAACTGAACCCTCAGGGCTCATGTTATTAGATGTTCAAATTCACGAAGCTTTTTTAACTCTTTTTATTAGAAAATCTAAGACGGATCAGTTAGGTAGAGGTGCTAGGTTGAAAATTCACTCTGCCTCTGATCCGTCCATTTGCCCTGTCAATTTGATGTCTAATTGGATTAAAACTAGACCTTTAACCCCTTCATGACCCAGCCTATTTTGACTTTAAAGACCTTGCCGTTTTTTGCAATTCTGACCAGTGTCCCTTTATGAGGTAATAACTCAGGAACGCTTCAACGGATCCTAGCGGTTCTGAGATTGTTTTTTCGTGACATATTGGGCTTCATGTTAGTGGTAAATTTAGGTCAATAAATTCTGCGTTTATTTATGATAAAAACGGAAATTTGGCGAAAATTTTGAAAATTTCGCAATTTTCACATTTTGAATTTTTATTCTGGTAAACCAGAGAGATATGTGACACAAAATAGTTAATAAATAACATTTCCCACATGTTTACTTTACATCAGCACAATTTTGGAAACAAAATTTTTTTTTGTTAGGAAGTTATAAGGGTTAAAATTTGACCAGCGATTTGTCATTTTTACAACGAAATTTACAAAACCATTTTTTTTAGGGACCACCTCACATTTGAAGTCAGTTTGAGGGGTCTATATGGCTGAAAATACCCAAAAGTGACACCATTCTAAAAACTGCACCCCTCAAGGTACTCAAAACCACATTCAAGAAGTTTATTAACCCTTCAGGTGCTTCACAGCAGCAGAAGCAACATGGAAGGAAAAAATGAACATTTAACTTTTTAGTCACAAAAATTATCTTTTAGCAACAATTTCTTTATTTTCCCAATGGTAAAAGGAGAAACTGAACCACGAAAGTTGTTGTCCAATTTGTCCTGAGTACGCTGATACCTCATATGTGGGGGTAAACCACTGTTTGGGCGCACGGCAGGGCTTGGAAGGGAAGGAGCGCCATTTGACTTTTTGAATCAAAAATTGGCTCAACTCTTTAGCAGACACCATGTCACGTTTGGAGAGCCCCCGTGTGCCTAAAAATTGGAGCTCCCCCACAAGTGACCCCATTTTGGAAACTAGACGCCCCAAGGAACTTATCTAGATGCATAGTGAGCACTTTGAACCCCCAGGTGCTTCACAAATTGATCCGTAAAAATGAAAAAGTACTTTTTTTTCACAAAAAAATTCTTTTAGCCTCAATTTTTTCATTTTCACATGGGCAACAGGATAAAATGGATCCTAAAATGTGTTGGGCAATTTCTCCTGAGTACAACAATACCTCACATGTGGGGGTAAACCACTGTTTGGGCACATGGTAAGGCTCGGAAGGGAAGGAGCGCCATTTGACTTTTTGAATTAAAAATTATTTCCATCGTTAGCGGACACCATGTCGCGTTTGGATAGCTCCTGTGTGCCTAAACATTGGCGCTCCCCCACAAGTGACCCCATTTTGGAAACTAGACCCCCCAAGGAACTTAACTAGATGCATATTGAGCACTTTAAACCCCCAGATGCTTCACAGAAGTTTATAACGCAGAGCCATGAAAATAAAAAATAATTTTTCTTTCCTCAAAAATGATTTTTTAGCCTGGAATTTCCTATTTTGCCAAGGATAATAGGAGAAATTGGACCCCAAATATTGTTGTCCAGTTTGTCCTGAGTATGCTGATACCCCATATGTGGGGGTAAACCACTGTTTGGGCGCACGGCAGGGCTCGGAAGGGATGGCACGCCATTTGGCTTTTTAAATGGAAAATTAGCTCCAATCATTAGCGGACACCATGTCACGTTTGGAGAGCCCCTGTGTGCCTAAACATTGGAGATCCCCCAGAAATGACACCATTTTGGAAACTAGACCCCCAAAGGAACTTATCTAGATGTGTGGTGAGGACTTTGAACCCCCAAGTGCTTCACAGAAGTTTATAACGCAGAGCCATGAAAATAAAAAGAAAAAATTATTTTCTCAAAAATGATCTTTTAGCCTGCAATTTTTTATTTTCCCAAGGGTAACAGGAGAAATTTGACCCCAAAAGTTGTTGTCCAGTTTCTCCTGAGTACGCTGATACCCCATATGTGGGGGTAAATCACTGTTTGGGCACATGCCGGGGCTCGGAAGTGAAGTAGTGACGTTTTGAAATGCAGACTTTGATGGAATGCTCTGTGGGCGTCACGTTGCGTTTGCAGAGCCCCTGATGTGGCTTAACAGTAGAAACCCCCCACAAGTGACCCCATTTTGGAAACTAGACCCCCAAAGGAACTTATCTAGATGTGTGGTGAGCACTTTCAACCCCCAAGTGCTTCATAGAAGTTTATAATGCAGAGCCGTGAAAATAATAAATACGTTTTCTTTCCTCAAAAATAATTATTTAGTCCAGAATTTTTTATTTTCCCAAGGGTTACAGAAGAAATTGGACCCCAAAAGTTGTTGTCCAGTTTCTCCTGAGTACGCTGATACCCCATATGTGGGGGTAAACCACTGTTTGGGCACATGCCGAAGCTCGGAAGTGAAGTAGTGACGTTTTGAAATGCAGACTTTGATGGAATGCTCTGTGGGCGTCACGTTGCGTTTGCAGAGCCCCTGATGTGGCTTAACAGTAGAAACCCCCCACAAGTGACCCCATTTTGGAAACTAGACCCCGAAAGGAACTTATCTAGATGTGTGGTGAGCACTTTGAACCCCCAAGTGCTTCATAGAAGTTTATAATGCAGAGCCGTGAAAATAATAAATGCGTTTTCTTTCCTCAAAAATAATTATTTAGCCCAGAATTTTTTATTTTCCCAAGGGTTACAGGAGAAATTGGACCCCAAAAGTTGTTGTACAGTTTCTCCTGAGTACGCTGACACCCCATGAGTGGGGGTAAACCACTGTTTGGGCACACGTCGGGGCTCAGAAGGGAAGTAGTGACTTTTGAAATGCAGACTTTGATGGAATGGTCTGCGGGTGTCACGTTGCGTTTGCAGAGCCCCTGGTGTGCCTAAACAGTAGAAACCCCCACAAGTGACCCCATTTTAGAAACTAGACCCCCCAAGGAACTTATCTAGATATATGGTGAGCACTTTGAACCCCCAAGTGCTTCACAGACGTTTACAACGCAGAGCCGTGAAAATAAAAAATCATTTTTCTTTCCTCAAAAATTATGTTTTAGCAAGCATTTTTTTAGATTCACAAGGGTAACAGGAGAAATTGGACCCCAGTAATTGTTGCGCAGTTTGTCCTGAGTATGCTGGTACCCCATATGTGGGGGTAAACCACTGTTTGGGCACACGTCGGGGCTCGGAAGTGAGGGAGCACCATTTGACTTTTTGAATACGAGATTGGCTGGAATCAATGGTGGCGCCATGTTGCGTTTGGAGACCCCTGATGTGCCTAAACAGTGGTAACCCTTCAATTCTAACTCCAACACTAACCCCCCCACACCCCCAACCCTAATCCCAACTGTAGCCATAACCCTAATCACAACCCTAACCACAACCCTAATTCCAACCCTAACCCTAAGGCTATGTGCCCACGTTGCGGATTCGTGTGAGATATTTCCGCACCATTTTTAAAAAATCCGCGGGTAAAAGGCACTGCGTTTTACCTGCGGATTTTCCGCGGATTTCCAGTGTTTTTTGTGCGGATTTCACCTGCGGATTCCTATTGAGGAACAGGTGTAAAACGCTGTGGAATCCGCACAAAGAATTGACATGCTGCGGAAAATACAACGCAGCGTTTCCGCGTGGTATTTTCTGCACCATGGGCACAGCGGATTTGGTTTTTCATATGTTTACATGGTACTGTAAACCTGATGGAACACTGCTGCGAATCCGCAGCGGCCAATCCGCTGCAGATCCGCAGCCAAATCCGCACAGTGTGCACATAGCCTAATTCTAAAGGTATGTGCACACGCTGTGGAAAACGCTGCGGATCCGCAGCAGTTTCCCATGAGTTTACAGTTCAATGTAAACCTACGGGAAACAATAATCGCTGTACACATGCTGCGGAAAAACTGCACGGAAACGCAGCGGTTTACATTCCGCAGCATGTCACTTCTTTGTGCGGATTCCGCAGCGGTTTTACAACTGCTCCAATAGAAAATCGCAGTTGTAAAACCGCAGTGAAATGCGCAGAAAAAAACGCGGTAAATCCGCCATAAATCCGCAGCGGTTTAGCACTGCGGATTTATCAAATCCGCAGCGGAAAAATCCGCAGAGGACCAGAATATGTGTGCACATACCGAAATCCTAACCCTAGCCCTAACCCTACCCCTAACCCTACCCCTAACCCTAACCCTAGCCCTAGCCCTAACCCTACCCCTAACCCTAACCCTAACCCTAACCCTACCCCTAACCCTACCCCTAACCCTAACCCTACCCCTAACCCTAACCCTAACCCTATTCTAACATTAGTGGAAAAAAAAAAATTTCTTTATTTTTTTATTGTCCCTACCTATGGGGGTGACAAAGGGGGGGGGGGGTCATTTATTATTTTTTTTATTTTGATCACTGAGATATAATCTATCTCAGTGATCAAAATGCACTTTGGAACGAATCTGCCGGCCGGCAGATTCGGCGGGCGCACTGCGCATGCGCCCGCCATTTTGGAAGATGGCGGCGCCCAGGGAGAAGACGGACGGGACCCCGGCTGGATCGGTAAGTATGATGGGGTGGGGGGGGACCACGGGGGGGGGATCGGAGCACGGGGGGGGGAATCGGAGCGCGGGAGGGGTGGAACGGAGCACGGGGGGCGTGGAACGGAGCACGGGGGGGCTGGAATGGAGCACGGGGGGTGGAACGGAGCACCGGGGGGGTGGATCGGAGTGCAGGGGGGGTGATTGGAGCACGGGGGGGTGATTGGAGCACAGGGGAGCGGACAAGAGCACGGGGGGGAGCGGAGCTCTGGACGGAGGGGAGCCAGAGCAGTGTACCGGCCAGATCGGGGGGCTGGGGGGGCGATGGGTGGGGTGGGGGCACATTAGTATTTCCAGCCATGGCCGATGATATTTCAGCATCGGCCATGGCTGGATTGTAATATTTCACCAGTTATAATAGGTGAAATATTACAAATCGCTCTGATTGGCAGTTTCACTTTCAACAGCCAATCAGAGCGATCGTAGCCACGAGGGGGTGAAGCCATCCCCCCTGGGCTAAACTACCACTCCCCCTGTCCCTGCAGATCGGGTGAAATGGGAGTTAACCCTTTCACCGGATCTGCAGGGACGCGATCTTTCCATGACGCCACATAGGCGTCATGGGTCGGATTGGCACCGACTTTCATGACGCCTACGTGGCGTCATGGGTCGGGAAGGGGTTAATTGAGGGCCCATTATTTATTCATAGAGATCTATCACCGGTTACAGTATTTCAATTTAATTCTGTTTTAAAAAAATGTCTGAATTTTTTGAATCTGAAGCATCTCAAAATTACTTCCCATTCTTTTAGAATTGGAGCGGCCACTGAGGCCGCTAGGGCCGGAATTTCTGAGTCTGGAATAAAGGAGATGGGTAGATGGAATTCCAAGAGGTTGAAACTGTATATTAGACATGATCTCTATGATTACTAATTTTGGTTTTCTTTTAGGTCCGTTAGTAATCTGGATAGTGGGACATTCTTTTGTCTTCTGGGCCCAGAAGAGGGCTAGTCAGCGAGTTTACACAGACAACTTACCTTTTAATCCTTCCAATATTCAGGTTTGGTGGTTTGGAGTTCGAGGTTTGAAATGGTTTTCGGTGGTAGAGCAAGTTAAGAGATGGTTGATTAAGTATCCTTCTCCTGATTTGATCATTTTTCATGTGTCTAGTATTGATCTCGGTAAAATCAGGACTCTTGACTTGCTAGCATCCATGAGATCGGATTTTATTAGTATTAGGCAAATTTTGCCCCTTTGTTCTTTTTTTTTTTCCGAGATCATCCCCAGACTATTATGGCATAACAATCATCTTTCTTTTCTTGATAAAATTCGGAGAAGAGTCAACAAATCTATGGAGAAATTCTTTCCTTTAATTTCAGGTTTCTCTTTTAGGCATAGGGATTTGGAAGGTTTTTTACCAGGCCTTTATAGGCCTGATTTAGTTCATTTATCGGAGATTGGGTTGGATATTTTTAACCTTGACTTACAGTCAATAATAGAAAAATGGCTGTGTGGTTTTGGGGGGGCCTTGGCTCGCTGAGCCTTGGCCTGGTGGGAAAATCACCCATGTATGGGTGGATCGGTTTATTGGAGTAATATGGAAATTGAGTTTTAATTGAAGTATTTATTTATTGGTATTTATTTATTTAACTTATGTAACCCTGAATAAACTACACGGCCATTTTTATCCAAAAAAAACTTAGTGTTTGTGTTTTCTTTGTATGAATGGGTTTTGTGAGGCCATGTTAGCCCCCCCGCGTGAACCCAGAAGAAATACAGCGGGGGTCTCATGGCCTCATAGACCCTATAGGTTTTAATATGACAATTTTTCTATGGGTCATTTAGAGGTCAGGTCAGTCAGATGAGGTGAGGAGAAACTGGTTTTATCCAGTTCCTTCTGGTCTGCCTGGCGCCCAATTTTAACTGTTTTGATTGGTTATTGAAGTGCTGGGCGCCCAAATATTTGTGTATAAAAACCCTGGTTTCAGGGGATTTTGTCATTCTGCCGGTGAAGAAGAAAATGTTTTTTAATGTTTGTAATGCACTGTCGTGTAGTTTAATTGTGGGAAAATCACCCATGTATGGGTGGATTGGTTTATTGGAGTAATATGGAAATTGAGTTTTAATTGAAGTATTTATTTATTGGTATTTATTTATTTAACTTATGTAACCCTGAATAAACTACACGGCCATTTTTATCCAAAAAAAAATTAGTGTTTGTGTTTTCTTTGTATGAATGGGTTTTGTGAGGCCATGTCCTCCGCACATAATATTATATCCCACAGTCCCCCCCACACAGTATGATGTCCCCACAGCCCAACACACAGTATTATGTGATATGGGAGTCCAGTCATTTCAGTGACCTTGTTTGCCTCGTCACTGCTAGGTGTCAGCCTGGATTTATGTTTTCTTTTTTCTTTTTTGTATGTTGTTTTTTTTTATATATTGCATAAATGGTATTACGCCTTTAGGGAGGGAGGAACTCAATCTGCATGGCCTCTATAACTCAGCATTTCATCTCAATGTCAGGCAGGTGCCAGCCAACCTCATACATGGGGTCAGAAAGGGTAAAATGACAACGTCAGAGCATGTTTATGTAAGATATCTTTGATGTGCTGTCACTACATGTCCATGGCGGCTGTGACAGCTGGAACGTCTGCTCTGATAAAACCTTTACCTATCTCCCCATCAGATGTAAACATCCTAAAGCCTTCGTCCGTCATCCCGGCATTACCTCTCCTGTACAAGTGGCGCTTTGTTCTTTCTAGTTTCTGACAAGCTAAAATGATGAAACTCGGTAGTCGGCTGCTATATTTAAGCCCATGTTTACAGGCCTCGTACTCAGAAGCTTTAGCACTTAAAGGACATTTCCTTATTCAGTTCTTGTTTGGAAAAGTTAAACTATAAACAATATTTCTGACATTTCAGTATCTGCGGGGGTCATCACTTATTTTTTCCAAACCTCTAAACATCAACGATTGATCGGAGTGTGATAACAGTGTCCTCTGATTCTCTCGGATGAGAAGATGGACAAAAAAATGTCCCCATCATTTCCGGTCTGTCCTCCTTTGGAAATTGGACCGCACTCAGATGTCATCCGAGTGCAGTCAGATAATTTTGACGAACTCATTGAATTGCGATCTAAATATTGGATCATACTCAGGCATGCTGAGATATCCTCCTTGGTCCGAGGAAAAATCAAACGTGGACGGCCCCATAGACTTATATTGGTGTGAGTATGATCAGATGTTTTCTCCGATCACACTTGGACCGAACATGCACCTGACCTTGGGGTATTATAAATGCACACAGATAAGGCTTGTATAGGACACCAGTCCCACCGATACGTGTAGTGCAGTGTCTGGCCTACAGACTATTAGTGACGCCTGTATTGTTATATCAGGAGGGCTGCCCAGCACTATTTAAGTGCACCCCACAAAGACAGACATCCCAATTCCCCATGTCAACACTAAAAGGCCTGGCTGAACCTTGCAAAATATGAAAAATGTGCTACAAAAATTAGTAAAACGATGTATAAAATAAAGTAGATATTGGTCGATATTTGACCAAAATACGCTTTACATACAGGTGTTGCTCACAAAAATAGAATATCATCAAAAAGTTAAATTTTATATAGCGCTAAAATATTCCCCAGTACTTTACACTTTGCACACATTGCCATCGCTCTCCCCGATGGGGCTCACAATCTAAATATTATTTCAGTTCTTTAATACAAAAAGTGATATATAAAGTGATTACAGAGTTATTTGTTTCACGTGTTTATTTCTGTTAATGTTGATGATAATGAAGCCCCAAAAGTCATTATCTCAGTAAATTAGAATAATTAATAAAAACACCTGCAAAGGCTTCCTAAGGTTAAGAAAGGTTCCTTAGTCTGTTTCAGTAGCTCCACAATCATGGGGAAGACTGCTGACTTGACAGATGTCCAGAAGTCAGTCACTGACAAGGAGGGGAAGCCACAAAAGATCATTGATAAAGAAGCCGGCTGTTCACACAGTGCTGTATCCAAGCATATTAATGGAAAGTTGTGTGAAAGGTAAAAGAGTGGTAGAAAAAGGTGCACAAGCAACCGGGATAACAGCAGCCATGAAAGGATTAACAAAAGGTCATTTACGGTAATAATTTGGGGGAGATTTACAAGGAGTGGACTGCTTTTTACTAGGCACTGCTCCTAATAGCCAGATTCCTACTCCACACTGATGAGGGGCAAACACCCCGAAACAGCTGTCTGTGGATGGATACCATGCTTGGCATAGGTGGCTTTCCTTCATAGGATGCTGCCCTTCCCGTGGTTGTTCCTTCCCGGGGAAAGGCCTGGCTATTCACTGCTTGCGTCGAGAAACACGTGATGGTGTCTCCGCAGCTTCTTTACATGCATCTGCATATTTCCCATAAGGGATGGGGGCAGTGTTCTGGAATCACTGCGTTGAGAAACACGTGATGGTGTCTCCGCGGTGTTGGATGTTTTGGTCTCCCCGAGGCCAATCATCTGTGCCTTTATGGACTGCTGCTGGAGTCATTGCTTCAGGAGTCACCACACACAGACGTATCCAGGACATGGGCTACAAGTGTCGCATTCCTTGTGTCAAGCCACTCATGACCAATAGACAACACCAGAAGTGTCTTACCTGGGCCAAGGAGAAAAAGAACTGGACAGCTGCTCAGCGGTCCAAGGTGTTGTTTTCAGATGAAAGTAAATTTTGCATTTCATTTGGTAATCAAGGTCCCGGAGTCTGGAGGAAGAGTGGAGAAGCCACAATCCAAGCTGCTGGAGGTCTAGTGTGAAGTCTCCACAATCAGTGATGGTTTGGGGAGCCATGTCATCTGCTGGTGTAGGTCCACTGTGTTTTATCAAGACCAAAGTCAGCGCAGCCGTCTACCATGAAATTTTAGAGCACTTCATGCTTCCCTCTGCCAGCAAGCTTTTTGTAGATGGACATTTCATTCTCTAGCAGGACTTGGCACCTGTCCACACTGCCCAAAGTACCAATACCTGGTTTACAAACAACAGTTTCACTGTGCTTGATTGGCAGCAAACTCGCCTGACCTTAACCCCATAGTGAATCTATGGAGTATTGTCAAGAGGAAGATGAGACACCAGACCCAACAATGCAGACGAGCAGAAGGCTGCTACCAAAGCAACCTGGGCTTCCATAACCCCTCAGCAGTGCCACAGGCTGATCTCCTCCATGCCATGCCGCAATGATGCAGTAATTGATGCAAAAGGAGCACCGACCAAGTAATGAGTGCATTTACTGAACATACATTTCAGTAGGACAACATTTTGGATTTTAAAATCACTTTTCAAGCTGGTGTTATAAAGTATTCTAATTTACTGAGATAAATGACTTTTGGGTTTTCATTGGCTGTAAGCCATAACCATCAACATTAACAGAAATAAACATGTGAAATAGATCACTCTGTAATGACTTTATATAATATGAGTTTCACTTTTTGTATTGAAGAACTGAAATAAATTAACTTTTTGATGATATTCTAATTTTGTGAGAAGCACCTGTATCCTGGCGCATTTGTAGGGGCTCATACTCATCTACGAGAATAATGAGTGCAATCTGATAAAAAATCGGACTGCACTCTGACCAATGTTAATCTATGAGTCCCTGCCCATCTGCAATTTTTTTCTTAGCTCAGCTCGGACTGAGAAAAAAGTTGCTGCATGCTGCGAGCAGCCGCGAATATCTCATCAATGCAAGTCAATGGGTGTGATAAAAAAAAATCACACGACACTCAGACCATGCGAGTGCCGCCCAATTTTAACACACCCATGTCCTTGAAAACCCAACATTTCATCAGCCGCGTACAGTAAAATCACATCGGGACCCGAAAAAATACAGTAGAATAGATACGTACACATAGAATAGATCGATATAAAGACGTCAGTGACATAATTAGTGCAGTGTGTGTGCAGCTTACTGTACAAGTATTTAACTTAATAAATGTGTTTTTTTTATTCAATAATGGACTTTATTCAGAGTGTTTTTTATTTATTATATGATTATAGGATTTGTAATGAGGATGTTCTGTAGACACCTCTCCTTTACTAACCCCGGACCTTAATGTCACCTGACAGTACAAAGGTGACATCATCCCCAATACTAACACCTCACTTGCCCCCACACAGGCCAAGTGGGAAGTGTGACCCTAAGCACCAGAATTGGTGCACCCATATAATGTCTATGGGTGCATGTGAAACATCACACTGCACTCGGCTATCACCCGAGTGCAGTGCGATTCTCGCCGATGCCAACAGCAGAGACGGAGAAATTACTTTCTCAGCCTCCTCCACGCCTGGTGCTGTGAGTCTCTGACGCGAGAGGACAGAGCACAGAGCACTGGCACTCAGCTCACACAGTGTCATTAGCATATCACAGCCGATGTTCTCCCCTCACATAATTATAATCTTTATTTTTATATAGCGCCAACACATTCCGCAGCGCTTTACAGTTTTTCAGACATTAACATTGCTGTCCCCATTGGGGCTCACAATCTAAATTCCCTATCAGTATGTCTTTGGAATACTATACGATAGTGTGACGATGGCCATATGAGGACAATAGCAGCATCCTGTGATTTTTTTTTTTTTCGCAGCCCGATCTGAACTGAGAAAAAAATTGCAGATGAGCAGGGACATTGTTACGATCCGATTTATTATATACAGCCATAATATACCAAGATCCCAACCCTATATTTTGTATTGAAGCATTTTATGAGCATGTGTAAATGTCATTGTGAAGGGAGCAGGAGGTGAGCTGTGACATCTCCTATTGTGAATCGTGGATCCTGTGTTATTTACTGTATATAGAGGTGTTATCAGTCATTGTACAGGAGGAGGTGAGCTGTGACATCACCTATTGTGAATGGTGGATCCTGTGTTATCTACTGTATATAGAGGGGTTATCAGTCATTGTACAGGAGGAGGAGGTGAGCTGTGACATCACCTATTGTGAATGGTGGATCCTGTGTTATCTACTGTATATATTCTCCTGTAGAATGTAAGCCCGCAAGGGCAGGGTCCTCGCCCCTCTATATCAGTCCGTCATTGTTAGTTTGTTTACTGTATGTGATATTTGTAACTTGTATGTAACCCCTCTTCATGTACAGCACCATGGAATCAATGGTGCTATATAAATAAATAATAATAATAATAATATAGAGGTGTTATCAGTCATTGTACAGGAGGAGGAGGTGAGCTGTGCAATCACCTATTGTGAATAGTGGATCCTGTGTGGTCTACTGTGTTTAGAGGTTGAAAAAACACTCAAAGAGGCACAAATATAAATCACTTATATTATGAAAGATTTAGACATAAATATATATACATTTACGTATATCTTTTATTGTGCCAGTGAGAGAAAGGGAAAAAAGTGGAACCCACTCAACGTATGTATATAACACCAAAATCTGAGCAGCGGACAAACAAGGGACCCAGTCAAGGAGATAGGTGATATTTAAAAATTAAATTTTATTATAATGAAATATGGTAAACAATAATCCACAAGAAAAATAATTAAAAAATCCATATAATATACACAAAATGCGCACGTATGCTGGCTAAAAGGAATATGCCAATCACATAAATCTATATATATAATTGTCTAAGGGTTTTTCCGTCTGTCTGTCTGTCTGTCTGTCCTGGAAATTCCGCGTCTCTGATTGGTCGAGGCCGCTAGGCCTCGACCAATCAGCGATGGGCACAGTATCGACGTAGAAACCCGCGTCTCTGATTGGTCGAGCACAGCGACGATGATGTCATAAAGGACGTAGACATCCCACGTCTGACCAATCAGCAACGGGAACAGTATCGACGTAGATGTCATAATGGTTGCCATGGCGACGATGATGTCATAAAGGTTGCCTCGACCAATCAGCGACGGGCACAGTCTGCCACGAATTCTGGAATCATCATTTTCCATATACTACGGGGACATGCATTTTCTAGAATACCCGATGCGTTAGAATCGGGCCACAATCTAGTATATATATATATATATATATATATATATATATATATATATATATATATATATATATATATATATATAGGCAAAGAATAAATAAGAAACCCCTCAAGGTAAAAAAAATACAATATATTTCATAAAAAAATATATAAATGTAACGAATGTACTGTGTTAAAAGTGGAGGGTGGGGGAAGGAAAAAGGTTAAAAAAATGTGTAAATACAAAGGGAATGAGTCCCAAATATAGGAAGGTGAGGACTAAAAAAATATATAAAAATCATTAGCCTCAAAAAAGTGCACAGTGCCAGATAATCAATAAAGAGTGCAATAACAGAGGGGGTCCGCTAGCCCAAAACTAGATCATTACACTCTAAAACACATAAAGTGAACAAGTGCATGTGATGAAAAACAGCAAAATCGATTACACAGTAAATTTGATATACCTTTCAGGGGTTAATAGGTCCAGTAGTACGTGCGCCCCGACGCGCGTTTCGGAGCGAGTCCTTCGTCAGGGGGTACGTACACTGTCCTAGATGGCCATATTTATACTGATGCTGATTAGCGCCAATGTACGGCATCCGGGTGTATGCGGCGCGTGCGCCGCCAGGAGGTCCCGGAAGTCCGTGACGTCCACGTCATGTGATCGGATGCACGGCATTATGGTCCGGCGTTGCCTAGATCACACAGACGCGGTGAGTCAGGACAACAAGACACAAGCGGCGCATGCGCACAACCAAGGACCCGACATTAGGCGGAAGGGAGCAAGTAAATATGCAAAGGGTAATTGGACAATCTCATACAGGAACATGATCATGGAGTGTGGAAAATATAATACGTATAATCATACATGGGCAAATATAATACATATGCGATCTGGACCATAAATGGTAAAAGAGAATATATATATATATACTGAGAGCAAAAGAAAAAAATATATGTAAATAATATATAAATATATAATAGCTGAATTAATAATATATTCTTAATGAATACTCATAAAAATAAATAGTAGTGAATACATAATTAATAAATACATATAAATAAAGAAATTAAAAATATACATATAGATATAATTGCTGGCATACTATATATCTCTATACACATGTAATGTAAGTATACAAAAAGTAAATAATGAATAATAATAAATAAAAATAATATAGCAGACTTAATAAAAAATGTTAGTACAAAAATAATAATACAAAAATAAAAATAAATATGAATAAATGTAAAAATAAAAAATGAGAAAAATAATGAACAAATAGTAAATAAGGAATAAATAATAATGAAGGTAAAAAATCAAAATAAAAATAATAATAATAATTATAAAAATAAAATTAAAAATAAATATAAAAATAAAAATAAAACATAATAAATAAAAAATAATAAATAATGAATAAAGAATGATAAATCAAAAGAAAATAAATAATAAAAATAATAAATAAAAATAAAAAATAAATAATAATATCAGACAATAATAAATACAAATAATAATAATAATAATAATAATAATAATAAAGAAAAATGAAAATATGTACATAATACATGTCACACTGAAAGTGTATATAATATCAATTTGCTGCTGATGAGTGGTCCAAATTAGGGTATCCCAAATTCCACAAGTGGATCTTTATAAAATCCCATCATATCGGAACCTAATAGGAATGGATTCCAATGTATAAATAAATATAGAGGTTGTCTCAGGGGGAATTGCGCTGATCTCACCGCTGCCATCAATTTGTCAGGGAGAACATCAAAGAGATCATGTACATCCCACCGCTGCCACCTGTTTGTCAAGGGATGCAAATCTGCTGCCTCCAAATCATCAGGGCAATTATGCAATTGACTAACGAGTGATGGACAAGGCCGTGGCTGCTTCCAATACTAGGCTGGTTATTGGGGAACTCAGTGTGAGCATATAGTATATACACCTCCGATTCCAACACATGGAATATACGCTACTAATAAAATGTTATGGATTATTGGCTTTCAGGCGAACATAGGGAAAACCTAAAAAGTTCACGCGACATTTAGGTAGAAGCAGCGATGGTGACATCCTCATCTCAAACAATTTATTTAAACAAAAGCCAAAACCACTGCCGGTATACCCCAACAATAATGTCAGTGTCACCATAACTTGTCCTGTGGTCCTTAGCATCAATTACAGCTGACAACTCTCCTTGAAGGCGGCCCTCAGGTCATTGACATTCTGGGATACAGAGTTACGAGCCTCTATACGGGAACTCAGCTGATCGCATAGGTTTTCTATGGGATTCGGGTCTGGAGAAAGTGCAGGCCGCTCCATCTGAGGTACCTCAGTCTCCAGCAGCCGTTGCGTAAAGATGCGACCTCGTAAGCTGGAGCATTGTCGTCCATGAAGAAATCAGAACCCAGAAATTTATTGGTGGATTCATGGACCAAACACCTGTTGTAAATTTTGCCATTAAGCTCCTTGTTAGAGAACAGCAAGTTGTGCAAAAAGTACTTAAATATTGAAAAGTTGGATATGTGCTTCCAAAAGCTTTGAGACGTCACATTAAGTTCACCTGGAAAAGTTAGGCTATGTATATATATATGTGGTGCCCCAGGGTCCTGGTCATCACAGTAATGTCGCTTTCCTCACGGGGAGTGATGCTACGTTTGGAGGCAAGAAAGGATAACTGTAACCAGGTACCACAAACACGCAACACATTCACACTTCAGGCCACCAAGGGGAGCTTTTGATCCTATTTACTAGGTGACTCCCCATATATATATATATATATATATATATATATATAATTGCCTAAGGGTTTTTCCGTCTGTCTGTCTGTCTGTCCTGGAAATCCCGGCTCTCTGATTGGTCGAGGCCGCCAGGCCTTGACCAATCAGAGACCG
The DNA here is from genome assembly GCF_032444005.1 of Ranitomeya imitator. Taxonomy (NCBI): domain Eukaryota; kingdom Metazoa; phylum Chordata; class Amphibia; order Anura; family Dendrobatidae; genus Ranitomeya; species Ranitomeya imitator. The sequence continues at coordinate 529,045,319 of NC_091287.1, forward strand.
GCACAGCATCGACATAGAAATCCCGCGTCTCTGATTGGTCGAGGCCGCCAGGCCTCGACCAATCAGCAACGGGCACAGCGACGGTGATGTCATAAAGGACGTAGAAATCCCGCGTCTGATTCAGCGACGGGCACAGTATCGACGTAGATGTCATAATGGTTGCCATGGCGACAATGATGTCATAAAGGTTGCCTCGACCAATCAGTGACGGGCACAGTCTGCCGCGAATTCTGGAATCATCATTGTCCATATACTACGGGGACATGCATATTCTAGAATACCCGATGCGTTAGAATCGGGCCACGATCTAGTATATATATATATATACACAGTATATAACTGGTAGTCTGTAGGGAAAGTTAGTTAGTTCCAGACATCAATCTGAGGAGGACAGAGGGTTCACGGAGCTGTGCATGCCACAGCGCTGCAGCTCCCGGAAAGAGACATTTAGAAAGCCGAATTGATTGCAGTGAGCATGCAGGAGAGGAAGCACAGGAGAGGATACCAGAAGGGGACCAGCCCCGAGCAGGCTGCCTCCTTCTGAGGCGCAGAGCACCAGTAGCCGGAACACCGAGGTTGCAAGGACCTCCACGCCTTACTGTTATGATCTGGTGATTAAGGAGCGACATGCGTCTAGCTCTGAGCAGGTGGCAACTATACTGACTGCAGTCCCTAAGCTCAACACAACACTAGAAGTAGCCGTGGAATGCTCCTAACTCTGCCTAGGCATCTCGTCACAGCCTAAGAGCTAACTACCCCTAAAGATAGAAGCAGGAAAACTATCTTGCCTCAGAGAAAATCCCCAAACTCTGCTGCCCAGAGCTTCCAGCTTAGCTGAATAGATCCATACTGAAAAGCTGGACAAATTAACAAAAACAAAGAAAGTGCTGAACAACAAAGTCCACAACAAGAGAACCGCAAATGGACAAGCAAGGACTTAGCTTTGATGAACTGGTCAGAGTGTCAGGAAAGTCCTAAGAGCAATGACTCCAGGCAGGAACAATTGACAACTGGCATTGAATGAGGGATAAGGCCAGACTAATATAGCCGAGCCAGAAAGACGATCAGTGAAAACAGCTGCAGAAGCTAAATCCAAGAAGCAGCCATACCACTAAAAACCACAGGAGGGAGCCAAAGAGCAGAACTCACAAAAATGCTACTTACAACCACCGGAGGGAGCCCAAGAGCGGAATTCACAACACCTTACATCAGAGACCGGCAGGACAGCTAATTGCACGTTACCTGTCCGACCCAACACCCAGGAGGCACGGTGACACCCCACAGAGCCGGGTCATCTGAGAGACCCTATAAACAGGCTCAAGTCACCAGTCATACGGGTTATGTCCTATCCTAACCGGGGGACAGAGAAAGATATAACATCTGTGAGGACCTTATTTGACGCTTCTAGCAGTAAGGGACTACACTACTACAGCGCAAAGGAAGGCTTCTACTTTGCACCTGGATAAGGGGACTCTGGACTTGCCTCCAAACCGGCCGGACCCTACCTGCCCTGTGATCCAATGCCCTGGACTGTGGCTGCTGAAGTCTTCAGTAAACTAGGTAAGGAGACTGCAAACCTGTGTCCTCGTTCCTTACTGCACCTCTCACCATTTTACCATCTACACACTGGAAAGCCCTGGGGACATACTTCACCTCTGGGAAGTTATACCATCTAGCTGCCATAACATCACCCCAGAGGACCCCTTAAAGCAGGCTCGGTCACCTTGACCAAATACCACAGGTGGCATCACGAACATAAACTTTATTCCCTTTAAAGACCTTTCCCTTTTACATGGGCACCCTGGGCCACGGACCGGGTCGCCACCGTGACATCCCCCTGTGAAACACCGGACCCGGTACCGAGTACCCCACGGCCCTGGTGGGCGACTCATATATACACCCCGATCCGATCACTGCAAACTCCACAATAACAAAAGGAACTAGCTGCTACCAACTATCTTTTATACAGGCCGATTTTACACCCGTTACAGGAACCATATGGCTTCAGGGGGCGGTTTACAGAGCAAAAGGAACAGAGCTATTAAATATAATATATTTAATCTGGAAAAGTAGGCAGCGTTCATAAAAAATATACAAAAATTATACAAAATGGGAACAAAACAAACAGTATTTACAATCACATGGAATAGAAGGGAGGACAAAAGAAAAAGTACTAAACCTGTGTCACTGAAATGGCTCAAAGCTTTGCAGAGAAAGGTACTCCTTAGGAAAATGGACTGAACTACAGCAAACTGTACCTTCCAGTGCTGACAAAATTCAAAACCCCAAATTCTGCTTTTATAAGATCAAGGATACACCCCTTGGTGAGCTCATATGGGGGCTGGTCATGGGATGTGGTAGTTCTTTTTTTGAGATCCCCAACTGTCAGGATATCTTAGCCCCTGGAGGTCCAAGGCGGTAGATATTGTTGTTACATTTCCTATCGCGATTTTACCTTTCTATAGAGATGAAACAAGGCATGGATAGCATATACCCTGCTTGCCGCATTTCCCGATTCCCGTCTCCTGCTCCACACAGGTCTTTGTCAAGAAAGAGATCTTACAATTTACCTTATTGCTCTACTAGATTTCTGCCTACCTCCACCCACAGCAGCGGTCCTTGACAAAGACCACTTCAGGTTGAAACGTTGGACCATATCTGTTTTTGACTCCTTGCCGGATCAAAATTTAATATCACTGCAGCAAGACCTACAGTCTCATTTTCTTTTGTGGTTTAGAGGTTCCTTCCTCAACAAGTCTGGACAACGAGTCCCTTCGTCAAGCACATAATTTTTTTAATAGAACAATGTGCTGCTGGTCTTTCTCCTTCTGAATGGCATGGATAACATCATCCATCTGAGTGATATTAAATTACTTTTCTCAACGACAGATGTGTTATTGTACAGGAGGAGGAGGTGAGCTGTCACCTATTGTGATTGGTTGACTCTGCATTATCAGTTGAGTATAGAGGTGTTAACTATTGTTATAATCCTGCATCTAATGATAAGGAGCCTGCTGAAAACTTTTTTTCGAAAGGACGAGAATTATGACTGTCATTTAGTTGTTTTTTTTTAATTAAACATTGCAGCATAAAAAATTGCCTTTTTTAATTTATTTTAAGAAAAACCTGATTTCAACAATAGCTAATTTTCAGATTATAGCTTCCATTACAGTGGTTAAATCACTTGGGATCTATCACTATTATTGTTGTAATACAGTATATGAATGAAAAATGAACGTAGTAAGGCGAGTACTACCTGCAGTCATTTCTGCTTTGATATATGCACAATATAACTTTTTGACTTGATGTTCGGCAGTAACCTCTGCTCACATTTATACTTTCTACTGTGCTGCAATGTAGACAAACCAGTTCTTGACATGAACAGGTCAGAGCGTGAACTCAAAACATGACACACCTTGTGAACCCACAACAAGGACCCCATTATGGGGGCATTATACTCTGACATGCCTGTGACCTTTTTGTTCAGCGACAAGCTTTATTAGACAATGGCAGAGGAGCCCGAAGTGGAGCCGGTATAGGTGGAGCTCCTTGATCTCCAACCTAATAACAGTCAGCCATTCTATTGTTTGGGCTGCGATTATTTTCTTTCATAAAAAAATCTAAATTTTGAAACATAATGGTATTATGATATTCTCTTTGGATAAGATTGTGGTGATTTATGTAAAAAAAAGTAAGGACACCCAATGTAAACCATATCAATAGGGGCAGATGTGCAGTTCCTGGCTGTGGCCACTATACAGTTGACGGAACTGTGGTGTTCCGCTCCGCAACTGATCACATCCAGTCGATACCTGGAACAGCTGATCATCATGGATGTCGGAAGTTGCACCCCCACCGATCTAATATCAAACATTTATCCTTAGAAAACCTCTTTAAAGGTCACAAATCCTTTCTCTTCTCTGCATGATTTTTGAGGCTTTGTTTCAATTTCCAGAACTTTCTATGCTAAATCATGACCCGACTGGTCATAAATAAGTCTAGAAGAAGGCTCAGGAGAACTGAGAGAATGGTTACAGACCCTGCCATCAGAAGGAGCTGAATTATTAATTCATTCTGCAGTCTGCTATGTACTGTGATTCCTAGAGGCTGTAGAAGCCAAACAATTAATATTTTTATTGAAACCCTGCTGCAATTTTTTATTCTTAATCTAAAAACACTCATTTAAGTAAATATAAGGTTGTCCCTATCATGTCTTGGTGAAAATAGTTCTTTATACCACATTTCATGGGACTGACCAATTGTTAAGCCCTTCTGGCAGGAAGTCTTATCCCTGATCAGAACGCTCTGCAGAACTTCTCTGGTTCTATCTTCCCCCATGGTTTTATTCTGAGACCCCAAGAACTCATTCAGACCCAACAAACACAACAATTGTCATCTATCTACAAATTGAAACTAAACTCTTTATTCTCCTTCGGTTCCATTGAGAATCCAGATTTGGATCAAGAAAGTAGAACTGAAGGAACTTAAAGTTGGAAAGGATGGAGATGTAGATTGGATGAAAAATGTAACCCAGAGTGCTCCGTCAGCATAGATTTATCCAGGACCCATCAGGGACACATCAGATATCAGAACAGAAAAATCCACTGCTGTGATCTTCATAAAACCAGAACCTTATTGAGGCACACTAAAAGTCCCTGGCGCGTTTCGAACCAGACCAGACCTAATCTACGTCTTGAAGACCTAGACTAGATCCTAAATAGATTTTTCATGTGTTTTTACTTGGGCCTATTTTCTCCTACTGACCTACGAAGAATTTTTTCAGCTATACGGTATTTAAGGGGCTTCTTTCCCAGTTTTCCACATTTAGATGGGACTAAAGGTACTGTCACATTATGCGATGCTGCAGCGATATAGACAACGATGCCGATCGCTGCAGCGTCGCTGTTTAGGTCGTTGTGTGGTCGCTGGAGAGCTGTCACACAGACAGCTCTCCAGCGACCAACGATGCCGAAGTCCCCGGGTAACCAGGGTAAACATCGGGTTACTAAGCGCAGGGCTGCGCTTAGTAACCCGATGTTTACCCTGGTTACCATTGTAAAAGTAAAAAAAAACAAACACTACATACTTACATTCCGGTGTCTGTCACGTCCCCCGGCGTCAGCTTCCCTGCACTGTGTCAGCGCCGGCCGGCCGTAAAGCAGAGCAGAGCGGTGACGTCACCGCTGTGCTCTGCTTTACGGCCGGCCGGCGCTCACAGTCAGTGCGGGAAGCTGACGCCGGGGGACGTGACAGACACCGGAATGTGAGTATGTGCTGTTTGTTTTTTTTTACTTTTACAATGGTAACCAGGGTAAACATCGGGTTACTAAGCGCGGCCCTGCACTTAGTAACCCGATATTTACCCTGGTTATCAGTGAACACATCGCTGGATCGGCGTCACACACGCCGATCCAGCGATGACAGCGGGTGATCAGCGACCACAAAAAAGGTCCTGATCATTCCCAGCGACCAACGATCTCCCAGCAGGGGCCTGATCGTTGGTCGCTGTCACGCATAACGATTTCGTTAACGATATCGTTGCTACGTCACAAAAAGCAACGATATCGTTAACGAAATCGTTATGTGTGAAGGTACCTTTACTTTTTTTCAGTCATGAATATATAGGTGGTTTTAGAGTAATTGTCAAGTTACAAGGTCCAGATGATCTATCTTCTATCAGAGAATCTTAAATTATCATCTGGTGCAACGAAGAGTTCAGATTAGATTTCATGATAGTGAGCTGCCACAAATGATACCATTTTCACCACCATACTTTACACTGCTTTGCTGCTTCTATGAGATTCTTCTGTTGAAGGCACCAATGATTGCAGACTTAGTCCTGCCAAGAAGCCCATCTTCATACGAGAACGTCACTTTGACTATTGCATATATGGGCCCCTAAGGGGGCTTAAAAAATTAAAGTGAAAAAATTAAAATAAGTTTAACAAAATAAATAAATCATATCCATTTCACCACTTATATAGAAATAATAATAGAAATTAAAAAAAGCAAATTGGGCATCAACCACTCAGTAATAGTCCAATCTATCAAAATAAAATATGAATTAACCCATACAATAAACCCCATAAAGAGAAGAAAATCAAAATACCAAAAATGCATTTTTTCAGTCACACCTCCCTTAAAAAATGCAATAAAAAGTGATCAAACTGGTACACATTGGGTGAAATTTTCTTAGTAACCAATGCAATCAGTAAGTTGTGCAACAATAAGGTTGTGAAGGTCTTGAGACAGCACAATGGTCTTACCCATATTGAGATGTTTCTTCTGTGGCACCTTGGTAATGAGACACCTTTTTAGAGGCGATCAGGTGAACGAGCTGATATTATTTTTCACTAAGTGGCAGGAATGCTTTATAATTGCTGATAGATTTCAAATGGAGTTATAACTTTCCATGGCTTTTTGCGTCTCTCTTTCTTCATATGTTCAATACTTTTTTCCCTGTGTCATTTCTCATTACTACCCCTAACCTAATTTATGGACATCTATGGTGATTTATTTGCCTGTGTGGATTGGATGGGTTGTTAACAACATCTGGTGAGAATTTCATGTCAATAGCACCGTTGGAAATACAGTGGCTTGCAAAAGTATTCGCTCTCTTGACATTTTCTGTGTTTGCTGCCTCGCAAACTGGAATTTCACAGCTTTTTTTAAGTTTTGCATCAGTTCATGTAAATAACTTGCCTACAATTGTGAACACTTGGTTTTCTGTTTTAAAGGGAAGCTTTCATCAGATAATGAACTATATGGTTTAAATCATGTTTTATGTTAAATTTGTTTTTGTATTTTTGTCAATTTTTTTGTTATCACACTTTCTCTCAAGAATAATAAATATAATTTTTTTTAGTTTTCACCCTTGTCTATTGGAGATTTTTTTTTAGACATTAACTTCCTGTTATTTTCAGAAATTCACATGTACATTAGCCACAGTGAACAGACTTCCTGACTGTGATGATAAAACTGCTGAAAACTTTTCCTGCAAGGAATGAGTCTAAAAAAAAATAAAAAACATTTCTAACATTTTTAACAAATTTTGAACAATATGATATTTCCTGATCTTCACCTTAGGGATCAGCATAATGTACACATTTAGTAAGTTCCGGAGAACACATGAACTTTTCTTTGTGACCCAAGTTTACATTTTTTGCTGCACAGTGATGAAGCTGAGTGACAGCAGATACCGTAAAGTCATTTCCAGGTCACTTTGAGCGAAACTCAAATATTTTTGCAGTATCTATCTTCAGATTTGTGTACATTTGATCTCTAGATCGCAGCACACGACCTTTACGTCTGCTTTACGTTTATTTTCATTTCGATAATTATCGTTTCCTGTAGTTTTTTTTTATTTCCATGAAATCAACTTTTTGACTTTTTGATAAGTCATCCAGAAAAAATCAAAAAAAGTAAAGCTTCTTCTACATCTTAAAAAAAAAAATCACGGACGCCTTAAAGTTTCAACTTAAATGCAAATGGATGTGGTAAATATGAAGCCTCTGTCACTCCAGCTCTATTCCCCGTCCAGTATCGCACCCTTCTGCTTGATTGACAGCTCATGATGTCACACAGCCTAGAAGCTGTCAATCAAGTGTGGCACCCCTAGGGGTATTTGCCACAAAAATAGTTACTGACAGTAAATACAAATACTAAAATAGCAAGACTGCACTACCACCTCCGGCCAGAAGGGGGAGCTCCAGAGACTCCCCTTGATCCATTCTGGTCTGAGAGAAAAACTGGCAGTTGGGCTAAGGAGCTGAAAGTGAGAGGTCATACAGCTGAATTTCTAACAGCCCTATGACGGTTTCCAGGCCCAAATCACCGGCCTGAGGAGAAAAGGGACGGAGAAAAAGGACATTGTGAGAACCGGGTAGCATTAATCACTACCCAGAAGAGGCGCAAAGACGGATACCGGATCCGTGGCTGTATTCATTATATATAATACAGCAACCGGAAAAACGTGAGGTGATATCAGCTTCACTAGGGCCGGACGCAGCAACAGACACAGAGTTCAGCGGTACTCCTGGAGGGGGTAAGCCGATAAAAGGACTCGGGTTGCCCGTCGAACCAGGACCCGGAGGGGACAGATTGGGCCGGCAGCCAGTTCACATACAGCAGCAGGGCCACACAGAAACTGCGTACAATAAGAGGCGAAGACCCCGGCAGGGTCAAAGTAACTCAGAGTTCCCATACAGACTCCGGTGACAGGACTGGTTGTAAATCCCTTTATGTTGAAGTAAACTGGTTAAACGTTTCAGTGCCTCAGACTTTCATTTGGACAATAGCTATCTATCCAGGATCAGGATCATCACCGCTGAGAGAACCTGCTGCTGATCAAGTAAGTGCCTGTTCCCTCATGATACCCCTTACACTGTGCATTGCCTGAGGCCACAGCACCGGGTCAAGCCACCCGTGACATCTCCCTCAAGAGACAGACCCCATTGGTCCGGTGCTGGGTACCCCGGTCTCCTGGGCGTCACAATTGGCGTCACGAACAGGATCTAGCCAGCCCGTATACCGGGTATTGTGTGCCGTGATTGGAGCCCAAAACTGTGAAAACTTGGATGAAAAATCTTGAAAATTGACTTTATTAAAGAAAAATCCATTCCCCATTGAAAACTATTGAAAGTGACTTTTCCCCATTGGTTATAATGGAGTAAAGATGGCCGCCAACCCCTGAGGTAATCACCTCATAACCGTTAGGCACAAGACTGTTAATTGAGCTACGCCATCACCTGAACCCCAGTCTGACTGAAAAACTTCAGAATCCGCCATTACAGAGCGCGCGGCGGGCGGGAGCAACAGGGGGCGTGTCATTGTGGGCGGCACCAAGCTGAGCGCTCTGACGTCAGAGCAAGGGGAAAACCGATCTTGCTGCACAGCGGAACGAATCTACACTATCCCGACGGAAGCGGAGGACCGGAAGGGTCCGGATTAACTAAGGGGGCACAGTATGTCGCAGCACGGAGACGCCGCAGCACCTGGCGACGCTAATGCAGCTGAAAGACAGAGTGTCGATAGAGAGTCCGGTAGCGCAGCGGTGCAAGGAGTGGCGCACATCATGCCGGTGCTGATGCCATATACCCCGGGTGGCCCGTGGCTTCCAATATATGAAGGTGAGCCTAATACCCTTGACGATTTCAGAGAAAAGATGCTGGCCCATTTTGACATGTTCCCCGTGGGTGAAGTTCAGCGTGTTAGTCTCCTGATGATGCAGTTAAGTGGCCATGCTAAGCGAGAAGTCACAGCATGGGCAGCTGATCTAAAAGGCACTGTTGAACGCATATTTGCTGGATTAAAAGCTACATTTGAAACCACTGCCAGCAGCAAAGCTAAAGTACGATTCTTTAATTGCAAACAAAAAGCTAATGAGGGCGTGAGAGACTTTGCCTTAAACCTGCAGGAAGCCCTTAAATCACTTACACTGGCTGAACCCATTTTTAATACCGGAGCGGATAAACTGCTAAGAGATCAATTTATTGAGGGACTCTACACCCCTTCTCACCGGGGGCATGTGAGCATGCTTGTTTTTAAGAACCCTGAATTGACATTTGCCCAATTAAAGGAGAGCGCTATATGTCTCCAGCTGGCAGAGGCACCTCGGGATCAGGATCCTGCGCAACCCATGGCAGAGGCACCTCAACAACAGGGAGTGCCAGTGACATCAGCTATGTCCGGGGCCATTGCTAAGCCCCTGGGGCCCAGTACTAATGAGGTTCTTCAACAAAAGCTTGACTCTTTAACTGATGTTGTTGCTTCAATGGCTAAAACCATGCAGGAGATGAGAGGACCCAAGATGGAGTTGGCAAACCGTAGAGAGGATGTCCCATGGATGAGACCCCGGAGATACCCGACATGGAGAGGACGACCCCGCGACCGCTACCAACCGGATGGACAGCCCATTTGCCGCCGTTGCCAGCAGCCAGGCCACTTTGCACGAGATTGTATTTTAAACGGGAATCCCCTGGGAATGCGGGCCGCTTCGCAGGAATGAACTTTCAAGGCCCAACACCCTGTCACGACAGGTACATCGGAGGACGATCCATTATCCCTATCGTGCTGGACGGAATTCCCCTCAACGCTTTGCTGGACACAGGTTCCCAGATTTCATCTATACCGTATATCCTTTATAAGAGGTACTGGGCTGATGCAGATATTGATAAAGGGCCCTCTGATGTTGAACTAGATATATGGGCCAGTAATGGTAAGTTGGTACCGAAACTAGGATTCAGGGAGATGACCATAAAGATTGGTAAAGAAGAATTGAAGAAACAGGGTATAATTGTTGTTGATATTGACCGGCGGAACTGTGAACCCACTGTATTGATAGGAATGAATGTGTTAGAGAACTGCTTTTCCGAAGTTATTTCTGTCTTACAGCAAATTGCTGAAACTGCCCAATCCTGCCAGCAGAGAGTTCTCCGGAGGGAAATAAAAGTATTGATGTTAAGGCAACAGGTAGAAGTTGCAGGTGGAGAAATCAGCAGTGTGAGGGTAAGTGATCCAACATCTATTGTAATCCCACCAAAAACAGAAATGCTGGTATGGTGTAGAGCAGCCATTGGTACTAAGGGACGAGATTATCAAGCCTTAATAGAACCAGTGTACACCGACAGCAGGCCCACTATACTCACAGCACGAGGGGTAGTCGAGGTACACCGGGGATGAGTGCCGGTACGACTTTTGAACTGTGGAGAGGAAGAGGTCACTTTGCCAAGGTATGCTACAGTGGCAAAGCTATATACTGTTGACAACAATGCCATCACAACCATTGAGCCCTTAGAACCAACCTGTCAGGTGGAAGGCAATGGCTCAGACGGAGAATTGGAGGATTGGTGCCAACAGCTACACGTGGGCATAAATTCAACACCTACCCATCAAAAACAAGGGGTGTATACGCTAGTGACGGAATATGAACACGTCTTCAGTAAACACCCATTGGACTTCGGACGGATAGAAGGGGTAGAACACACAATCCCCACCGGTGACCATCCCCCAATAAAAGAAAGATATAGACCCATACCGCCCGCTCACTATCAGTGTGCAAAAGATATGCTGAGGGAGATGAAACAGGCCGGGGTAATAAGAGACAGCTGTAGCCCCTGGGCGGCCCCTCTAGTGATTGTCAAAAAAAAGGACGGAACCATGAGAATGTGCGTAGACTACCGGAAGATTAATAACATCACCCATAAAGACGCCTACCCCTTGCCTAGGATAGAAGAGTCCTTAACTGCTTTGAAATCTGCTAATTATTTTTCCACCTTAGACTTAACAAGCGGGTATTGGCAAGTCCCTGTGGCTGAGAGAGATAAAGAAAAGACAGCATTCACCACACCAATGGGTCTATGTGAATTTAATCGCATGCCGTTCGGACTCTGCAACGCATCCGGTACCTTCCAGCGGCTGATGGAATGCTGCCTCGGACACAAGAACTTCGAGACCGTCCTCCTGTACCTAGATGATGTGATTGTCTACTCAAAGACTTACGAACAACACTTAATAGACCTGGCAGAAGTGTTCGAAGCCTTATCCAGGTATGGCATGAAAGTCAAGCCATCCAAATGTCACCTTCTCAAGCCAAAGGTACAGTACCTGGGACACATCGTGAGTTCGGAGGGAGTAGCACCAGATCCCGAGAAAATAAGCGCCATAAGGGATTGGCCAAGACCTACCAGCGCAAAAGAAGTGAGACAATTCCTGGGATTGGTGGGTTACTATCGCAGATTTATAAAAGGATTTACCAAGTTGGCAGCACCCTTGCAAGACACCTTGGTAGGGCAGACAAAGAAACCTTGAAACCGAAACCCTCCTTTTCAGTGGAACGACGAAAGGGAAGACTCCTTTGAACAACTAAAGAAGGCACTAACCGGAGAAGAGGTTCTGGCATACCCAGATTACCATCAACCTTTCATCCTCTACACCGATGCCAGTAATGTGGGACTAGGAGCGGTGCTGTCACAAAAGCAAGAAGGTCGGGAGAAAGTCATCGCCTTTGCAAGTAGAAAGCTCCGGCCTACTGAAAGAAATTCAGAAAATTACAGCTCCTTCAAATTGGAACTACTGGCAGTAGTTTGGGCTGTGACTGAACGTTTCAAACACTATCTGGCCGCTGCAGAATTTATTGTCTATACTGACAACAATCCGTTGACCCACCTGGACACAGCCAAATTAGGTGCGTTAGAACAGCGATGGATAGCCCGGTTATCTAATTACAACTTCATAATCAAGTATCGAGCAGGTCGCAAGAATGGAAATGCCGATGCCCTATCCCGGATGCCACACTTGAGAGATGTAGAAGAAGAAACGGGGGAGCTTGAAGAAATTGAACTACCAGCCTTCCATCATCCCAAGGCGAAACATCATCAGTCAAGTACCTATCAGAAACAACAAGAGGTGAATTTTAATCCGTTAGCACACCATAGATGGGCTGACACCCAAGACAGCAATCCAGCTGTGAAGTTGGTGAAGGAACTGTTAACTGAGCAAAGTGCATATCCCGATGAGGATGCCCCAGAAGAGACGCATCAACTCTGGAAAGAGAGAGGCAAAATGTTCCTGTATCAAGGGAAGCTCTGTAGAAGGTACACCAATCCGAAAACACATGAATTGGTTTGGCAGATTATCGTGCCTAAACAAGATGTGAAGATGGTCCTCGAAGCTTACCATAATGGTGCTGGTCACTTCGGTTGGAAAAAGTTAGAAGTACTTCTAAGAGAAAGATTTTATTGGGTCGGGATGAGAAAATCAATCGAACAGTGGTGCAGAAATTGTGGCCCGTGCAACCTCAGAAGAAACGATCAAAAGAACCAAAGAGCACCACTGCAGCCCATAATCACCAAACAACCACGTGAACTTGTAGCCATAGACCACGTGAAGTTAATACCAAGCCGGTCCGGCTATGTCTATGCCTTGACCATCGTGGACCATTATTCACGCTTCTTGGTAGTAGTACCCGTAAAAGATCTGACAGCAAAAACAGCAGCCAAAGCGTTCCAAACGTACTTTTGTAGACCCCATGGATATCCGGAACAGGTTCTCACCGACCAAGGTACAGCCTTTGAATCAGAGATCTTCAGAGAATTCTGTAATATGTATGGTTGCAAAAAGATCCGGACGACGGCCTATCATCCACAAACAAACGGCTTATGCGAGAAGATGAACCATATTGTAATAGACCTACTAAAGACTTTACCTGAGACAGAAAGGAATCAATGGCCAGAGAAATTGCCTGACTTGGTGGATCTGTATAATCATGTCCCGGTGAGCTCCACCAACTGCACCCCAGCTTACCTTATGCGTGCAAGACCCGGCCAATTACCAATCGATCTAGAAATAGGAATTCTGAAACCAGACGCAGAAGTTCAAGACTCCAATTGGGATATCATACGGCAAAAGCAGTATCGCCAAGTGCAAGAGAGTGTGGAAAGAAGCCTTCAGCAAACTAGAGAAAGACAAGAGCGAACTTTCAACCAGAATGCTCTAGCGACCCCATTAAGACCGGGTGATCAAGTGCTCAAGAGAAACCGTCGAACCAATAAATTAGACAATCAGTGGGAAGCCGTACCCTACACAGTTTTACCAACAAGAATGGATAATCCTAAAATGTGTTTCATTAGCAAAAATGGAGGCTTAACATCTGTATTAGTGTCAAGAGACAATCTTAAATTGTGTCCGGAAGCATTGAAAGAGCCAGACGTTGTCCAGCCAGAACCAGAAGTTATTCAACCCATACAGGTTCAACCAGTAAAGGAAAAAGAAGAGGAAATGTATCACACCTGTATAGGAGACTTTCCCAAAACCCTACTAACATACCATGGTGCAGTAGTGGTTCCCATGGTGGCCTTTTACCCAACACCGAACCCAATACCAGAAGTCCCAAGACAGGAAGAGGCTGACCCCGTACTACAGGAGGTTCCAGGCCAGGAAGAACAGATTCCTGATCAGAGTAATCCCATTCACGGTGGACTTGCCAACTCCATAGTCATGGAATTATCTTTAGCAGAGCGGGCAGATACTACATCCGCAGTAGACAGTAGTACACCACATGAAGAGATACCGCTATTACGTAGATCACAGCGTAGTACCCAGGGTCAATTACCGGCCAGGTATGCAGATTACCAATTATAAAACTATAGTCATTGTTATCATTCTGCAACGTTTAAGCCCAGTACCTACAGAGACTTGTCTGTATGAACTTCTTGCATATTCTTGAACTTGTTATCAGCCCGGAGGCACTAAATCAAAGCTCCGGAAAGACTGCTTTTTGAACTTTCTTTAGACTTTATATTGACAACTTCGTTGGAAAAATGGAACTAAATTCCTGGACACAAAATGCAGTGCCTTTCCTAGTACCTTCAAGGATAGGACTGTATTAATGGACGCTATTTGAAGTGACTTTTTACAGAACTCTATTTTTGTTTCCTTGAGTGGTTTTTGTAACTTTTCATTTTTAAGACTCTGTACATATTAATTGTTATTTCAAAATGTTATCGTCCCACAGTCCCGGAGTACTGTTCTTAACTAAGGGGGAATGTGGCACCCCTAGGGGTATTTGCCACAAAAATAGTTACTGACAGTAAATACAAATACTAAAATAGCAAGACTGCACTACCACCTCCGGCCAGAAGGGGGAGCTCCAGAGACTCCCCTTGATCCATTCTGGTCTGAGAGAAAAACTGGCAGTTGGGCTAAGGAGCTGAAAGTGAGAGGTCATACAGCTGAATTTCTAACAGCCCTATGACGGTTTCCAGGCCCAAATCACCGGCCTGAGGAGAAAAGGGACGGAGAAAAAGGACATTGTGAGAACCGGGTAGCATTAATCACTACCCAGAACAGGCGCAAAGACGGATACCGGATCCGTGGCTGTATTCATTATATATAATACAGCAACCGGAAAAACGTGAGGTGATATCAGCTTCACTAGGGCCGGACGCAGCAACAGACACAGAGTTCAGCGGTACTCCTGGAGGGGGTAAGCCGATAAAAGGACTCGGGTTGCCCGTCGAACCAGGACCCGGAGGGGACAGATTGGGCCGGCAGCCAGTTCACATACAGCAGCAGGGCCACACAGAAACTGCGTACAATAAGAGGCGAAGACCCCGGCAGGGTCAAAGTAACTCAGAGTTCCCATACAGACTCCGGTGACAGGACTGGTTGTAAATCCCTTTATGTTGAAGTAAACTGGTTAAACGTTTCAGTGCCTCAGACTTTCATTTGGACAATAGCTATCTATCCAGGATCAGGATCATCACCGCTGAGAGAACCTGCTGCTGATCAAGTAAGTGCCTGTTCCCTCATGATACCCCTTACACTGTGCATTGCCTGAGGCCACAGCACCGGGTCAAGCCACCCGTGACATCTCCCTCAAGAGACAGACCCCATTGGTCCGGTGCTGGGTACCCCGGTCTCCTGGGCGTCACACAAGCTGGAGGAGAAAATGCAAGGAAGGGAATAGAGCTGGAGTGACAGAGGCTTCAGATTTACCGTAGCCATTTGGATATCAATGTAAACACTGATTTCTCAGTAACGGAGGAATGGACTGGCCATGTAGAGATATTGGTTTTTAAAGAGTTACATGTTGTACATATAAACAGTTTTAGGCCATTTTCACACGCAGCATTTTTGATCCTTTTTTTAACAGCCAAAAGTTGCTTTCTTGGCATTCAAAATGCCCCTTTTGCAGCATTTTTACAGCATTTTTGACAGAACAATGACTCAAAATACTTCTTCAGGCTATGTAAGGGCTGTGTGGCCAAGAAGGAGAGAAATGGAGGCTGCGCCAGATGATAAGGCTTCCACAATCACCCAATGCCACCCCATTTGAGATGGTTTTGGATGAGTTGGGCGCAGAGTGAAGGCGAAGCAGCCAACAAGCACTCAGCTCCTCTGAGAACTTCTTCAGGACTCTTGGAAGCTATTCCAGGTGACCATCTGATGAAACTGCCAGAGAGAAGACCAAAGATGTCATCAGACTAAACGGGGGTACTTGAACGAAGCTAAGGTGTAACACATAGTCTGGTTTGTTTCTCACGTGCTTCACTACTCCTTGTTTTCAGTTTGTGTACCTTAGTGATACAGTTGACATGTTTTTCCTTTTGCGATTGTTGTAATTTTATAGATTTTGGTTAGAGGTTATTTTCTTGCTTTTCAGTTCAGCCCATACAGAAATGTAGTTAAGCCCAGAAGCGCAAGATTAAAAGGGCCCCGAAAGTGCAAAAGTAAAAATGATTTGCTTAAAAAATGTGCTGGGATTAATGTTAATGTCTTAAAATGTCCGTCACCCGTGAGAAATGTGAAGGAGATTAAAGTTAAAGGAAGCCCTAGGCTTTGCAGCACAAGATACAGTAGTTGAGCACAATGGTGTCGGCTCACCCATCTCTCGGCATACAGGCACCTGCCTAAATAATAAGTAAGGTCGTTAGCTCAGGATTCGTAGCTCCCATAATGTGCCGGGCTTCCTGTCCGCCCACACAGTGCTGGAGGCTGGAGGCGCCATGACTTCTGACAGAACCTTAGCACTGCTGTTGTATAATTATGCTCTAACTCCAAAATACACGGCCCTGCCCCTCTGTATGCCACCGCCCACCCTTTCCCCCTGCAAAAAAATAAAGTTTATATTCGTCTAATCTGATCCCTCCAAGCACCGAGTCCTCTTTTGCCCTGTGCTCTAAAGCGGGCGGCCTGTGTGGGGCAATGCCGTGACATAGTTTTGCAGCCTGCGCTGGGACACTGCCGGCTTGTAGAGCGATCTGTGGCATACAAAATAAGGGGTGTTAGGGCATGAAGCCCATAACTCCCTGCTTTACTACAGGATTGAAGTGTGTCAGGTCAGTAGTTCAAAATGGCGCATCCTAGAGTAGAGACACGGGGCATCAGGTGAGAAGTCCGGGGACCCTGCCCCGGATTTTGGCAACGACTGAAAACATCAATGTGGATTTCATAGCTGGAGATTTGATTAGAAATTCTATGTCCATTTTAGTGTTTGTATATATATATATATATATATCATAGGTCATATGGTATATATTTTAAATCAGAGTATGTGAGGTCCAGGTTGTCTATAACGCCTGCGTGACAACTATTTCATCCCATGGAAGATCAGGCACAGAAGCAGAGGAGGATTAAGAGTAGTCATCGCCCCAGGCAGTTTAGAAGGCGTGGGGCCCCCCAGGTACCCGATGTATCACGTGACGTGTTTTATGCTCCTCTTTGATAGATCATGTAATAGGTCATGTGAGTAACACACCGGTGCTCTGGGGCACATCAATAGATGTAAAATGACAGAGATAGCATCGCAAATTTTCCTCTCATGTACAGAACTCAACTATACATAACAGCATTATACATAATAAAGTGGGAGGGAGATTACTTTTCCCATGGAGCCACATATGAGAGACCATGACTATTGTGGAGACCAAACCAACAGGCTGAAATTAATTTTGGTCAATATTAATATTAACATATTAATTCAAATTATTTTTTATATTAATTGTATGACTTATTAATGAGCATAATTAAGCATGCCGACATCCCCCTATATACAGTATGAGCCACCACATAGCCCCCTCAATCAATAACCAAAGCAATCAACCTATGGGGTCCTTATACATATAAACCATAACAAAAGAAAACATTTAAAAAATTCCCTCTTTATTTAGTTAGTTTAAAAACCCAATATATAGAGACATAAATGCGCACATATTACACAGAAAAACAGTCATATAAAAAAGAGCATAAATGAGGGAAAATCAGGACTAGTTTTGCACTGCACACTTCCCTTCCGGACAGCGGAGGTTGGCACCCTAAGTTGAAATGGTATGACACCCCCGCTCCTCGTCCACTGCCCCTATGTAGCCGACCACTACTCTGACTGACCAGGCATCCTCTATAGGAGATCAGATAATATGTGATGAACATATATAAATATATACAGTATGGATAGTAGTGGGCTGAGGGAGGGGTGTATGTATGCATATATATATCATCAATATTTGTCAACAATCTGACCAGAAAAAAACCCTAACAAAGTCCAAGAAGAAGCGTCCTTGATGTCCTTGTCAAACAAAGAATAACCATTCAGATCATAAATAACCAGTTAAGGTGCAGTGCAATTAAAAGTTCAAAACACCCATATACCTTAGTCACGTTTCTGTTGACATGGACTATCCTGTATATATACAGCGGGGAAAAAAAGTATTTAGTCAGCTACCGATTGTGCAAGTTCTCCCACGTAAAAAGATGAGAGGGGCCTGTAATTGACATCATAGGTAGACCACAACTATGAGAGTAAAAATGAGAAAACAAATCCAGAAAATCACCTTGTCTGATTTGGCAAGATTCATTTTGCTAATTATGGAGGAAAATAAGTATTTGGTCACCTAAAAACATGCAAGATTTCTGGGTCTCACAGACCTGTAACTTCTTCTTTAAGAGGCTCCTCTGTCCCCCACTCATTACCTGTAGTAATGGCAGCTGTTTGAACTTGTTTTCAGTATAAAAGACACCTGTCCACAACCTTAAACAACGTTTCGGCCCTACCAGGGCCTTAATCATATAATCGCTAAAGAAAGAAAAATAAAAATAAAAAACAAAATAAACACACGGTATATACAATAAATTACGTTGCAAAAACAGAAACACAAAACGCTTCCAGCCTAGAGAAAAAGGGGACAATGGAACAGAAAATAATAAATAATAAAAAAATGGATAAACTCAAATGGAGAAGAATACAATAACAGTGACATGACATGGTACATAATGAAACATCATATATGGTCCCCGGAACAAAAGGGGGAAAAAAGGTTTTTTAAAACAGGGCTAGACTAAGGTACTGGAAGCCAGACTTTATGACGGTTAACAGCAAGGATACAACGTATAAAGGCATTACCTTAAATGTGCATATAGAGGGGGAGGAGAAGGTCCTTGTGGACGAAGGCACACACTGCAGAAAAGATAATATATGTACATGAGATTGGGGCGGTACATAGAAGATAAGGTATATGAAGGGATATAAGATGTACCTTGTATGCCAGATGATAGTGCGTAAAAAGACGCAACAACAGCCCTGAGGTGGGTACTATAGAGACACAGAAGATGGGCATATGAGGGGCATGAATAAACTATGGGTAAAATGATGTAGCAGTGCCGTTGACAGTGTTGGGGTTAAGTGGGGGGGTAGGTTACCTGGTGGGTAGAAGAACTGAGCGGCGCTCCCGCGCCCTGCTGCCGGTATGTAGCGTGGCCGGCGGTGTAATGTTTTATGTGTGCAAACCGGAAATAGGACCTGCAGCACCGGAAGTGACGCGGGCGGTCCGGGAGCGCAACAGCGCATGCGCGGCCGGCGATTCAGTGTGTATCCGGTTGCTAAGAGACCATGGCGCTGTGTATGTCAGCGGCTGCTGTGGGGCTTATGCGTCCATGTGGGCAGCCGGCAGTAAGGTGAATAATGCCGTGGCTACCAGTAATAAGCCAGGGGGGCCATGCTAAGGTATATATTATGGGGAAAAAAACAGAGCATACTGTTATAAGTGTATAGTGTCATACTAGGGTTGCATAAACAATAAAAGTAGTAAAGAATAAATTGCTAAATGTCAGAGGCTGCTGGAGATGTAATAATAGGGCGGCATATTATACTAAGGAAATGCTGAGGTGGTCTAGAAGAGCCAAGGGAAGAAGGGGAACGAGAGGGGGGGGGGGAAGGGGGGAAGGGCCAATTTTACTAAATATATAGATACCAGGAAACCCTGAAATGTAGTCAATAAGGAAAAGATGATATGGCTAGGGTGACCATGGAAGATGGAATGGAGGCTAAGGAAGGGATACCTGGGAAAGCGATGTATGTGACGTAGACATAGGGAGATAAATGGGTAGTGTACCTCTAGGGGAACCCACCGGGAGATTCAACGGATCTGTAAGGGAAAAGGAGAAAATTAGAAAACTAGACTAAACTGACCAATCTATTTCCCTATTCAAACCCCTAGGTGCAAGGGTGTCCAATGTGTATATCCACCAGGTTTCCCTGGATTTCAGACGTTTGATGTGGTTACCGCCCCGTCTGGGGCGGGGTACATGCTCCAGAACCTGAAATTTAAGTTGAGCCACTGTGTGTCTAGCTTTTATAAAGTGGTCAGGTAGGGGAAGCCAGATTTTGTTGCACCTGATAGTAGATTTGTGGCTTGCTATTCTATCCCGTATGTGCTGTGTAGTCTCGCCGACGTAAAGTAGTCCGCAGGGGCACTTAATGACATAGACTACGAAATTAGAATCGCACGTAAAAAAGCCACGAATGGGGTAAGATTTCCCTGTCCTCGGGTGTGTAACATTATCTGATTTTATCACGTTAGAGCAGGCGGCACAGTTCAAGCATGGGAAAGTCCCATTACGGCGTGAGCTTAAAAATTGCTGTGTTGGTAGACGAAGTGTGCTACCCATATCGGCCCTGACTATTTGGTCACGGATATTGGGAGGTCTCCTCGTGCTCATGAGTGCTGGTACCCTGAAGGACGGGATTTCTGGATGGGCTCTGCCAAGGAGGGGCCAGTGCTTTTTTATTACTGAGTACACCTTAGCCATGAAAGGATGGTGTGTGTGTACAAACGGTATCCTTTCCAGGGATTGACGTGGTGTTGGACTCGTAGGAGGATTGGAGGACCTATTGAGTTCCTGTGTTAGGAGGGTCGAGGGGTAGTTCCTGTCACTGAATTTTTGTGCCATGTTGTTGAGTCGAATTTGTCGCGTCCCAGGGTCCGTGACGATACGGGAGACTCTTTTAAATTGAGATCTAGGCAAACTATTTTTGGTAGTGGTTGGATGGCAGCTAGAATAGAGTAACAGGCTGTTACAGTCCGTTGGTTTCGTATAGAGATCTGTTTTAAGGAATCCACTGGCATCCTTCAATATCAGGGTATCCAAGAAGGCTATTTGGGCTTCATGGGTGTGGATGGTAAACTTGAGCTCTTGGAAGGTGGAGTTAAGAGTAGAATAGAATATATCGAGGGTGCTGGATGGCCCTGTCCAAATCAGAAAAATATCGTCTATGTACCTGCAGTAATCAAGGACATGTTGAATGAACAGCTCATGTGTATAGACATATTGGGTTTCAAAGTAATCCATGTACGCATTGGCGTAGGCCGGAGCCACGTTCGAGCCCATAGCGGTCCCGCATACCTGGGCATAGTAGGTGTCCTCAAAAAGGAAGTAATTCTCAAAGAGAACCATACGTAAGAGTTCAAGGCAGAAGGATATGGCATTCTGAGACATGTCCGTTTGTTGCAAGAGTTCTCTAGTGGCATGCATGCCCTTCTCGTGGGTTATGGAGGTGTATAGGCTGTTGACGTCCATGGTGACAAGGATACTATGAGGAGGTACCTGGTATAGCTGTTTAATTTTTTCGAGAAACTGGTTAGTGTCCAATATAAAAGACTTTGTGTTTTTGGTCAGGGGTGTCAGAATTTTTTCGAGAAATATTGAAAGTGGTGAAAGAACCGAGTCGGTGGACGCCACAATAGGTCTACCTGGGGGATTTTGTAAGGATTTATGGATTTTTGGTAGAACGTAAAAAACCGGAATAATCGGATGGGGGTTCTGAAGGAAAGTTGCTGTCTTGCTATCAATCGTGTTGTTATCTTGGTATATTTTAATAATTTCCCTAATCTTTGTAGTGATAGCTGTGGTGGGATCCC
The DNA here is from genome assembly GCF_032444005.1 of Ranitomeya imitator. NCBI lineage: Eukaryota > Metazoa > Chordata > Amphibia > Anura > Dendrobatidae > Ranitomeya > Ranitomeya imitator. The sequence goes on from NC_091287.1 coordinate 529,067,011, forward strand.
TAGGTATGACCTTGTAGGTATTAGTGTCCGCTAGCTGTCTAAGGATCTCTCCCCGGTACTGTGTCCGATCCATGACTACTGTGGCACCTCCCTTGTCCGCAGGTTTTATAGTAATGGTATTGTTGGACCGTAAGGAGGAAAGTGCCTGCTTCTCTTCCAGTGTCATGTTGGTATGCGTGGGAAAGAATCCTAATTTTTGTTCATGGGATAAGGATTTGATATCATGATCTACCAGAGAGATGAATGTTTCGATGGCATGGTACGAGTGAGGAGGAGAGAAAGTGCTACTATTACGAAGTCCCAGAGAAGAGATAGATAGTGCCGGGGTAGTTTCAGTAGGTCCATGAGGTCTCCCGACCGGCACCGGTCTCCCTGATATTGAAGGATGCCAGTGGATTCCTTAAAACAGATCTCTATACGAAACCAACGGACTGTAACAGCCTGTTACTCTATTCTAGCTGCCATCCAACCACTACCAAAAATAGTTTGCCTAGATCTCAATTTAAAAGAGTCTCCCGTATCGTCACGGACCCTGGGACGCGACAAATTCGACTCAACAACATGGCACAAAAATTCAGTGACAGGAACTACCCCTCGACCCTCCTAACACAGGAACTCAATAGGTCCTCCAATCCTCCTACGAGTCCAACACCACGTCAATCCCTGGAAAGGATACCGTTTGTACACACACACCATCCTTTCATGGCTAAGGTGTACTCAGTAATAAAAAAGCACTGGCCCCTCCTTGGCAGAGCCCATCCAGAAATCCCGTCCTTCAGGGTACCAGCACTCATGAGCACGAGGAGACCTCCCAATATCCGTGACCAAATAGTCAGGGCCGATATGGGTAGCACACTTCGTCTACCAACACAGCAATTTTTAAGCTCACGCCGTAATGGGACTTTCCCATGCTTGAACTGTGCCGCCTGCTCTAACGTGATAAAATCAGATAATGTTACACACCCGAGGACAGGGAAATCTTACCCCATTCGTGGCTTTTTTACGTGCGATTCTAATTTCGTAGTCTATGTCATTAAGTGCCCCTGCGGACTACTTTACGTCGGCGAGACTACACAGCACATACGGGATAGAATAGCAAGCCACAAATCTACTATCAGGTGCAACAAAATCTGGCTTCCCCTACCTGACCACTTTATAAAAGCTAGACACACAGTGGCTCAACTTAAATTTCAGGTTCTGGAGCATGTACCCCGCCCCAGACGGGGCGGTAACCACATCAAACGTCTGAAATCCAGGGAAACCTGGTGGATATACACATTGGACACCCTTGCACCTAGGGGTTTGAATAGGGAAATAGATTGGTCAGTTTAGTCTAGTTTTCTAATTTTCTCCTTTTCCCTTACAGATCCGTTGAATCTCCCGGTGGGTTCCCCTAGAGGTACACTACCCATTTATCTCCCTATGTCTACGTCACATACATCGCTTTCCCAGGTATCCCTTCCTTAGCCTCCATTCCATCTTCCATGGTCACCCTAGCCATATCATCTTTTCCTTATTGACTACATTTCAGGGTTTCCTGGTATCTATATATTTAGTAAAATTGGCCCTTCCCCCCTTCCCCCCCCCCTCTCGTTCCCCTTCTTCCCTTGGCTCTTCTAGACCACCTCAGCATTTCCTTAGTATAATATGCCGCCCTATTATTACATCTCCAGCAGCCTCTGACATTTAGCAATTTATTCTTTACTACTTTTATTGTTTATGCAACCCTAGTATGACACTATACACTTATAACAGTATGCTCTGTTTTTTTCCCCATAATATATACCTTAGCATGGCCCCCCTGGCTTATTACTGGTAGCCACGGCATTATTCACCTTACTGCCGGCTGCCCACATGGACGCATAAGCCCCACAGCAGCCGCTGACATACACAGCGCCATGGTCTCTTAGCAACCGGATACACACTGAATCGCCGGCCGCGCATGCGCTGTTGCGCTCCCGGACCGCCCGCGTCACTTCCGGTGCTGCAGGTCCTATTTCCGGTTTGCACACATAAAACATTACACCGCCGGCCACGCTACATACCGGCAGCAGGGCGCGGGAGCGCCGCTCAGTTCTTCTACCCACCAGGTAACCTACCCCCCCACTTAACCCCAACACTGTCAACGGCACTGCTACATCATTTTACCCATAGTTTATTCATGCCCCTCATATGCCCATCTTCTGTGTCTCTATAGTACCCACCTCAGGGCTGTTGTTGCGTCTTTTTACGCACTATCATCTGGCATACAAGGTACATCTTATATCCCTTCATATACCTTATCTTCTATGTACCGCCCCAATCTCATGTACATATATTATCTTTTCTGCAGTGTGTGCCTTCGTCCACAAGGACCTTCTCCTCCCCCTCTATATGCACATTTAAGGTAATGCCTTTATACGTTGTATCCTTGCTGTTAACCGTCATAAAGTCTGGCTTCCAGTACCTTAGTCTAGCCCTGTTTTAAAAAACCTTTTTTCCCCCTTTTGTTCCGGGGACCATATATGATGTTTCATTATGTACCATGTCATGTCACTGTTATTGTATTCTTCTCCATTTGAGTTTATCCATTTTTTTATTATTTATTATTTTCTGTTCCATTGTCCCCTTTTTCTCTAGGCTGGAAGCGTTTTGTGTTTCTGTTTTTGCAACGTGATTTATTGTATATACCGTGTGTTTATTTTGTTTTTTATTTTTATTTTTCTTTCTTTAGCGATTATATGATTAAGGCCCTGGTAGGGCCGAAACGTCATTATAATTACCTCTGGTCGCTTTCCCTGTACTATAATTGAATTTATAAATAAACTTTCCATCACTTTGCAAATATACACATAGAGTGTGCGGTGTACCATACTTCTTCATATACGTAGGGCTTATACAGCCCACTACACCAGCACCTCGCTCCCCCATCAAAACTGAGTGCGCGCCAATTTTGTATATATACACAACCTTAAACAGTCACACTCGAAACTCCACTCCGGTGAGGACCAAAGAGCTGTCGAACGACACCAGAAAGAAAATTGTAGCCCTGCACCAGACTGAGAAGACTAAGTCTGCAATAAGCAAGCAGCTTGGTGTGATGAAATCAACTGTGGGAGCAATAATTAGAAAATGGAAGACATACAAGACCACTGATGATTTCCCTCGATCTGGGGCTCCGTGCAAGATCTCACCCTGTGAGGTGAAAATGATCAAAAGAACAGTGAGCAAAAATCCCAGAACCACATGGGGGGACCTAATGAATGACCTGCATAGAGCTGGAACCACCGTAACAAAGGCTATCATCAGTAACACACTACGCCACCAGAGACTCAGATCCTGCAGTGCCAGACGTGTCCCCCTGGTTAAACCAGTACATGTCCGGGCCCTTCTTAAGTTTGCTAGAGAGCATTTGGATTATCCAGAAGAGAATTGGGAGAATGTCATATGGTCTGATGAAACCAAAGTAGAACTGTTTGGTAGAAACAAAACTTGCCGTGTTTGGAGGAGACAGAATGCTGAGTTGCATCCAAAGAACACCATACCTACTGTAAAGCATGGGGGTGGCAACATCATACTTTGGGGCTGTTTCTCTGCAATGGGACCAGGATGACTGATCCGCGTACATGAAAGAATGAATGGGGCCATGTATCGTGAGATTTTGAGTGCAAACCTCCTTCCATCAGCAAGGGCATTGAAGATGAAACGTGGATGGGTCTTTCAGCATGATAATGAGCCCAAGCACACCTCCAGGGCAATGAAGGAGTGGCTTTGTAAGAAGCATATGAAGGTCCTGGAGTGGCCTAGCCAGTCTCCAGATCTCAACCCCATAAAAAACCTTTGGAGGAAGTTGAAAGTCCATGTTGCCCAGCGATAGACCCAAAACATCACTGCTCTAGAAGATTCCTGCATGGAGGAATGGGCCAACATACCACCAACAGTGTGTGCCAACCTTGTGAAGACTTATAGAAAACGTTTGACCTCTGTCATTGCCAACAAATGATATATAACAAAAGATTGAGATGAACTTTTGTTAATGATCAAATACTTATTTTCCACCATAATTTGCTAAATAAATTTTGCCAAATCAGACAAGGTGATTTTCTGGATTTGTTTTCTCATTTTGACTCTCAGGCTATGTGCACACGTTCAGGATTTTTCGCGTTTTTTTTTTCAGTTTTTTTTTTTCAGCCATTTTCCATGGAAAAAAAATGCTAAAAATAGCTTACATAAGCATCCCATCATTTTTAATGCATTCCGCAATTTTTGTGCACATGATGCATTTTTTTTCAGCAAAAAAACGCATCGCGGTAAAAAACACAGCATATTCATTAATTTTGCGGATTTTCCGCTATATTATTGCATTGGGGAAGCTCCAGAAAAAAACGTGAAAAAACTGAGAACGGATTTCTTGCAGAAAAAGTCCGGTTTTGTTCAGGAAAATTTTTCAGAGATTCCTGAACATGTGCACATAGCATCATAGTTGTGGTCTACCTATGATGTCAATTACAGGCCTCTTTGATCTTTTTAAGTGGGAGAACTTGCACAATTGGTGGCTGACCAAATCCTTTTTTTCCCCACTGTGTCTGTGTGTCACTGACATCTATATATCTATGTATTCTATGTGTATATATCTATTCTATCTATTCTAACCTGTCAGTATGATTTTACTCTATGCGTACATGAATTGCCGGCTTTTCAAAGGACACTGATACGTAAAAATTGGACAGCACTTGCATGGTCCAAGTGATTTTTTTCTCGCACCCATGGGCTTGCAATGATGAGTCTCGGATGATGTACGCATAAAATCGCAGCATGCTGCGATTTCACTCGCGCGTTGAATACGCCTGAGAAAAAAATCCGGTGATGTGAACTTCCTCATAGATTAAGGCTATATGCACACGTATTTGGGTCCACTGCGTATTTTTCTGCAGCGGATTTGACAAATCCACAGTGGAAAACCACTGAGAATTTATTGCGGATTTATCATGGTTTTTCTGTGGTTTTCACTGCGGTTTAACAACTGCGGTTTTCCATCAGGGCAGTTGTAAAACCGCTGCGGAAAACGCAGAAAGAAGTGACATGCTGCGGAATGTAAGCCGCTGCATTTTTGCGCGTTTTTTTCCGCAGCATGTGCACAGCGTTTTTGGTTTCCCATAAGTTTACAATGTACTGTAAACTCATGGGAAACTGCTGCGGATCCGCAGCAAAATCCGCATCGTGTGCACATACCCTAACACTGGTCATGGGGTTCCCAGGGGCCGAAAAGCAGGAGGGAGAGAAAGTGGAGGTCCTCAGCTGGGAAAGATACCAGGCCCAACTTGCCCGGGAGTGGGAGGAAAAGGAGGCCGAGTATCTGGCTAAGCGCCAGGCCTACGACCGTAGAGACCGAGCGGTCAAGGCCAAGGCCCGTAAGGACCGCAGCACGGACCCGGCCCCGCGGAAGCAGGGCCAAGTGGTAGCCTTTCGACTCCATGGAGGCTGGGGCTTCATTAAAGAACCGGGGCTGTACGCGGAGGTGTTTGTCAACCGCAGGGATGTAGAGTCACATCTCCTTGAGGGACATCCTGACCGAGACCTCTACCGGGGGGACATTGTTACGTACACCAGACATTTTGGGGAGAAGGGCTGCTTTGCATTGGATGTGCATAAAAAGAAAAGCCCGGTGGCGCACCCGACCAAGGCGCCGACCCAGCCGGCCCCGGTAGCAACAGTGTCCCCTGGTGGCCCGACTTCCGTGGTTACCGAGACTACTGTGAACCCTCCGGCATGTACCATCGTTAGGACCACTACCTGCACCGTCACCACTACAATCGCTGTAGTTGCTAAAGAAATGACCGCCCCGATGACCGGTGCTTCAGTGACCCCCCAGCAGAGAACTGTGGGTACACAGACCCCTGTGTGGGGTGAAGGAGTCCCTTCTATGGCACCTTGTAGTTGCCTGTGTCTAGCTGGGCTACCACCGTCGCAGAAATAAACCTCGAAAACCTGACATATGTATATAGTTAAATAACTGTTTCCTGCTCTCTTGCTACTTGAACCCGTCTAGGGTTAATCCTTAAAGGGGTCCCTTCGTTTACCCGGGATCCCTATTGTTTTATATTTTTTCTCTTTTGCACAAGTTCATCACTGTTTAAAAGACTGCCGAATCATGGACGGTGAATGATTCACAAACTGTGTTGTATATAGTTTGCACCCTCTTAAGGGCGCTCTCTACTGGTTTTACAAGGAAAGAAGACTTTGCGAAGACACGATTCCGGATGACGACGTGGAAGTTTCTTGAGTCTTGCAGTTCCTTAGTGACTTGATAATTGTTTGAGCTACCTCAGAAAAGACTAATTTCTTAAAGGGAATGTTATTTGTTGCCTTTTTGATAATGATGCCTTAGGTAGTAAGTTAGTAATAATGTTTGCATAGTAGATGCCATGTAGCTAGAAGAGCTAGAAAGTGAACCCATAGGGGTTAGTGAGTCTGAGAACCATAGAGAGATGGTTGCTGTGGACCTAGAAGAAGAGAGGCAGGCGGTCCTGCATCTGTGTGAAGTTAGAGGGAGTAAAGAAAACGTTAGATTTGTACTGTAATGTTTTGTAGTAAGCCTTTAGTGGGTTCAGCTTATACGCCCTTAAAGGAGAAGTTAAATTATTGTTCAAAGATTTGCACTTAGTAGAATACCCGGCTGGGTAATAAGAATTATTTATAGTCTGTAGAATAGAGTGTTATTTAAAATATTTAAACGTGTTTCCGTTTGTAACGTTCAAGTGACCTCACCTCCCATAAAGGGAAGCATTGTAATGTTTACATTGTTTAAAGCATTCCAAAAATTTTGTATGTCCTTTTCTAATAACTATTGTTGTTCTTCTTTTCCCAGTCCGGGAGTACTGGATTTAACCGGGGGGGAGTGCAGCGCCCCAGAGACCTGGTCGTTGAGGTAATGTCGCTCTGCCGCTAAGGGGAGTGATGTTATGTCTGATTTCACTAAAGGAGTTCACCTGACCAGGTATCACAAGCACACATTACACTTCACACTCTGGCCACAAGGGAGAGCAAAAGGCACTATGTATTAGGCCACTCCTCACACTGGTAAAATTAGGGGTCGGATAGGAAGTTAGAAGAGAACGCAGCCTGGGAGAGCTCTAGGGAGGACCTGTCAGGGGTGGGTTCCTGACAGGGGCCTAGCAGAACGAATAGAAAGCAACGGAACCGCACCTGCACTACCTTGCGGCGGTATCCTAAAAGAGGACAAGAAGAGAAGAGAAGGATATTGTGGAAAGTGAGAAACGAGATCAAGCACAAAGGAGAGTCAGTAGGAGTCGTGCCCCGAGAACGGAAACTTCCTACTGAGGCGCGTAGCCGGTGACCGAAACACAAAGGAAGTAATTGACTCTATGCCTTACTTCAAATACCGCAGAACAGTTAATTATAGGTTGGTTGTCTACCATACATCACCTAAGCAGACATAGGGGATAGGGGGCAAGCGTGGAGAGGGGCGTCTCTAGGGTCCCAGAATAGCTCCGAGCCTTCCCGTCAAACGGGTGCGTCCTATCCAGATAAACTTGGGGGACGGAGAGAGAGAGAGAAAGAGAAAGAACGAGAACAGAAGTTGTGAGGACTATCCCGAATGCTCAGCAGGGAAGAACTACAACACACAGGCGCTAGTGGTAGGCACTGATTTCCACCTGCAAAGAACTCTGGATGTGCCTTCGGACCGGCCGGTCTCAGAAAGCCCTGTTGACAGTGCTCTGGATTGCGGATCCCGAAGTCTTCAGTAAAAGGTAAAGAGACTGCAACCCTGTGTCCTCGTTATTGTCTGCACCTCACATCATCGCCACCTACATTACTGGGAAGCCCTGGGGACATACTTCACCTGTGGGAAGGTATACCATCTAGCTGCCATCACATCACCCCAGTGGACCCCAAGCAGCGTCAGTCGACCTGACCGAATACCACAGGTGGCGTCACGAAACTTTAGCCGACTTACATCACCACTTTTATTGGACACCCCTTAGCAGGGTCACGGACCGGGTCCAGCCACCGTGACAACCCTAGAACTGAGACAGAGAGGACTGGTACAGAGTAACCCGCGGCCCTGCGTCTGGGGGCGCTCCAACTATCCCTCTCATTGGCTCGTTTCACACATGTACATTAGCGAAAAGTCATCCAAATCCTCTGATTTTGGCATGTCCAATCTGATGTGTTTGAGGGCTTCGACTCTTCCCAGGTAGATCTTGTCGTGGGAGAGAATAACTGGGCAGGTGGAATTTAAATGCCTCATCCAATTACTTTCAGAGGAGATAAGCCGATGCCAGACATGTCTGGCAGTGGCTTTCTCCTCTATCCCCATTGAAAAAACATGGACGTTCGGCCAAGGTGAATTATCTTTTTGCCAACAGCTATCACATTGATGGTCAGTTTTTAAAAGGCTCAGAAACTGAGGCATGGGGAGTTGTTTGACTGGTCATAGCAGTAAAACAAAGTGGTTAGTGGGATTAGGAAATCAAAAGTCAACTGTGCGTTTCTTCAGAGTCTTCTTTGGAGGATGTACACTTTCAGTTCAACAGCGGATCTAGCATTCTGAGATCTGGCATGCTGTGATTAGGAGCTTCTGAGAGGGAGGTGTGAAATCGCACACCCCTGGAGAAGACGCTGAAGAAACGCCCAGTTGCACCACAAGCAGAGATCTCACATACTACCCTCCAAAAGCAATACACGTGAATATCTCTGCAATGCAATGACGCAGCACAAAACAAGTAAAAGCATTAGAATCATGAGAGCTCAAAGATGTTTACAGAGTATTTAACAAAAAATTTTGAGCGAATGATAAATCCTCTTTAAGAAGTCCATGAACTTGCCATGTCCGGGGTCTGAAAGGCAGAAGATACAGATGGGATATTAGAAAAAACTTTTTGACAGTGAGGGTGATCAATGAGTGGAACAGGCTGCCACGAGAGGTGGTGAGTTCTCCTTCAATGGAAGTCTTCAAACAGAAGTTGGACAGACTAAGCTATACCAAAACTTATAAGAAATTTAACTCTGAAACATTAAGTTTTATTAGACATTTTCAATGGAGGCTTTTTGTGTGTTTAGTTGGGCAGTTTGGAGTCAATAGATTGTGACAGGTGACCGATGTCATCCTGCACAGTTTGATCACTGGTGTACAATGGATCTTGTTATATGTCAGCATGTAGGAAATGAGTCACAATATTTCACAGGCGATGAGTAGAAGAGAAAGGATGGGGTATTACGCTGTGGAGCCTGCTCGGTGAGATCTGTCAAAAACTCCGATGCACAGTGTCCTGAGTGTTACGTAGCATGGAGGAAGCGTTCCGATGTGAGATGGCGTGCACATTTATGTGTCATGTGTGTGTCATGTGTACATACAAGCTTGTCAATCAGTCCTGGCCCCAATGCTACAGTCTCATGAAATCCAAATTTTTTTCCAAATTTTGACCATTCATGTAGAGATCGTCCTTTGTAAGGGTGACTAACAAATTTCAGCTCCAAATGTTATGCTTCGATGCTCATAACAATAACAATCGCCATTTCTCCTGACAATTGTCATGGTTGGATTAGTCAATTCTCATATGACTACAGTTAAGGGGAATCTGTTACTACTTAATCTGAGAGCTGCATGATGTAGGAGCAGAAATTCTGATTCCAGTAATATGTCACTTACTGGGCAGCTTGTTGTAGGTAAAAAAGCAAACAAAGAAGTGTTTTATCAGCAGGAGATTATCACTAAAGGACTAGTTGTCTCATGCCATGTAGTCCCCCTGCTCTGTGTAACCCCGCCCCATCTCTGATTGGCAAGGTTCTGCCTATTAATGGTGTTGAAAACTGAAAATCAGTGGTGCGGGTGGGGTTATACAGAACTCGCCATACAGAGAACTGATGTGTAGAGAAAACAGGGATTTTATCAAAACTGCAGCAAGCAGCCCAGTAAGATATATATCACTGGAATCAGGGTCACTGGCCCTTCATCATGATGCTCTCAGATTACATATCCAAAGTCCGGTGACAGATTCCCTTTAAGGGAGTACAAACAGCGTAACACCTGTTCATCAGTTGAATTTGGTATTGCATCTCAGCTCCATTGAAGCGAATAGAACAGACCTGTAATACCACTCACAACCTACAGGTAGGTGTGGCGCTGTTTTTGGCAAAACAAAAAAAAAAACTGCCATCTTCTATTTCCTGAACTTGCTTTGGCTTTCTCTGGGGCAGCTTGACATTGAGCAGCATGTAGAATGCAAGAGAAGGGTCCGATGCAACTATTAGGAAACTACAACACCAAACATCAAGTTTGGACTGACCCGTCAGAGAACAGAAGTTTTCTCTAGTAGACCCAGGCTTTGGCACAATATTAGGCCGGTTTCACACGTCAGTGGCTCCGGTTCGTGAGGTGACAGTTTCCTCACGTACCGGAGCCACTGACACACGTAGACACATTAAAATCAATGCATCTTTTCAGATGTCATTGATTTTTTGCAGACCGTGTCTCCGTGTGCCAAACACGGAGACATGTCAGTGTTCGTGGGAGCGCACGGATTACACGGACCCTTTAAAGTCAATGGGTCCGTGTAAAACACGTACCGCACACGGACGTTGTCCGTGTGCAGTCCGTGTGCCGTGCAGGAGACAGCGCTACATTAAGCGCTGTCCCTCCCCACTGGTGCTGAAGCCCCATTCATATCTTCCCTGCAGCAGCGTTTGCTGTAGAGAAGATATGAATATTACTGTGTAAAATCAATATCCAGGTCCCGTGGGGCCGCCGATTACAATCATGAATATGCGGCTCCACCTCCCAAAGGGGTGGAGCCGCATATTCATTACTGTAAATGAGCGGCCCCACGTGACCGCTCATACAGTACAAGGTGCGGCCAGGACAGGACGCTGCGAGGGATCCGGAAGCTAGGTGAGTATTTTAATCACGCTGCTGCAGGGAAGATAAACTTTAGCGCTGTCTCTGGCACGGTGCGTGTGGTACACAGTGGGCACACGGGTGGCACACGTGTGCCGCACGTGTGCCACACTGATGTGCCACAGAAACGCACCGGCACATGGACACGGAAAATTCCGGTACCGATTTTTCCGGTACCGGAAATATCTGGACGTATGAGTCTGCCCTCACACCTCGGTGCTCCAGCAGAAGACGGGAGGTGACTCTGGAGCAATCACTCACCACCATTCTTCTTATAGGGGGATCACAAAATAACCTATTTATTATTATTTATTATTATTTATTTATGTAGCACCATTAATTCGATGGTGCTGTACATGAGAAAGGGGTTACATACAGAGTTATAGATATCGTTCACAGTAAACAACTTTACAGTGACAGACTGGTACAGAGGGGAGAGGACCCTGTCCTTGCGGACTTACATTCTATGGGATAATGGGGAAGAGACAGAAGGTCGGGGGTGCGGCAGCTCTGGTCATGGTTAGGCGGCAGCTCTGATGGTGGTGAGGCAGCCGCTCGGGTGGTGGTGAGATAGCAGCTCTGGTGGTTGTGAGGCGGCAGCTGTGGTGGTGGTGAGAAGGCAGCTCTGGTGGTGGTGAGGCAGCAGCTCTAGTGGTGGTGCGACGGCAGCTCTGGTGCTGGTGAGGCGGCAGCTCGGGTGGTGGTGAGGCGGCAGCTCGGGTGGTGGTGAGATGGCAGCTCTAGTGGTGGTGAGGCGGCAGCTCGGGTGGTGGGGAGGTGGCAGCTCAGGTGGTGGTGAGGCGGCAGCTCTGGTGGTGAGGCGGCAGCTCGGGTGGTGGTGAGGTGGCAGTTCTGGTGGTGGTGAGGCAGCCGCTGTGGTGGTGGTGAGGCGGCAGCTCTGCTGGTGGTGAGAAGGCAGCTCTGGTGGTGGTGAGGCAGCAGCTCTGGTGGTGGTGCGACGGCAGCTCTGGTGCTGGTGAGGCGGCAGCTCGGGTGGTGGTTAGGCGGCAGCTCTGGTGGTGGTGAGATCGCAGCTCTAGTGGTAGTGAGGCGGCAGCTCGGGTGGTGGTGAGATGGCAGCTCTAGTGGTGGTGAGGCGGCAGCTCGGGTGGTGGTGAGGCGGCAGCTCTGGTGGTGGTGAGATCGCAGCTTTAGTGGTAGTGAGGCGGCAGCTCAGGTGGTGGTGAAATGGCAGCTCTAGTGGTGGTGAGGCAGCAGCTCTGGTGGTGGTGAGGCGGCAGCTCAGGTGGTGGTGAGGCGGCAGCTCAGGTGGTGGTGAGGTGGCAGCTCGGGTGGTGGGGAGGCGGCAGATCGGGTGGTGGTGAGGCAGCAGCTCGGGTGGGGGTGAGGCGGCAGCTCTGGTGGTGGTGAGGCGGCAGCTCGGGTGGTGGTGAGACGGCAGCTCGGGTGGTGGTGAGGCGGCAGCTCTGGTGGTGGTGAGGCGGCAGAATGGATCTTATTGGTGATCTGTCCTGTGCGTTTATAAAAAAAATTACTTGGAAATATAATTCTCCAGGTCAGACTGAATAATACCAGTATAGTTTTTTTTATTATTATTTTAGCGGTTTAATAAAAAAAAACTCAGATATATATACCGGCATATTGGTTCGAATCACCATTTTCTGGAACCCATAAATTTTTTGAAGAAAAATGTTTCATAGATAAACCAAAGTGAGGGCTTATATTTTGCACGGTGAGTTCTTATTTTTAATGATAGCTTTTTGGGGTATAAATCATGTTTTAAAGGATTTTTGCTGTACTTTTTTGGGGATGTAAGAGGTACAGTGACCAAAAAAACAGCTAAACTCGAGTTTTAATTTTTCTTTCTTTATGTGGTTTACTAGTTCAGTTTATTAGTTTTATATTTTTGCAGTGCGGACTCATATGGATGCTGAAAAACCAAATGTGTTTATTTGCCTAATTGTTTACACTTTTAATTAGCAAAAGGGCGTGAGTAAGGTATGTGCACACGATGCAGATTTAGTGCAGAATTGGTGCAGAACTGCACTGTGATTTACAGTACAATGTAAACCAATGTGAAAAAAAAGCTGTGCACATGGTGCAGAAAAATCTGCGCAGAAACGCTGCAGATTTCAAAGAAGTGCACATCACTTCTTTTGTGCAGTTCTGCAGCGTTTCTGCGCAGATTTTTCTGCACCATGTGCACAGCTTTTTTTTTCACATTGGTTTACATTGTACTGCATAGAAACTACATAGAAACTGCACAGAAACTGCATCAAATCTGCAGATGCAGATTTAGTGCAGAAAATTCTGCACCACATTTCCTACGTGTGCACATAGCCTTAAAGTTTTATATATTTTTATTTAAAAAAAACAAAAGCATTTCTGAATTAATTTCCACCGGGACAGGGCTTTTAATGGAGATAGGCCGGCGTCACACTGGCGTTTTAAACGGCCGAGTGCAATGCGATAAAAAACCGCATTGCACTCAGACCAATGTTAACATATGGGGCCGCTCCCAGCAGCCGACTTTTTGTCGGCCGTTTTCCTCGGTCCTCGGTCGCATGCTGCGATTGTCTCGGACCGAGGAAAACTCTCGGCTCACTCGCACCCATATAAGCCTATGGGTGCGAGTGAGACAGCGCACACCGCTCGGATAACATCCGAGTGATGTGCGCTGTAAGCGGACCCCAGCAATGGAGGAGATGGAGAAATTCATTTCTCCGCCTCCTCCGCAGCTGTGCTCCGATCCTCCTTGTGCGAGAGAATTGGAGCACAGACGCATGACACTGCTGCGAGCAGGAGCCGAGGGTCATTAGCATATCGCATCCGATGATCTCACATCGGATGCAATACGCCAGTGTGACGCCGGCCATAGGTGAAGGTCCCAGGGTGGAACCTACAACTTTCAGACATTTTTACATAGCCTATGAATAGGAGTACCCCTTTAAGGAAAGAAATAGTATGAGTGGGGCACCTAGAGCGCCACCAATGATGTGGGCGATGCTGCTTTTTATGGGAGCCATGTTATGGTTTCCACGTTTGGTTAGATCTCAGCGTAAGCCGCATGTTAACAGCGTGTCTTTATATAAATGTCAGAATATTGAGCCTTATAATCTCCATGACAGATGTGATTTATACACACGGCCTCGGGGCACAACATTCCCTTCAGTGGAAATCATAGAAAAGTCCCCAGGCCAGCAGGGCATGATAGGACTTGTGGTTCTTGAACTGCTTGGAAGGCCTAGATTGTCCTGTACTAGCCAATACCTATATAGTCCCCAACAATATGGAATAAAGCTGCAGATGGAGCAGAGCTGGATTTGACATTTATTTTTGGAATCTGAGTTTTGCTATATATGTAGTAGGCTTCCTGCAGTCTTATTTTTAGAAAAGAAAAAACCATGTCCTGGAGCTCGCATGGGTCTAGAATGTTCCGGTGCCCCAGGGTAGGAGACCAGTATTATAGATGACAGCATGTGGTGGGTGGGAACTCTGACTCTGCACTGGGGTCACGGACCTAGAAATGATATCACTGGTGTTAATCTGCGCCGACCACATAATTGTCAACTTTCAGGCCTGACTTTCCGAAATGAGGCACCCACATTGCAACACCAAATATTTTGTTTGCTAACCCCGTCCAGTCCTTTCTGTGTGCCTGCACAGAAATAGTGCTTCGGTGATGCCCCTTAGTGTTCTCACCCACTACAACACCCCTTTCATTGCTCCCATGTGGTATGATGAACCCACGATGCGGCTCGACACAATATATTAACTCAAAGAAGCCCAGCCACATGCAGTATGATCAGGGCCGGCTCCAGGTTTTCGAGGGCCCCGGGCGAAAGAGTCTCAGTGGGCCCCCCCCTTTAACACATACCCCGATTTATGATGCACAGATACGGCAGAGAAATGTATAGTACAATGCCAGATTTCACTTCTTACATGAGTGACAGCTATTGTAGATTCTGCAGTGTATATATAGAGGAGGAAAGGTGCTGTGCAGTGTATATATACAGGAGAGGTGCTGTGCAGTGTATATATACAGGAGGAAAGGTGCTGTGCAGTGTATATATACAGGAGAGGTGCTTTTCTGTTTTGAGTTTTTCTATGAAACAAAGACTTTTCTACATAAATAACGTTGTTTGGTTTTGCGGCCCCAACAGATCTGTGCTACAAAGTAACAGGCGGCTCGGGCATTAATGAGGGACCTGATGCTGAATCCTTTCCACAAACCCTAATGACCCAATTAGTGCCCCGTCATTAGAAGCTCATTAAATGCCTCCCTGTCCCGAGCAGTCATGTACAGTATGGGGGGATCCTGCAGCCCACCCCCTGACTGCTCCATACCATACACTGCCCTCTGTCGCTCTCACTATTATCCTGTGCATTTCTCTGTCATCGTTACCCCATGTTACACTTGTCACCCCCCACTAAACAGTAGCAGGGCAGCCAATGTCACCCCCTCCCGGACCCTAATGGCAGCAGGAAATGTCTGCTCCTCTATTGGGTTGGAACCTGATTTAATCAAGGAATAATGTGGATTTGTTGCTGGTGGCTGCAGGTGAAGGGTTAAGTGATGCCATGTCCTTGGTTGGAGCAGTGGCAGCTGCTGGGACCTGGACAGACACAACCAATGTTGCTGTAACTGCACAGTGTGACCTGGAGGAGAGAAGCTGAGACTCCGGAGCAGAAATCACCCACATGCTAGCACTGGGCAGAGTCCCTCCAGTCACCAGCCTGGGGCCACGGGACCCCAACCTACAGCCCACAGCTCAGTTTTATCCATGGCAGCAGCTCCCCTTCCTCCTGGCATCTGGTTAACCCCATTTATGCGGGTCGGATTGTTATCTTTAAGGTTCAGCAATAACCTTCATACAGATGGGAAGGGGTTAAGCTTCTTCCTACCCCACTGGTGCAGGTTTGGTGCAGCATGCATGTATTCTGGGTGAGCTGGGCGGCTACAGGCTGCACCCCACCAGCTGCTCCTCCAGACATCACCCACATTTTTAGGCAGCGGAGACAGACAGCAGCAGACTGAGCCACAACTGCAACCACTGCTGGATACCATAACACTCACTCAGGCACTGGTAGGACGGAGCTCCTCGGAATCTGCCTGATAAACTTCAGCACTGTCTGCAGCCACCCAGGGGGGAGAGCAGAGAACGTGCTCTCTCCGCCCACAATGTCACACTGGCTGCCTTCTGTTAACCCCTATGTGTGCCTGCCTGGCTGCACTGACTGAGTGAGAAGATGCTTGTGTCAGAGCTGGCACGTAGGGGTTAAAAGAACGCAGCCAGCAGTGACTTTGTGGGGGGAGAGAGCATGTTATCTCCTGCTCTGCTCTCCCAGCTGTATCTATGACAGCGTGAGTGGGCCCCCCCTTCTCCCCAGGGCCCCGGCATTTGCCCGCTGTGCCGGGTGCTGACGCCGGCCCTGAGTATGATGCTCCCACAGAGCCCTCCACACAGTTTATTATGCCTCCATAATGACTCCCATACATTGTGGTTCCCCCACGCTGGCCCCTCATACAGCATGATGCCCCCAAAGTTCCTCCCGACCACTATAAAAGCCCCACACTGCTCTCCATCTACTATATAATTGTCTAAGGGTCACTTCCGTCTTTCTGTCTGTCCTTCTGTCTGTCACGGATATTCATTGGTCGCGGCCTCTGTCTGTCATGGAATCCAAGGTCTGTCATGGAATCCAAGTCGCTGATTGGTCATGGCAAAATGCCCACGACCATTGCCACGACCAATCAGCGACAGGCGCAGTCCGGCGGCAACATGGCGGCTCCTTCCTCCCCGCAGTCAGTGCCCGCTCCGTACTCCCCTCCAGTCAGCGCTCACACAGGGTTAATGGCAGGGCTAATGGACCGCGGTGTAACGCACTCCATTAATGCTGCTATTAACCCTGTGTGACCAACTTTTTTACTATTAATGCTGCCTATGCAACGCTCCGGTGACCGCTCCATGCAAGCGGAAGGTTCCGGTGGCAAGGATGGTATGCGACAAGGACCTTCCATGATGTCACGGTCATGTGACCACGACGTCATCACAGGTCCTGCGCTCATCCAACCCTGAGACCGAAGCTGCCGCCTGCACCGCACACAGGCGACACGACTACAAGGGCTCCCTCGGAAGGTGAGTATATGTTTATTTTTTATTTTAAGTCTTTTTTAACCTGTTACATACTTGTCTGGGCAATATACTACGTGGCTGGGCAATATAATATGTGACTGGGCAGTATATTACGTGGCTGTGCTGTATACTACGTCGCTGGGCAATATACTACGTGACTGGGCAATATATTATGTGACTGGGCAATATACTACATGACTTGGCAATATACTATGTGACTGGACAATATACTACGTGGGATGGGCAATATACTACATGGCTGGGCAATATACTATGTGGCTGGGCAATATACTACGTGGGATGGGCAATATACTACATGGCTGGGCAATATACTACGTGGCTGGGCATTATACTACGTCGCTGAGCAATATACTACGTGGCTGGGCAATATACTACGTGGCTGGGCAATATACTACGTGGCTGGGCAATTTACTACGTGGCTGGGCAATATACTACGTGGCTGGGCAATATACTACGTGGCTGGGCAATATACTACGTGACTGGGCAATATACTACGTGGCTGGGCAATATACTACGTGGACATGCATATTCTAGAATACCTGATGCGTTAGAATCGGGCCACCATCTAGTATAGTATATAAAGCACCCATAGTGCCATCTCACACAGTATCCTGCCCCCATAGTGCCTCCACAATACATTGCCAAATTGTGATTTTCTAAAACTGACATTAAACACACTACGATAACCCCTTACAATTCTGTTTATGCAGTATGATGCACCCACAGTGCCCTACACAGTATGACGCCTCCACAGTGCCTATCACACAGTATGATGCCCCCACAGTGCCCATCACACACTATGAAGCCCCCACATTGCCCATCACACAGTATGATGCCCACAGAGTGCCCATCACACAGTATGATGCCCCCACAGAGCCCATTACACAGTATGATGCCCCCACAGAGCCGATCACACAGTATGATGCCCCCACAGTGCCCATTACACAGTATGATGCCCCCACAGTGCCCATCACACAGTATGATGCACCCACAGTGCCCTACACAGTATGACGCCTCCACAGTGCCTATCACACAGTATGATGCCCCCACAGTGCCCATCACACACTATGAAGCCCCCACAGTGCCCATCACACAGTATGATGCCCACAGAGTGCCCATCACACAGTATGATGCCCCCACAGTGCCCATCACACAGTATGATGCCCCCACAGAGCCTATCACACAGTATGATGCCCCCACAGTGCCCATTACACAGTATGATGCCCCCACAGTGCCCATCACACAGTATGATGCCCCCACAGTGCCCATTACACAGTATGAAGCCCCCACAGTGCCCATCACACAGTATGAAGCCCCCACAGTGCCCATCACACAGTATGAAGCCCCCACAGTGCCCATCACACAGTATGATGCCCCCACAGTGCCCATCACACAGTATGATGCCCCCACAGTGCCCATCACACAGTATGAAGCCCCCACGGTGCCCATCACACAGTATGATGCCCCCACAGTGCCCATCATACTGTAGGATGCCCCCACAGTGCCTATCACGCAGTATGATACCCCCACAGTGCATATCACACTGTATGATGCCCTCACAGTTGTGCCCTTCACACAGTATGATAGATCAGGGAGAAAAGTGGGTATTTTGATTAAATTTTGATATATTGTACATCTGATGAAGGTTATTGTGATCCAAACGTCATGCATGGTTTGTTGAGATATACTTAGCAATAAATCGGATTAACACAACCTCTTCGCCACAAGTGCCAGGCTCTTCACTTTCAACAAAATAGGAATGCTTTGTTCTCTTCTACATACTTCAGACACTATGATTCCCCCACCACATTGCCCGTCACACAGTAATATGACCCCAAAGTGCTCTTTACAGATTATGATGCCGCAACAATGTCACCCACCCAGAGTGATGCCCCAAAGAAGCCACCACACAAACACAGTATGATGCCCACCTCTCTAAATTTTGATTTTGGGATGACAGACATGACTGGGATCATGATCCATTTTTCAAACCAGGGACTCCTTCTGATGAAGATCCCGATGCCTCACACAGGAAACCTGACAAAAAGCTTCTTTCTGTGAGGTTCTGCAGAACCTGGGATATTTGTGAACTCTTCCGGCATTCTGGGAGGTCTCCAGGAAGGTTGGAATAAATGGTCAACAGACTCCAAAAGTTGTGAATCCAGTCCTACGCATTGGGATAGAATGATAATTTGCTCTTCTACATCGGTATACAGTATGTAAGATTTTACATTGATGTGCTTATTTATGAGATGGATTATATGTACTTTATGAAATTATGGAGAGAATCCAACCCAACCTTACTATATACACTTTATTATAGACATTTACAGACAGTATGGTCAGGGCAGACATACATTTCATTATCGTATTGAATTTTATCTTAGATTTATTTATATTCATATATATATATATATATATATATATTAGTGTAGAGATACATTCTATTCTTGTTTATCACCATATGTGTAAGTATAGCTGCCTGATTAGAGCTGCCTGATTAGTAGGTAATAGTCTTTCTCCTATGTACAGAGAGATGAATTCATATTGCAAGTTCTGGTTCCCCGATCTAGACGCGGTATTGACATTCCATGCCCTCTATGTATGTCCCCCTTTGAGAACCAACCACAACTAGAACATGAACAGCAGAGAAAGTGTACCCACGCAGAAGATATTTCCCTGACGAAGGAAGAGATTCCGAAACGCGCGTCGGGGTGCGCGGTAGTGGGACTAGGTGACCCCTCAATAAGGTATACTGCAGATATAATTGCCTCTTGATTTTATGGTCGAGTTTTTTGCACATTGCACTTTATGGGTGTTATTTCACTGACCCGCTGGTAGTACTGTGTATGCCCTGCGGGTAGTTGTAGACAGCTGCGGTTCCTTGCACTTTGCACCTTAATTATATTATTCATCATTCCGTTGGTTTTATTTTATGTGCCTTGTGGTATTGCACACATTTTGATTGATTTTTTCGCACTATTCTCAAGTAATTATTAACTAATTATTTTTCTACCTAGTGGTATTTTTTACTCATGCACCTTATTATATTTTATTCATTTTTTTGTGTGGTTATACCGACCATTAGTTCTTGGGCAAAAAAACTGCAAGAGATATAATTTTTGGGTCACCTTTTTATATCTGATCATTTGTATCAAATATATATATATATATATATATATATATATATATATATATATATATATATTTATGTCCTGTTATAATTCGCGTACTTATTGTTTTATTGTGCCACTTGTCACCGTAAATAAAGGTTATTTGAGAAATATCTTCTGCGTGGGTACACTTTCTCTGCTGTTCATGTTCTAGTTGTGGTTGGTTCTCTATCTTTAGTGTTCAGTCACTATTTTTTCACAATACACCAATAGTGTTTTATTGATATTTATTTGCACATCGAGTAATGTAATTTATTTTACATTTTTGGTGTATTTGTGTTTTTAAACATGTCCCCCTTTGAGCAGAGTAGGATTGGACACGTGTGTGCACTACAATTGATTTTAATAGACGCGATGTAATACTTTGTTTCTCCAGTGGTGGTGCTGTGAAGAAATTGAACCCTCATTCAGTTTCCCGCAGACTTAACAGCTGATCCGTGAACTTCCGTGTGTTAGGCTTCTTTCACACTCGCGTCGGAATCTCCCTGTCGCAATGCGTCGGGCAGAGATTCCGACGCTAGCGTTTGACGCACTGCACAACGGGTGCAGCGGATGCATTTCTCCGGCGCATCCGCTGCCCCATTGTGAGGTGCGGGGAGGTGTAACGTTTTTTGCTCCCGGCGGTCCGCCACAACACGACGCAACCGTCGCACGACGGTTGCGACGTGTGGCAAAGCGTCGCAATGCGTCGCTAATGTTAATTTATGGGGCAAAAATGCATCTTGCAAACAACTTTGCAGGATGCGTTTTTTGCCATAAACGACGCATTGTGACGTCTGGCAAAAAACGCCAGCGTGAAAGTAGCCTTACGGCACACGTCATTGATGTTGCCGGACTCCTTTTTCCTGGATTCTTGATTCGCAAAAATTTTGGACCAGTAAATTTTGAGGCAATTCGTAATGAATTTGATGAATTACCGATCGCTTTGATCATCTCTAATCATTGTCTAAAATTGGTGAATCTGGTTGAGGGCATTTTACAATGCTTGGGGGGAAATAGTTACATAGCAACCACTTTAATTTTATTTAGATGATCACCTTTGGGCTGGGGTTACATGGTGGTTTGGACCACGGCACCAAAGTTTATGTTGCAACGCAATACAAGTGAATGGGGTCAAGTTATGATCACAAGGGTACTGGGACAAGCGAGTGGATTTCTTTATGTATCTATATGTTCTCGTGTTCACAGGAATTGCTATCTGCTACACATACAGGAGACTGTCTTTCCATAGCACATTCTTGGTGGTTTTTGGCAATCACTATATTACAATACACACTGGGGCATATGTCTGAATATTGGTGAATGGGGTAAAACCCTTACCCCTTGGATAGGTGTCGGACAAACAATTATTTGATGAACAACTACAGAATGTCTCCCGACGCCATCATACTTGGTCAAGTGTTCTTCGGTTCACGATGAGAGAGCCACCGACAGACTTCTTTGGCTTCTCTTGGGGCCAAAAAAAGGATAGAAATCCTTCCCACCCTAAAAATTCTGTTGAGGGAGAGTCGGACGGTCCCCACACACATTGTATGGTAGGTCGATCCTGCCAAATTCGGTGGGATCTAGTGCCTGTTATTCAATGTTTATGGAGGCCTTAAGCCATGAAACTCTGGTCACTGTAGCAAGCAATACCAGGTATCAAAGCAATGATAGTAAATTATTGGGGCAAAATTATGAAAATTGTCTTAAAAAAACCCTAGCCATCTTTATTGCCTTTTGCAACCAATAACAGAACAGAATTCATTTTAATAGATGTATATAAAAATGAAAGCCCAGCTTTGATTGGTTGCTATGGGTAACAACAACAGGGTCTTTTTTTCCCACTGATTCCGTTACCTTGGCTGTGGTTTTACAAGGTAGTAAGTAGGGACATGGGACATTGAGAATCTTGAAGTGATCCATCCATTTTTCTTGTGCTTTCTACTCGGAAGAACGCCTGGAAAACGCTAAGAGAAGATTTTGGAAGCATTTTGCCATAGTTTTTGCTGAAAAAAACAAATGCTAGCAGTTTTTGCAATATTCAATGGAGTGAAGAAAACAATACGGAAATGACAGTTAAAAAGTGGTCACAAAAACCATTGGAAAATCGTCCCTCCAAAAAATCCTTGGCTGAAAAAAATCTCCTAAAAATGCTAAGAAAACTACCCAAAAACAATACAACAGTCGCTTAAGAAAAAAACCCCTCTAGACAGGGACAAGGGGGCATCCTCTACGTCTGTAGGAAAGAAGGTTTAGGCATAATAACAGACGAGGGTTCTTTACTGTAAGAGCAGTGAGACTATGGAACTCTCTGCCGTATGATGTTGTAATGAGTGATTAATTACTTAAATTTAAGAGGGGACTGGATACCTTTCTGGAAAAGTATAATGTTACAGGGTATATACACTAGATTCCTTGATAGGGCGTTGATCCAGGGAACTAGTCTGATTGCCGTATGTGGAGTCGGGAAGGAATTTTTTTTCCCCAATGTGGAGCTTACTCTTTGCCACATGGTTTTTTTTTGCCTTCCTCTGGATTCACATGTTAGGGCATGTTAGGTTAGGCTATGGGTTGAACTAGATGGACTTAACCCCTTCCCGACCCATGACGCCACGTAGGCGTCATGAAAGTCGGTGCCATTCCGACCCATGACGCCTATGCGGCGTCATGGAAAGATCGCGTCCCTGCAGATCGGGTGAAAGGGTTAACTCCCATTTCACCCGATCTGCAGGGACAGGGGGAGTGGTAGTTTAGCCCAGGGGGGGTGGCTTCACCCCCTCGTGGCTACGATCGCTCTGATTGGCTGTTGAAAGTGAAACTGCCAATCAGAGCGATTTGTAATATTTCACCCATTATAACGGGTGAAATATTACAATCCAGCCATGGCCGATGCTGAAATATCATCGGCCATGGCTGGAAATACTAGTGTGCCCCCACCCCACCCCTCCGATCGCCCCCCTAGCCCTCCGATCTGGCCGGTACACTGCTCCGGCTCCCCTCCGTCCAGTGCTCCGCTCCCCCCCGTGCTCGTGCCCGCTCCCCCCGTGCTCCAATCACCCCCCCGTGCTCCAATCACCCCCCCTGCACTCCGATCCACCCCCCCCCGTGCTCCGTTCCACCCCCCCGTGCTCCATTCCAGCCCCCCCGTGCTCCGTTCCACGCCCCCCGCGCTCCGTTCCACCCCTCCCGCGCTCCGATTCCCCCCCCCGTGCTCCGATCCCCCCCCCGTGGTCCCCCCCCACCCTATCATACTTACCGATCCAGCCGTGGTCCCGTCCGTCTTCTCCCGGGCGCCGCCATCTTCCAAAATGGCGGGCGCATGCGCAGTGCGCCCGCCGAATCTGCCGGCCGGCAGATTCGTTCCAAAGTGCATTTTGATCACTGAGATATAATCTATCTCAGTGATCAAAATAAAAAAAATAATAAATTACCCCCCCCCCTTTGTCACCCCCATAGGTAGGGACAATAAAAAAATAAAGATTTTTTTTTTTTTCCACTGTTAGAATAGGGTTAGGGCTAGGGTTAGGGTTAGGGCTAGGGTTAGGGGTAGGGCTAGGGGTAGGGTTAGGGGTAGGGTTAGGGTTAGGGGTAGGGTTAGGGGTAGGGGTAGGGTTAGGGGTAGGGCTAGGGGTAGGGTTAGGGGTAGGGTTAGGGGTAGGGTTAGGGTTAGGAATGTGCACACGTATTCTGGTCCTCTGCGGATTTTTCCGCTGCGGATTTGATAAATCCGCAGTGCTAAACCGCTGCGGATTTATGGCGGATTTACCGCGTTTTTTTCTGCGCATTTCACTGCGGTTTTACAATTGCGATTTTCTATTGGAGCAGTTGTAAAACCGCTGCGGAATCCGCACAAAGAAGTGACATGCTGCGGAATGTAAACCGCTGCGTTTCCGTGCAGTTTTTCCGCAGCATGTGTACAGCGATTTTTGTTTCCCATAGGTTCACATTGAACTGTACACTCATGGGAAACTGCTGCGGATCCGCAGCGTTTTCCGCAGCGTGTGCACATACCTTTAGAATTAGGCCATGTGCACACGGTGAGGATTTGGCTGCGGATTCGCAGCAGTGTTCCATCAGGTTTACAGTACCATGTAAACATATGAAAAACCAAATCCGCTGTGCCCATGGTGCGGAAAATACCGCGCGGGAACGCTGCGTTGTATTTTCCGCAGCTTGTCAATTCTTTGTGCGGATTCCGCAGCGTTTTACACCTGTTCCTCAATAGGAATCCGCAGGTGAAATCCGCACAAAAAACACTGGAAATCCGCGGAAAATCCGCAGGTAAAACACAGTGCCTTTTACCCGCAGATTTTTCAAAAATGGTGCGGAAATATCTCACACGAATCCGCAACGTGGGCACATAGCCTTAGGGTTAGGGTTGGAATTAGGGTTGTGGTTAGGGTTAGGGGTGTGTTGGGGTTAGTGTTGTGGTTAGGGGTGTGTTGGGGTTAGGGTTGTGATTAGGATTATGGCTACAGTTGGGATTAGGGTTAGGGGTGTGTTGGGGTTAGTGTTGGAGGTAGAATTGAGGGGTTACCACTGTTTAGGCACATCAGGGGTCTCCAAACGCAACATGGCGCCACCATTGATTCCAGCCAATCTCGTATTCAAAAAGTCAAATGGTGCTCCCTCACTTCCGAGCCCTGACGTGTGCCCAAACAGTGGTTTACCCCCACATATGGGGTACCAGCATACTCAGGACAAACTGCGCAACAATTACTGGGGTCCAATTTCTCCTGTTACCCTTGTGAATCTAAAAAAATGCTTGCTAAAACATAATTTTTGAGGAAAGAAAAATGATTTTTTATTTTCACGGCTCTGCGTTGTAAACGTCTGTGAAGCACTTGGGGGTTCAAAGTGCTCACCACATATCTAGATAAGTTCCTTGGGGGGTCTAGTTTCTAAAATGGGGTCACTTGTGGGGGGTTTCTACTGTTTAGGCACACCAGGGGCTCTGCAAACGCAACGTGACACCCGCAGACCATTCCATCAAAGTCTGCATTTCAAAAGTCACTACTTCCCTTCTGAGCCCCGACGTGTGCCCAAACAGTGGTTTACCCCCACATATGGGGTATCAGCGTACTCAGGAGAAACTGGACAACAACTTTTGGGGTCCAATTTCTCCTGTAACCCTTGGGAAAATAAAAAATTCTGGGCTAAATAATTATTTTTGAGGAAAGAAAACGTATTTATTATTTTCACGGCTCTGCATTATAAACTTCTATGAAGCACTTGGGGGTTCAAAGTGCTCACCACACATCTAGATAAGTTCCTTTCAGGGTCTAGTTTCCAAAATGGGGTCACTTGTGGGGGGTTTCTACTGTTTAGGCACATCAGGGGCTCTGCAAACGCAACGTGACGCCCGCAGAGCATTCCATCAAAGTCTGCATTTCAAAAGTCACTACTTCCCTTCTGAGCCCCGACGTGTGCCCAAACAGTGGTTTACCCCCACATATGGGGTATCAGCGTACTCAGGAGAAACTGGACAACAACTTTTGGGGTCCAATTTCTCCTGTAACCCTTGGGAAAATAAAAAATTCTGGGCTAAATAATTATTTTTGAGGAAAGAAAACGTATTTATTATTTTCACGGCTCTGCATTATAAACTTCTATGAAGCACTTGGGGGTTCAAAGTGCTCACCACACATCTAGATAAGTTCCTTTCAGGGTCTAGTTTCCAAAATGGGGTCACTTGTGGGGGGTTTCTACTGTTTAGGCACATCAGGGGCTCTGCAAACGCAACGTGACGCCCGCAGAGCATTCCATCAAAGTCTGCATTTCAAAACGTCACTACTTCAATTCCAAGCCCCGGCATGTGCCCAAACAGTAGTTTACCCCCACATATGGGGTATCACCGTACTCAGGAGAAACTGGACAACAACTTTTGGGGTCAAATTTCTCCTGTTACCCTTGGGAAAATTAAAAAATTCTGGGCTAAATAATTATTTTTGAGGAAAGAAAACGTATTTATTATTTTCACGGCTCTGCATTATAAACTTCTATGAAGCACTTGGGGGTTCAAAGTGCTCACCACACATCTAGATAAGTTCCTTTGGGGGTCTAGTTTCCAAAATGGGGTCACTTGTGGGGGGTTTCTACTGTTAAGCCACATCAGGGGCTCTGCAAACGCAACGTGACGCCCACAGAGCATTCCATCAAAGTCTGCATTTCAAAACGTCACTACTTCACTTCCAAGCCCCGGCATGTGCCCAAACAGTGATTTACCCCCACATATGGGGTATCAGCGTACTCAGGAGAAACTGGACAACAACTTTTGGGGTCAATTTCTCCTGTTACCCTTGGGAAAATAAAAAATTGCAGGCTAAAAGATCATTTTTGAGAAAATAATTTTTTTTTTTATTTTCATGGCTCTGCGTTATAAACTTCTGTGAAGCACTTGGGGGTTCAAAGTCCTCACCACACATCTAGATTAGTTCCTTTGGGGGTCTAGTTTCTAAAATGGTGTCATTTCTGGGGGATCTCCAATGTTTAGGCACACAGGGGCTCTCCAAACGTGACATGGTGTCCGCTAATGATTGGAGCTAATTTTCCATTTAAAAAGCCAAATGGCGTGCCATCCCTTCCGAGCCCTGCCGTGCGCCCAAACAGTGGTTTACCCCCACATATGGGGTATCAGCGTACTCAGGACAAACTGGACAACAATATTTGGGGTCCAATTTCTCCTATTATCCTTGGCAAAATAGGAAATTCCAGGCTAAAAAATCATTTTTGAGGAAAGAAAAATTATTTTTTATTTTCATGGCTCTGCGTTATAAACTTCTGTGAAGCACCTGGGGGTTTAAAGTGCTCAATATGCATCTAGATAAGTTCCTTGGGGGGTCTAGTTTCCAAAATGGGGTCACTTGTGGGGGAGCTCCAATGTTTAGGCACACAGGGGCTCTCCAAACGCGACATGGTGTCCGCTAACAATTGGAGCTAATTTTCCATTCAAAAAGTCAAATGGCACGCCTTCTCTTCCGAGCCCTGCCGAGTGCCCAAACAGTGGTTTACCCCCACATATGAGGTATCGGCGTACTCGGGAGAAATTGCCCAACAAATTTTATGATCCATTTTATCCTACTGCCCATGTGAAAATGAGAAAATTGAGGCGAAAAGAATTTTTTTGTGAAAAAAAATTACTTTTTCATTTTTACAGATCAATTTGTGAAGCACCTGAGGGTTTAAAGTGCTCACTAGGCATCTAAATTAGTTCCTTGGGGGGTCTAGTTTCCAAAATGGGGTCATTTGTGGGGGAGCGCCAATGTTTAGGCACACAGGAGCTATCCAAACGCGACATGGTGTCCGCTAACGATGGAAATAATTTTTCATTCAAAAAGTCAAATGGCGCTCCTTCCCTTCCGAGCCTTACCATGTGCCCAAACAGTGGTTTACCTCCACATGTGAGGTATTGGTGTACTCAGGAGAAATTGCCCAACACATTTTAGGATCCATTTTATCCTGTTGCCCATGTGAAAATGAAAAAATTGAGGCTAAAAGAATTTTTTTGTGAAAAAAAAGTACTTTTTCATTTTTACGGATCAATTTGTGAAGCACCTGGGGGTTCAAAGTGCTCACTATGCATCTAGATAAGTTCCTTGGGGCGTCTAGTTTCCAAAATGGGGTCACTTGTGGGGGAGCTCCAATTTTTAGGCACACGGGGGCTCTCCAAACGTGACATGGTGTCCGCTAAAGAGTGGAGCCAATTTTTGATTCAAAAAGTCAAATGGCGCTCCTTCCCTTCCAAGCCCTGCCGTGCGCCAAAACAGTGGTTTACCCCCACATATGAGGTATCAGCGTACTCAGGACAAATTGGACAACAACGTTCGTGGTTCAGTTTCTCCTTTTACCATTGGGAAAATAAAAAAATTGTTGCTAAAAGATAATTTTTGTGACTAAAAAGTTAAATGTTCATTTTTTCCTTCCATGTTGCTTCTGCTGCTGTGAAGCACCTGAAGGGTTAATAAACTTCTTGAATGTGGTTTTGAGTACCTTGAGGGGTGCAGTTTTTAGAATGGTGTCACTTTTGGGTATTTTCAGCCATATAGACCCCTCAAACTGACTTCAAATGTGAGGTGGTCCCTAAAAAAAATGGTTTTGTAAATTTCGTTGTAAAAATGACAAATCGCTGGTCGAATTTTAACCCTTATAACTTCCTAACAAAAAAAAATTTTGTTTCCAAAATTGTGCTGATGTAAAGTAAACATGTGGGAAATGTTATTTATTAACTATTTTGTGTCACATATCTCTCTGGTTTAACAGAATAAAAATTCAAAATGTGAAAATTGCGAAATTTTCAAAATTTTCGCCAAATTTCCGTGTTTATCACAAATAAATGCAGAATTTATTGACCTAAATTTACCACTAACATGAAGCCCAATATGTCACGAAAAAACAATCTCAGAACCGCTAGGATCCGTTGAAGCGTTCCTGAGTTATTACCTCATAAAGGGACACTGGTCAGAATTGCAAAAAACGGCAAGGTCTTTAAGGTCAAAATAGGCTGGGTCTTGAAGGGGTTAAAGTCTTCATTCAACTTAAATACTATGTTACTATGTCTTCTGCTTTGAAAAACTCGTCAGAGTTGCCTGAGTATATAAGACAGCTTGTGGGTATAGTTGCTGAATGAAAACTGAAAAAAATCCTTTTTAAAAACTTGGGAGTTTAAGCTTTAAAAACTCAGCAAAAAGTCTCTGCAAAGGTTATGTGCAAAAGGATTTCATTCTATGAGGTCTTTTTTGAGTGGACCCTCTACAAAATCATCCTCAAAAGCAACTTCAAAAACACTTGTAAATCTGCCTCAATCTCAGGGAAATCCACCATGCTGTTCATATGAGAAGTTTTTCACGCATTTTTTTTTTCCTGAAGAGGTTTTGAAAAGCCTGATGGAATCTGCTCCAAACTAGGCACTGTCCCAGTCTAAGAGCTGGAAAAAAAGCATCATGGGAAAACAAAACCTCTACCAAAACTCTTCAAAATAATTTCAAGGAAAGAAACCACTTGCAAAAACTCCACAAAAAGAAACCTTTCTTCAAGTGGTTTGCCCATGAAAAACTTGTTCTTATATCCGCCTGAAAGAACTGTGTGAACAAACGTTTACCTGTGCTTCATTTAATGTCTTCAGCTCTTTTGTAAAACATTTACTTACGGTAAATAAGTTGTTGGGGAAAAATTTTCAAAACTGTTTAAGGGTGTGTTCACACTGATTCTTTTCGCTGAGTTTTTGGAACGGAAACCGAGTGGAAACGCCAAGATTTTAAAGAGTTTTGAATTTCTGAGGCTGATTTGAAGAGTTTTTAAATATTTTCTGCTCCAAACACTCCAAAAAAACCTCAGTGTGAACATACCATAAAAGTAGAACGTGCTTTGTTGGCCAACAAAAACAGTTTTGCTTTACTAATTCTGCACCATTTGGGTATAAAAAAAAAAATCAGACTTTTATATACATGATCAACTCAAATGCCATTTTTTTTTTCAGTTCAGTTACTCTAGTAAACAAGTGCAATTGCATTAATTTATGACCTTTATTGTGAATATAGTCCTAATGAGCCCCATTACACACAAGCTAGGGTAAGAGCTTGACTATTGATCTGCGAATGGACCACAACCCTGCGAAAAAGATGCCTCCATAGTTTTCAAAAGCACAGTCAGTCAGCTCACTATTCTAACACTCTTACATGGGTCAACTCAACTAAAAGTCACTGTGTTGTCAAATGTTATAAATATTGTGCTGCCTAAGGCTATGTTCACACTGAGTCTTTTTGCTGAGTTCTGGTCAAGGAAACTGAATAGAAGCCATCCAAAACCCATCTCAAATGCTTAAAAAACTTGCGGTTCTGCTCATTTTCCATTCCAAAAACTCAGCAAAAAGACAAGGTGTGCACATAGCCTAAGGACGAATTCCAACATTTGTATATCACAGTCCAAGTACAGATCGCATTGACTGGGGCCGTCTCCTGACCCTAACTTAACAGCCTCGTAAATGGCCAAGAGACCTGCAAATGGTCCAGAAGTCATGGTCACGTTCTAGGACTGTAATATCCGGACATCCGAATTTGGCCTAAGAGTGCAGACTTTCATGTCCTCTTTTTGTAATCATGACCCCATTATGGTAAGTTACACAATAGTTAATATAAAAACAGTCAATTTTTGTACATGGAAAGAAAGTAAAAATATAGGAACCTTTGACCTATCGACCTAAGAATACTTTCTGGTGGCAATATATGAACACTATCTTGGATATTTCAAAATAATTCATTCTTGTGTAGAACATCGTCACGATAGATTTCTATACATTGCACTCTTACTTTTAGATTTTTATATTCTCTTTCAGTGCATTTTACGTATCTACATAATAGTATAGTCACTTGGACTTAAGTCATTGTTGGCTTGGAGAACAATCTCCATCCTTGGGTGAACCTTGATGTTGGGCTGTTTTCTTCTCTATGGATTCTCAAGGAGCGGTAAATGTTGTTATTGTAGTTGAAGTGTTGGGTTGGGCTTTCTGGTAAGTAATTCCTCTGGTAGTAGTTCACTTGGTAATTTGTTTGGGGTGGAGGGGATCTCAAAGAGGAGTATCCATGAAAGGAATTCATTCTGTGAAGTGGAGACTGAGTTGGGGTTGAGGTTGTAGGCGATGAGGTAAGTTGTGAACGTTGGGAGATGCTGGTAGTTGAGGAGTTGCTCAGAAGGTCGGAGGTGGTGTTTGGGCTTTCCTGGGTGCTGCTGTCTGTCACGGTGCTCATAACGCTTTCCTCTTTCCTCAGTACTGGCTGCATCGGGGCAGGAGACTTTAATCCCATTACCGGCTTGGATGAAGCATAGAGATGTCTGAACTCCTCATCAAATAATTCTACCACCTCTCCAGTAAATTTTGTCAAAAAGTTTCTATGAATTTGCCCGGAAAGCCACGTGAAGCTGAAAACACAAGAGAGAACGTTGTTAGTGCCTTAGTTGAGTAAATGTCTAAATATTTGATTATTTTTGAAACATTTAGGAGTAAGGAGCATATAGAAAGAGCATGTGACCGGGGGTGCATGGCAGTGATGTCATGTGTGCCCTCCACTTGCACGCTGAAGGCAGCTGCCGGCTTTAGAAGAAGACACCACGCGGTGGAGAAGGGGATGAAAGGTGAGTATTTTTTTTAAACCAGTGAGTGTACAGTGGCCATACTACTACATATATGACTATGGGCTGTGTATTATTATTAGGTTCTGTAGAAGGACGTAGATCTGGGGATTTATTATGATGGAATATAGGCTGAACTGGATGGACAAATGTCTTTTTTTCGGCCTTACTAACTATGTTACTATGTATTATACAGATATGGTGGACTATGGGCTTTGCATTTGACTATATGGAGGAAAAAGGTCAGTGCATTATGGAGGACTATAGGCTGTGCATTATATATTGAGGACTAGACAGGATTCATTATATTGTATGGAGAACTAGGGGTGCATCATACTACAAATGAAGGACTATGGGGTGCATTAAACTATATGGAGGACTATAGGATGCATTATACTAGATGGAGGAATATGATGGGTGCATTACATATAGAGGACTATGGGCTGCGCATTATATATGAAGGACTACAGAATGTGCATTATATTGTATGGAGGACTAGGGGTGCATCATACCTTAAATAAAGGACTATGGGGTGCATTAAACTATATGGAGTACTATGGGGAGTGCATTATACTCCTGCCATGGGGCCCAATTACGTCTTTGTGCGCCCCTGTTCAGTATAATGGTTTATTTTTACCTATACATTAAAGAACAGTGGCAGAATGTGGGACATACAGTATACCAGGATGGAGCCTAGGATTAGGGACATATACCAGAATGGGGGACATATATATATATGAGGATGGGGCCAGGATGAGGGGCATATATACCAGGATGGGGGACACATATATAATCAGTATGGGGGACCACAGTCCAAATCACCGAGGGAGCCCATCAGACTCTAGTTACGCCACTGTTGCCAACTCTCTTGGAATATCTGTGAGAGCTCCCATACTTTCAGAAGATGTGGGAAATATCCCAAGCACTATAGAAAACTGATATAAAACAGCTCTTCCAGGACGTTTCTTATGTGTGGCGCTGGGAAGTTCATCAGAAGGACATCCCAGCGCCACATTCAGGGATTGAATAACAGGCTGTAGAAATGAAGGGAGGCAATATACACATTCTCCGATCCACCTAAGCCCCAGTGTTTTCTTTGCATGACTTCTACCTTTGCACCTCCTACAGATATTCCCCTGACTTCCCATACTCTATATAATGCCAAATTCCAGATGTTTGAAATCTCTTTGATCACATAACTATACATAAGGCAACATCTCCCCTGCAGTTCTACGAGTGCCCCCCACTCAGTGATTGCGGATCTTCTCAATACTCTATTGACACAAGAATGCAGAAGTCAAAGCACAACATAGTCCTGTCAATGTCTGGTAATTATGAGCGTGTAGGAACAGGGACGGCGAGATGGGGATAATCTTATCGACACTTCAACTGCCTCTTGCTTTACATTACTTACCCTTGGGGGAAAACAAAGCCATAAGTATTATTATAGTATAATTATTATTATAGTAGAAGATCAGCTTCCAGAAGATGACAAGAAGAGGTCTACACAGAGGAGAGGGACCAAAATCACAAAGATGACCCACTCTCGGGGACAGTAATAGTACACCCACCCAATATGGTCGCTTTAGGAAACGTTCCCTGTAGATCTGTCACTCATATCTCTATTGAGATTCATAATTTAACTCTTGAAGGTATAAGGAGATTGACGTGTTGCTCACCGTGTCCCTCTTGAAGAAACGAGTTTATTATCGTAAAATGTAATGTGATGCAATGTCGACCATGATGTAATGTGCGTTAAAAGTGTAAGCAATACTAACTGTGTGTGTGTTTGACAATATGGATAGTAAGAGCTAATGTTTGGGACTAGCCCAGAGTGGGAGGTGCAGATTTGCAGGAAAAGTGACAATTTCCTGCCAGAGAGTCAGATAGGGTCTGGAGTGCATAGAAAGAGGACCTAAGGTCCATTGTGAGCAGAGCCGCATTCTGGGTTGTACCTAAAGTGAAAACAGACCTAAGAAAAAGATAGCGAGTGCTGTAGCAGAAGTAAGAGAACAGAGTGACTTTCCACTTATGGGTCCTGGGAGATGACGCCTTGACACAAGGCCTCAAATTTATAACTCTTGAAGGTAACGGGCCTAAACAAGACTGACTGCAAGAGACGAGTACCCTTTGGAAATATGTTGTTTTCTAGTATATGTGTACCAGGGGTGCAGATAGCGTCCCGAAGTTTGATGCAGAATCGGCAAAGCAGAGGTCAAATATTTTTTTTTATTACAATAATAAAAAAATAAACAAATAAAATTTCAAAATTTATAATGAGTGCACGTAACTTATTCCTATCATTTTCCCCCACATGGAGGAGATGAAACACACAAATTAGTGAATGGAACATATTGCTAGCGCGTGCTTGCATTCACGCCATACACCTGTACCCATAAATTTAAGATTGATGGATCACCGTGCCAGCTATCATCATCGCCAGCTGCAGAGCCTACGCCCACTCCTGGCACACATCGCACCAGTCTCTGCCAGATGCACATAGCTGTCATGGACTATCACGGACTAGAGCCAACATAATAGCTTCTCCATGACAAGAGGGTTGTAAATCAAAAACATTTAAGAAAAATAAAGATTGAGTCAACAAATGAAAGAAACTAATTAGCTGCTCTGCAGAAAAAAATGAAGATAAATTGGTTATTTAGTTTGAGAGGTGAGAAAATAAATGTGCAATAAAATGGAAATGCAGGGTCCACGCTGAATGGGGCGAAACGGGCAATATTAGAGGCAACGTGGGGGAAAGTGCTGGCTCTCCTTACAAAGATCAGCGGAGCATGGAGTCTTCTTGGCAATGCTCCACGGGAGAAAATTATGGAAATCAGCACAGAATTAAAGAAACTATCTTGGAAATTCTAACTAAGCAAAGATGCTATCCTATAAGTTAATGTCTGGCCCCTTAAAGAGTTGTGGTGGATGATCAAGGATTACTGCTGAGCCAGAAACTCATCTACAGGCCGCTGTTTCGGGGCGTTTGCCCCTCATCAGTGTAGAGTCTGGCCAACGCACTTTCACAGTGGACGTAGCTGATGTCTTTATATCAGAATTATGGGCTACAGACAATTAAAAATATGAATGATTTATTAGAATTTTCCAATTAGTCCTTAAAGAATGTCATTTTTTTTCTGAAAAGCTTTCCATAAAAAATACAAAATTAAGTTGACAACCCTGCCAAGATACAAGGAAGGATATAAAGAAAATTCAGCCGACAGAATACTGTCACACGTAATATGTGTAATACTATACACTATCAAAGTTTCCCTGTAAAAAGCCCAAGTACAGTAATACTGCCACAGAGTTCACAAATAATACCACCATACACTGTTTTTAGAAATCCATGTTTTCCAAATATGTAAATGAGTTGAAATGATCTCTGCCAGATTAATCTTTACAGCATATAAGAAAAAGATGAATTTCTTGAGAACCAGTCATCGGATCGCAGATATGAAGGCGTCATTTAATTTATGCCTATATTTTTTCTCACTTCACCAACTTAAGACTATTTAGTGCTGATGCGTCACCCGCAGCTAATTACACAGAAGCCACAAAAGAAGCTGCGCCCTTAGGGGGTCAAGCGCTGATTGCTAGATACAGCGTTTTTTAGTATCATCTGTGAAAAAAAGAAAAGATCATCTTTCCTTTTTGAAGCAACTTGCACAGTTTACAATTTTTGGCATCATCCTCCTATATATAAATGACCCTAAGCTAGGAATTAACATACGGTAGGTGTTAGCAAAGTGTTAGGAACATTCCAGTCGCTATTTTATACATTCAGGTTAAATTTCATGATTCATCTTTTCCTCCATCCAAAATGATATGTAATATAATACCAGTAACTTTCCTTTACATGTAAAAAAAAAAGTAAAATAACTTTACAGTAACCAATCACAATCCAGCATTCAGTTTTTTTAACATATAAGAATATGAAAGAAGCGATGCGATTGGTTGTTATGAAGCCCATTGTCCCTCGAGGAGCACAGCTTCTGTCATGGGGACACAGATTTTATACAGAATAACATCAATAATAATATTTGTAATGCCATTCACTTAAAAAGCATAAAGATGTTTTTTTTGATCCAAGTTGTTACAGCTGAAACAAAATATTCATACCGTTTACATTTTGTTTTACACTTAGTTTTATATCTTAAAAGGGTCGTCCAGGTCTACTTTATTTTATTTTTTCAGCCATAGTTGGCTCTAGCTGGCAATTCAGTTGCTCCATGTCAACAGAGTAGCTCTTTCTCTTCCAGGCTGTGCTGTCGAAAGGTGTAACTGTTGACATGATGCTGATTGACAGCTGGCTCCCTGCAGTTAGAAAGTAGGGAGCCGCAGGTCAATCAGCATGATGACATCCCATCATCAGAGCAGAGCGGAAGAGAAGCCGCCGCTCTGTCAACGTGACATCAGCGTAAGCTGCTGAATCAGCAGGGGCAGCCTGTGACCGCTCGGAGCCAGCAGAGATCAACGGCGGGCACAAGAGGAAGGCAGTTAGCAAATACCTGCCCGTTAGTTCTTAGGCACACTGTAAAAAAAATAAAAACAATTGCAAGCTCAGGTGCCCTAACGAAACTAAAAAAAGACTAAAAAAAAAAAGGATAAAAAATAACAAATGCTTTTGAAAATCTTTTCCCATTTAAAAAAACAAAAGAATTAAATAAATGGAAAG
This sequence comes from Ranitomeya imitator, assembly GCF_032444005.1. Classification (NCBI taxonomy): domain Eukaryota; kingdom Metazoa; phylum Chordata; class Amphibia; order Anura; family Dendrobatidae; genus Ranitomeya; species Ranitomeya imitator. The sequence continues at coordinate 529,102,987 of NC_091287.1, forward strand.
GAAAAAACACGTTTGGTATTGTGACATCTGTAAAGGACCAGACTATCAAACTATAACAATTAATTAAAAATGCTGCACTTTCTTAAAAAAATGCAATAAAAAAGTGATCAAAATGTAATATATACTCCAAAATGGTACCAATAAAGAAGTCATGTAAAGCCAGGCCCTCACACAGATCATCAACCAAAGAAAAATATAAAGAAGTGACAGATCTCAGAAAATCCAGACACGGACAAAAAAATTGATTATTTATTTTTTATTACAAAGCTCTGAATTTTATTAGTTACTAAAATATATATATAAAAAAAATACAAAATTGTCATCACAGTAATAAATCATCACCGTGTTAAACACCAAAATCATTTTTCTGTTGCTTTTCTGCATTCCAGCTGTCAGAACTTTCCTATTTTTAGGTTAGCATTGTATTAAGCCTTTTTGGCCTTTATTTTTTTCTTTTGTACAGCCATTAATCGAAGTTTTTGTTTTCCTTTTTTTTTTATTTTTACCTCAATCAGTAATCTCAAAGGGGTTCTCCTGCAAACCCCCCCCCCCCCCCCCGCCCTAAAGATAAGTGATCAATGTATGACTACTGCCACTTTCTCCAATCGCCATAATGGGGGTGGAGACCTGTTCTGGAAAAGTTTAAAGGGAGGGACCCCAGGTTTTAGCAACTGGTTGGGGGAACTTTTTGAATTCCATACTGAGATTATTTTTTGCACATAATATATGTTCTACATCTATCCGATTACAACTACATTCTACCCTACCACCTATCGTTATAGTCAGGCTCGGACTGGCCCACAGGAGAATCCTCCGGTGGGCCCTGTGAAGTAGTGCTGTGTTATGATTCGGTGACCTAGGAGCTGCATGAGAACTTTCACTGGAGAAAGTGGCCACTGTACTGACCGCAATCCTGAACTTAACACCGCAACTAGAAGTAGCCGTGGAGTGTACCTAACACACCTAGACACCTCGTCACAGCCGGAGAACTAAATACCCCTAAAGATGGCAATAGGAATACTATCTTGCCTCAGAGAAAATCCCCAAAGGATAGACAGCCCCCCACAAATATTGGCGGTGAGTCGGAGAGGAAAAAACATACACAGGCAGAAAAACAGGATTTAGCACAGGAGGCCACTCTAGCTAGATAGGACAGGATAGGACAGAGTTCTGAGCGGTCAGTATAAAAACCCTTCAAAACATCCACAGCAGAATATACAAAAACTTCCTACATCTTTACTAAAAGATGTAAGAGCGTAAATCTGCAACTCCAGTGAATCCTACAATCAGAGCAGGAATAAAATTGAAACAAGCACACTGGCAGTGTGCCACAGAAACAAAAACCAAACACTTATCTTTGCTGAAATAGGGAGCAAGCAGGAGAAGCCAGAAAGTGATCCAACACTTCACAATCAACATTGACTACTGGCAAGGGCTAAAGGATCCTGCCCACTTAAATATCCCAGTCAGAATTGTAATCATCCGATACACCTGGCCAGGTCTGTGACTCAGAGACAACTGCATTCCCACCTACAACCACTGGAGGGAACCCAAGAGCAGAATTCACAACAGTGCTGATGCTTTTACACCTGATTCATAATTTGCCAAAAAATCTATAATTTAATTATTCATTAACCAACCTAGCCAAGTTAATATTACATAGTAGCAAAAGTTATTATTGCATGTAACTGAACAGTGGCCCCCAAGAATCAATGTTACTGGTGGGCCTTTGCCAACCCAGTCCGATGGTGGTTGTGGCCCTGATGTCAACATATAGGACCTAGTCGGAGTAATGGGCCTTCTCCTCCTGCGTTCCCCATGATCCCTTCCCTTGAAGTATCTCACGATCTGTAATATTCAATTTTCCATCACCCAAGTCGGCTCTTTTTTTGTTTTTGACGGGGTAATTAATGTGTCACGCCGGAGACAAATGCACACAAGTGACTGGAACTCCCTCGTTGTGATGGCTCCTTGGCGTGTCGATCTTCATAGATGTCATGCAAACAGTTCCCAGCGAGCCGAGCACATGCACGGACACCGGCTGCAGAGCTAAAGCTCATTAGTAATTTTCCACATGTCAGCGGCTGAGCAGCCCAGGGCGTTATGTCCTGTCATGTGCGCACAGCTCCGCTGCTGCCTCCCCCGCCGCTCCGTGACTTGGCTCTGACGAGTGGGGTAAGGAACTTATGGGGGACATGATCAAAACTGCCACCCCAAAAATCTGTCGTTGTAGTTCATATAAGTGATAAATTGTTTATTTGGGTTTTTTTTCTATTTTTTTTGGTGTGGGGCAGGGAGGTGACGCAAAAAAATAACACCAATTCTCCAAATTTGGAGGTTTATCTTTATGGCATTCATGGTACGATATAAATGGCACAGAAATGTACATATTTATTTATAATGCATGTCAGCACAACAGAAATGTGCCACCAGGAAAAGACTTATAAGACTAGATCTACAGTATAGTAAAAGACAATTAGAAGTCTTGCACTTCTCACCCTGGCCCCAGGTGTCATACTATACACATACTGCGTGTTCTGTATATGTTCATTTTCAGCAGTTTCATTATCATCAGATAGGATTATAATGACAGATGACACCTTTATATGAAGTAGATAACACAGGATCCATCATTCACAATAGGTGATATCACAGCTCACCTCCTCCTCCTGTACAATGACTGATAACACCTCTATATACAGTAGATAACACAGATCCACCATTCACAATAGATGATGTCACAGCTCACCTCCTCCTCCTGTACAATGACTGATAACACCTCTATATACAGTAGATAACACAGGATCCACCATTCACAATAGGAGATGTCACAGCTCACCTCCTCCTCCTGTACAATGACTGATAACACCTCTATATACAGTAGATAACACAGGATCCACCATTCACAATAGGAGATGTCACAGCTCACCTCCTCCTCCTGTACAATGACTGATAACACCTCTCTATACAGTAGATCAGGGGTCCCCAACTCCAGTCCTCAAGGCCCACCAACATGTCATGTTTTCAGGATTTCCTTAGTCTTGCCAGGTAATAATTGCATCACCTGTGCAATGCAAAGGAAATCCTGAAAACATGACCTGTTGGTGGGCCTTGAGGACTGGAGTTGGGGACCCCTGCAGTAGATAACACAGGATCCACCATTCACAATAGGTGATGTCACAGCTCACCTCCTCCTCCTGTACAATGACTGATAACACCTCCATATACAGTAGATAACACAGGATCCACCATTCACAATAGGAGATGTCACAGCTCACCTCCTCCTGTATAATGACTGATAACACCTCTATATACAGTAGATAACACAGGATCCACCATTCACAATAGGTGATATCACAGCTCACCTCCTCCTCCTGTACAATGACTGATAACACCTCTATATACAGTAGATAACACAAGATCCACCATTCACAATAGATGATGTCACAGCTCACCTCCTCCTCCTGTACAATGACTGATAACACCTCTATATACATTAGATAACACAGGATCCACCATTCACAATAGGTGATGTCACAGCTCACCTCTTCCTCCTGTACAATCACTGATAACATCTCTATATACAGTAGATAACACAGGATCCACCATTCACAATAGGTGATGTCACAGCTCACCTCCTCCTCCTGTACAATGACTGATAACACCTCCATATACAGTAGATAACACAGGATCCACCATTCACAATAGGAGATGTCACAGCTCACCTCCTCCTGTACAATGACTGATAACACCTCTATATACAGTAGATAACACAGGATCCACCATTCACAATAGGTGATGTCACAGCTCACCTCCTCCTCCTGTACAATGACTGATAACACCTCTCTGTACAGTAGATCAGGGGTCCCCAACTCCAGTCCTCAAGGCCCACCAACACGTCATGTTTTCAGGATTTCCTTAGTCTTGCCCAGGTAATAATTGCATCACCTGTGCAATGCAAAGGAAATCCTGAAAACATGACCTGTTGGTGGTCCTTGAGGACTGGAGTTGGGGGCCCCTGCAGTAGATAACACAGGATCCACCATTCACAATAGGTGATGTCACAGCTCACCTCCTCCTCCTGTACAATGATTGATAACACCTCTATATACAGTAGATAACACAGGATCCACCATTCACAATAGGTGATATCACAGCTCACCTCCTCCTCCTGTACAATGACTGATAACACCTCTATATACAGTAGATAACACAGGATCCACCATTCACAATAGATGATGTCACAGCTCACCTCCTCCTCCTGTACAATGACTGATAACACTTCTATATACAGTAGATAACACAAAATCCACCATTCACAATAGGTGATGTCACAGCTCACCTCCTCCTCCTGTACAATGACTGATAACACTTCTATATACAGTAGATAACACAGAATCCACCATTCACAATAGGTGATGTCACAGCTCACCTCCTCCTCCTGTACAATGACTGATAACACTTCTATATACAGTAGATAACACAGAATCCACCATTCACAATAGGTGATATCACAGCTCACCTCCTCCTCCTGTACAATGACTGATAACACCTCTATATACAGTATATAACACAGGATCCACCATTCACAATAGGTGATGTCACAGCTCACCTCCTCCTCCATACCTTCACAATGACCTTTACCCTCTATGCAAAACATAGGGTCTGAGTCATTCTATTGCTGCTAATGTCCATGTGTCGAACAGGAAGTAGAAGTTTTAAATCAGGATTTTCAGATTTTTTTTACATATTGATATGAAAAATTATTAAAAAAGTATAAAAAAATCTATAAACAATAGGTAATTTTCTGATGGCACATTCCCTTTAAGGTGATCCGAATTTGTATTGTTATTGTATTACTTTTGCATAATAAAAACACTGAAAAAATAATGTATTCACAGAGATGACTTTTATTTTTTGTCATTTTTCTGCAGATGGAGACATGTGAGGACATTTTATTGGTATCATTTTGGATGAGTGTGACTTTTTGATCACAGTTTAACTCCGTTCTTTCTGAGATTGGATGAACAATCACTGCTGAATGTATGGGTTATATAGCATGTGCAGTTTATAGGTTGGGCTTTTGCAGACACAGCGATATCCATTATGTGTCCATTTGTCTTACTAATTTTCTTTAAATAATAAAGCATTTTTTGTAGTAGAAAATATATATTTTTTCATCCCACAATGTAATAGTTATAGATAATAGATTAGATGCTGCTGTCGCTATTGACTGTGGCATCTTAGGCTATGTGCACATGTTGCGGATTAGCCTTAGGAATTTCTGGTGTGGATTCTGCCTCTCCTGGCAGAAAATGCACCTGCGGATGTCGCATTTTTTGTGCGGTTCCGCAGCGTTTTTTGTGCGTTTTTGCTGCGGTTTTCTTGCGGATTTGCTGTGTTTTTTACCCCTGCGGTTTTCTATAATGGAATGGGTACAAAAACGCTGCAGATTCACAAAAAAGTGACATGCTACTTCTTTTAAACCGCAGTGTTTCCGCAGCGGATTTTCCACAAAGTGTGCACAGCATTTTTTTTATCTCATTGATTTACATTGTACTGTAACTCAATTGCGGATCTGCAGCGTTTCTGCACCTCAAAAAACGCTGCGGATTCACAGAGAATCCGCAACGTGTGCACATACCCTAAAGGTTGACCTTCTGAGATTGTAACTACCAGTAGCTTTCATACCGGCAGTTAATAAAACACAGGGGTACATTCTTGCCCATTGCAACCTGTCCAGGGTTGCCAACTGTCTAGAGAGCGACACACATACACACACTCACATGCACACTAGCTTTATACAGGCAGGCTCATCTAAGCACCCTCACTACATACTGCCCTATATGTACGTATACATTTGCATACATATTTACACTTATAAACACCCCAAAAATTACATAATTTAAAAATACAACTACTACCCAGTAGGGCCCACCATCAGGCCCTACCTTCAGGACCCACCATCAGGACCCACCATCAGGACCCACCATCAGGCCCTACCATCGGACCCACCATCAGGACCCACAATCAGGACCCACAATCAGACCCCACCATCAGGACCCACCATCAGGCCCCATCATCAAGCTCCACCATCAGGCCCCACCATCAGTCCCTACCATCAGGCCCCGCCATCAGTCCCTACCATCAGGCCCTACCATCAGGCCCCGCCATCAGGACCCACCATCAGGACCCACCATCAGGACTCACCATCAGACCCTACCATCAGACCCATCATCAGGCCCCACCATCGGGCCCCACCATCAGGCCCTACCATCAGGGTCTACCATCAGGCTCTACCATCAGGCCCTAACATTAGACCCGACCATCAGGTCCCACATCAGACCCCATTATCAGGCCCCACCATCAGGCCCCACCATCAGACTCCCATCCCATTAATACATCATACTGTAAGTCTAGATGAAACGAAGTTCAAAGTTCTAACTTGTACAACATGCCCAGACTGATTTTTAGGACAGAGGCTGTAGTGAACCAGCATTAATTATCTTCTGTCCTTTCCAATACAAGTCCATACCACTATGATTTTGTGGCATCCTCCCACCCTCCAGGCTTTCCCTCTGGAGGAATTTGGCAGGTTACTCGCACAGGTGGTTTCATTAGTGTCAAGAATTGGTTCTCAAGGAAGAAGTTTTTGTAAACATAACTACAGCCCGAGGTCCATCCTAGGAATAAGAAATGCAACACACAAGCTTCCCATGTATTCGGCAGGTGCTGTAAAAAATATATTGCCAGTTTATGTAAAGTCAACCTTAAGGCAGCCCTGAGCCAGAACGATGTGATGTGAGACGGTATAACATCAATATGGAACCAGACGTAAGAGAATATGATGGAAGTATTCTTGGTGCACCTATTCAGGACCTTTATCGGAAGCCCACATCCTAAATTTTTTTCTGTCTACTGGTCCACAATAGTCTGGTCTCATTAGTCTATTTAGTTCCAGGCTCAATACTAACTACACAGCTCTCTAGAGTTACAGAATGTGGGAGTTTGGAAGTTACTTCACAAATGGTGATGGCCTGACCACTGGGAACCTCAACGATCCAGAGAACTAGAGCTCTGAAGAGCCCCATGTGAATGCCATTGTGGTCGATCATGCTCAGTGCACATCTGCTCAATTTATTCTTAATGGGACCACCGGAGAGAGTGAAGTGCTGCACTCAGCTGGTTGTGGTTTTTGGCACAAGGATAGGGAATAACTTTGAAACTTTATTATACCCCTTTAAGCTTTACTCCTATAGTGTTTTTGAGTAGTGGATCTGCTCCAAAAACTGCCTTAAAAGTAAAAAAACAAACATTTGACACATCAAGTCAAAAGGGTGCAAAGAACACTTCCGGAATAAAAATGTCTCAAAATTCCCCCCCCCCCCCTACCAAAAAGGAGCATTTTTTGTCGTGATGTCATTTTGAACTAATCATTTTTGAATGCCTCAAAATGTGAACATAACGTAAGGAAAGTAAGTGACCTCTGGAAACCAGGGCTGTGGAGTCGAAGTCAGAGTCAGAGCCCATTTTGGTGGAGTCGGAGTCAGTGTCATGGAAATTAAGAAGTCGGAGGTTTGGCTTACCCACTCCATGCCCTGTCAGGGCTGTGGAGTCGGAGTCATTGAGTTGGAGTCGGCGCCCATTTTGGTGGAGTCGGAGTCATGGACATTGAGGAGTCGGAGTAAGAGGTTTGGCTTAACAACTCCACAGCCCTGCTGGAAACCAAGGACTAGAAAACCTAAGGTATGGACACCAGGGTCTAATTTACCCTTTTTTGACATTACTTTGCGATTCAAATCCCATTAGAACAGCTGGGTTCATTTTGACAAAAAAAAAATATTTTATAAAAAAACATTCCAATTTTTTTTTGAGATTGCAGAATACCTGTTAGAAACTGATACTCATGACCAAGTTTGGGGCCCATGAGTGTCACAGATGGAAATAAATCCAACTTGCCCGAACAGTGTTTTGAACAATAGTGAACATTTGTTTGGTCATCAGTCAAAACAAACAATCATTTGTTTTTCCCGAAATAGCCAACAATCGTTGGTTATAGTGGAAATCGTCCATTTTAGATAACTTTTATTCAATGTTTAAGGGCACCGGTAGAGATGTTCGGTTGGGTCAATCCCTTTATTCTGTACAGAATTAAAATTCCTGTAACCTAAATGACCATCTGGCCAATTTCTATATTGGCACGGTTTCCCATTAACAAGAATAAAAAAAGATAGACACTAATAATCTCACAAGAAATAAAGTAAAATAAAAAAACTTTATAGTTACTGCACTTTATCATGAACAGATATATTTTACTTAGGTTGATTTTTGAGTGTTATATATATTGTTATACAAACTAGGAATTTCTACCTGATTCAAATATTAGAACAAATAGAGTTAAGGATTAGATAAGCCCCAGATGAAGCTGATTGGGCGAAACTTGAATGGAAAACATTTTTTGTGCAGTAATTTTTTTTTTACCTGTTTTCTATGTGTATAATAAAAGTCATGAAGCCAAGTTAGTGCAGTATTTCACCATTTCTCTGGCATTTTCTATGTCATTAGATCTAAGAAGCAATACTCTGGATGATTTGGGAGATGGATACAGATATAGAACAGCTCATCAATATTCTCCACTTTCATAAACCTGCGCATAGGACATTCTCCTTCAGCTTTTCCAAGTAAACACCGTAATTAACTGTGAACTTCTATAGTTTAAAAAAAAAAAAGATACCGTGACATACCAACGTTACACCTATCCTGCTATTATATCCATTAAAGTGCCTCCCCGGGGCACAAGTGCTAGTGATTATATGATATTAAAGTATCCATTTCTGACGGCTCCAGTACTTCTCATGTAAATTGCTTAGCTTCAGGTTATGTGTCTTGACCAAATAACCAATGTACACGTTATGTAATTAAAAAAAATTATTTATAAAAAGCGGGAAATTCAGTAAAAATTCGAAATAAAAAGTACATTACGGGCTGTGTAATAACGGTCATAAAAACAAGTCTGCTTTCTTCCTAATAGGGCACCACACTTGTAGACAGGTTGTTTGTGGGATTGCAGGTCAGCACCAATTTTATGGAGCAGAGATGCAATACCAAACACAACCTACAGATGGGTGTGGCGCTGTTTTTGAAAAAAAAAAAGTAGCCTTGATTTTCTGATCCTAGACAACACTTTAATCATAATGTTATTTTGCATATATTGCATTTAATTAATTGATTAGTTCTTCAAAGATAGCCACTATTAGGTGACTTTAAGTATTGTGTGTGCACACTAATTTAATTAAACTGTACTAATACTAGAGCCGTACTTGTGTGAGGATTCCAATACATTATTTTATTAAACTTGGGTCAATCACAAAATAATTGGGTGTCATATCTTGCTTTACGCAAAGTGTGCACATAGCCAAAGGCAGGCTTGCCTCCTCAGGAGCTCCAGCTATTCCAGACAGCATCAGTGCCATGCTTGCAAGCTCTATAGATAAGAGCTTGTAAGCACTGCACATGCTCAGTCACCATTGCTAAATAGCAACAGTGGCCGATTCTGTAGGGCATTTTTTTATATATAGTATTTAGATTGATAAAAGAAAAATATATGAAACCACTAACAAAAATAAAAAAATGTATTTCAACTTTGCTTACAAGCTCTATAGATAAGAGCTTGTAAGCACTGCACATGCTCAGTCACCATTGCTAAATAGCAACAGTGGCCGATTCTGTAGGGCATTTTTTTTATATAGTATTTAGATTGATAAAAGAAAAATATATGAAACCACTAACAAAAATAAAAAAAATGTATTTCAACTTTGCTTACAAGCTCTATAGATAAGAGCTTGTAAGCACTGCACATGCTGAGTCACCACTGCTAAATGGCAACAGTAGCCGATACCCTAGGGAATTTTTTTTTTTAATATAGAATTTAGATTGATAAGAGAAAAACAAACAAACAAAAATATATTAAAGTACTAACAAAAATAAAATATCCCAAACAAAAGATTTAGCCCAATTATATGTTTTTAACGGGGTTTTCTCAAATGGGCAAATTATCACCTACCTCCATTCTAATGAGCATTTTTAGAACCACATTTTCAGGATTGGGTGGGTCTAATCAGCAATTTTTCACCATTCGTGTCATGTCCTGTCTAACGTAACTTCTAATGTTAACCGTTAAAAGTTTACGACAATCATGAAAGTTATTACATTTAGCCATGGATTCATTTGGCCACAAGTGTTACCCATGAGAGATTGGGGTTTATTTTCAAGACGTATAAAGGGTACATTTCTTAATATGGACCCAAAATGTACACATAACCAAGCATGATAACCAACAACTCCCCATAGTTTGACAACAAATGGACACTATAGTCCCAATTTATAATTTGTAAGGGTTTTTCAAGTCACTCTTCCTTTTTTGCCTCGTGGTATTCATTGAAGTTTTTTTGCACCAAATTCTTCAAATCGGTTCATGAATTTTGAGCAAGATCAAAAATGCTTTCTATTTTTATCTTTAAGCGTTTGAACAAAAATATAATAAAATTTGCACAAAAATTAAAGACCAACATAAAATTTACTCTGGGGAGACCGAAGAACATTTGCATAAAAAATGTAACGTATTTTTAGAAAAAAATTGAACTCGAAACGTCTCCCACAATGATGGACATAAAAAAAATACAAAAAGAGGCGAATACATGAAGTAGTTTTAAAATACCTAAGTAAAAGAAGAATAAAGCGTAAATTAAAAACAGGCGAAAAATACCAAAAATTAGTCGAAAAAAATATGCAAATGAGATAATCAATCGGGACCTACCGTAAATATCCAGAATTCAATCAGAAATTTTGCGAGAACCTAATGGGACGTTTTTTGAAATATATTCTTGACTTGATCTGCAGATTTCATGCGTGTAAGAGTATAAAATATTTGCTACTGTAGATTCACTTTTGGGAAAAATTTTGGTCACCTTGGAGCCTATTTGGCATCTTGGCTGGATACAGGTGAGAAAAGTGTAAACACGAGGTTGTGAGTGGGCACAAGGCCCTACATGGAGCCCACGCCCAGCACCTGCCGCTCTCACACGCACAGCTCCGAGCCTCATTAATTATACATGTTCTCCAGGAACTCTGTGCAGGGTAATAGGTATTTTATACCATTGGTTCCAGATTGCAAAAGACCTTTGATGTTTTTCTTCACACTTTTTTAGGGCTGTGTTTTATCCTGCATTAAATTATCCCGATTTCCATAGATGAAATTGAAGATAAGCCAGCCGATGCCAAATCTAATGAATGGGACCTGAGAATCTACATATTAGTTGTAAAAAATATCTCCTTTTGACCTTGAAGATATCGAAGAAATTTTAATGACACCTAAGGGTTTGTTCGCGATTAGTTATTTTTTTCGTTTTTAGAGCTGAAATCTTCAATCAAAACTTATTGACTTTGAACTCCCTGTGGTTTTTGGAGAGGATCTCCAAAACTTGAGGGTGTTTTCCCAATTGTGTGTTCACACTAAGTCTATTTGATGAGGTTTTTTTTGGAGAGGAAACTCCAAGATTTTGAGAAGTTTTGCGCTTTTGAGGAGAATTTTGCAGAGCTTCCGCTCTAAAAACTCAGCAAAAAGACTTAGTGTGAGCACATCCTAAAGGTGTTTTCAGGGGTTTTTAAGGTTCTCGAAAACCTACAGGTAGTTCCCCAAGGTTGTTTTCACCCTGAGACTTTTTGCTGAGTGTTGGAGCAGAAACTCCAAGATTTTCAGAAGTTTTGTATTTTTGAGAAGAATTTTGGAGAGTTTCCGCTCAAAAAAACTCAGCACAGAGACTCCGTTTGAAAACACCCTAAGGCCAGTCTCACACATCCAGATAATTCCGGTACCGGAAAAATCGGTACCGGAATTATCCGTGTCCGTGTGCTCACATGGCACACGTGCACCATCCGTGTGCCGCCTGTGTGCCGACTGGGTACCACACGCACCGTGCAGGAGACAGCGCTACAGTTAAGCGCTGTCCCCTGCATCTGGTGCTGAAGCCGCCATTCATTTCTTCTCTCCAGCAGTGGCCGCTGGAGAGAAGGTATGAAAAATCTTTTTTTTTTGGTGTTTAAAAAAAAGATCCCTGTCCCCAACCCCCTCCCACCCCCTGTGCGCCCCCCCCCCCCCCCCCCGCTGTTAATAAAACACTTACCCGGCTCCCTAGCTGCTTCTTCTCCTCGCTGCAGCTTCTCGTGTATGAGCGGTCACGTGGTGCCACCCATTACAGTGATGAATATGCGGCTCCACCTCCCATAGGATGCCGCACGTGTGCCACACTGATGTGCCACGTGAGCACACGGACACGGATAATTACGGTACCGAATTTTCCGGTACCGGAATTATCTGGACCTGTGAGACTGGCCTAAAGGGGTTATCTCGTTATTGATCTTCAAGAGTGCACCACTCCCCAGCCTCCCAGGTTCCTGCTTCCCACGTAGTGGTGTGCCGATGATGATTGACAGTTAGGGACAGCGATATGGCTGAGTCATCATAGGTCTGAGCTGTGTACTCCCTGATGCTGCAAGCCGGATCCAGCAATCTGGACAGCTTCAGAGCAGCGCTTACAAGTGAATTAACAAAAAGCTGGAATTCATGTGCTCCTTGCCTAGGAAACCCACAGCCTGTAACCTTAGTGATGAGCGGTAAACTATAGAATTAAAAATCTCTCTGTTCTTGATATCTTTTTTTACAAGCATTTTGCAGTTTTACCCATTTACGAAGATGAAAAAAAATCTTTGAAGGTAAATTATTAGACTTGCTGTCGGAGTCATGGAAAAAAGCAAAGGTCAGGTGGCTCCATGTCTCATTAGTTGGTTGCAGAGGATGCCCACTTCTGCTTACTTTTCCCACCACTACAGCCATAACCGTATTTTTATCTACTCCTCATGCTCCGATTTTGTAACACAGGAGAGTTGAACATTTCTGTTTTTTATTTATTTTCAGAAATTGTTCAAGGTGTGGTATTGGCAAAAAGTCCTAAAAAAAATCAAGATACCATATTTGCTTTTTTGGGAATAGAGATTGATTGAGGTCTGAATTGGCATGGGCTACATGTGCCGCTACCTGCCCCGTTGTCTGCTCCAGGCGTGTTGCCCCTTCATAGAGGCTGTCATGTGAGGGATGAAGTGGCACTCCATGAAAGAAATATTTCACAACCACCGCGATCCGACAACAGTCACCAGTCAGTGCTCGGAAGCTACAGCATAATCCAACTCCAAACGTCGGGAACATAGCCCTAGCAACAATTTAGATCCGCAGAAACCTGAAGATGTCCACCAGTCACTGATCAGAAAGTCATGCCATATCTTAATGTTAGCCATATACAATCATTTGAAGAGGTAGGAAAACCACATTAAATTACAATCTCGTGGGTTCAAGGTCCAACTGTTCCATTAATTTAGTTGTATGTCTCTTGCGTAAGTCTTTTCTCTACAGCTACTATATCCGAAACTCTTCTTCGGATTATCCGGGATTGGTGCCTCACAGCTAATAAAAAAAGAGCCTTGTATGCCGGGATGTACATGGCGTTTCTCAATGCTCTCATCCAGCAACCACAGATTACCGGCATAGTCGTTGGAACTGGTGCTACAAATCAACTTGCACAAATTCTAAATGAATATAAAAATCAAAGTTCTCGTACCTGTATGATCCGGAGAGGACAAACCTCCAATCAGATATAATAAACTTTTCATGAATTTGCCCAAAAAACTTTTTGCCCGATTTTGCACAGTAAACTTCTCCGGTTACGCTCCTGACAGATATGTTCTGCAAGTATGAGAAGATGAGATTAGTCTGGAGGTCAATCATGGAGGCAGATGTAGATGTGTATTAGATGTAGTGCAAAACAGAAATGTGTGTAGAGCTGGCCATTAGATGGCCGTCGGCCAAAAGATCGTTAGCCCGACAGCCATCTGAGCCGACTCTCCCGAATACAGGAGAACTTGTACTGTGTTCTCTATGAGAAATCCACTGACTGACACGTCGGCCAGCAACTTATCTTAGGGTGAACAATGCAATCAGCAGTCCAAAATCTAGATATCTTTCCCAACCATCAGTTGGTTGGCATCTCCATAATTCTAATATGTATGGCCAATTTAAGGCCTAATTCACAAGTCATTTTTTCACCTACGAATTCTATATGTGCATTTCACGGATAGAACTTGTTATAGACTATGGGGCCATTTATATGCCCAAGACTTTCTCGGCCCGAGCACAAAGACTTGTCCGATTTGTATCAGAGTCTCTGATCAAGCTCACCACTGCAAGTCTATGGGTGCATGAAAAAATTAGACAGTACTCTTCATTGGACTCTTGAGAAACCTTTTATTCACACTCGAGAAAAACTGATGAAACTCTGACCAGACTCTCATAGTAAAAACTGACCAAACTCTGATGAAACTTTGATAAAAAAAATTAAAACTCGGACTGATTTTCCTGTACGAGAAAATCACTGACATTTGCATGAGCCCTAAACTGCAGATTTGGGGCATTTCCCTCTGTTGGTAAATGTCCATTTTCTTCCTCTATATTTGCTGAGAGGTTACAGGGTCGGCAGAAGGAATATTTCCTTTTTGGACGTACTCCCACATCTCCCAAAATTTATTTTGCCCATTTTAGGCCTCACTCTGAATGGATGGAATAGGGGGCACATTTGTTTAAGCCCGCCTCCCTCTGAGGCCTGTTCCACCTGCCGAGCCTCCATTGTAGTTACACCACTGAAAGGTGGAGCATCAGTAAATGTCCTATATAGCATTGTACACACAAGAGGACGCTCAATGAGGACGTTGTAATGATGGCAGATGACGCTCCGTACCTTCAGGTGCAGGTCTTTCACCTGCAGTTTCTCGCACATGTCCATGAAGGGCTGTAATTTGCTGGCGTCGAGGAGTAAGTAGACAAACACGTTCCTTTTGTTCGCAGCTTCTAATATATCACAGAAGATCTCGGCGTCGGTGAATTCATCCATCATTATAGCGATGACCTGGACACAAGAGGACAATGGAATTAGTGACTTGTACGGTAACAAATGAGAGGAAAGGCTGCAGACAGAGGAGCTGCTGATGTGTGTGTAATAATGTTCTGAAGAAGCTGAGGGGTGTATGATGAGGTTCTGCAGCAGCTGAGGTGTGTATCATGAGGTTCTGCAGCAGCTGAGGGGTGTATTATGATGTTCTGTAGCATCGGAGGTGTGAATTACGATGTTCTTTAGCACATGGGATGTGTAGTATGATGTTCTGCAGCAGATGAGGGGTATATCTTGATGTTCAGCAGCAGCTGAGGGGTGTATGGTGAGGTTCTGCAGTAGCTGAGGTTTGTATCATGATGCTCTGCAGCAGCGCAGGGGATGTATTATGAAGTTCTGTAGCAGCTGAGATGTGAATCATGATTATCTTTAGCAGCTGAGGTGTGTAGTATGATGTTCTGCAGCTGCTGAGGGGTGTATGATGTATAGCGTAGCTGTGAGCTCACAGTTGTCCTGGTAGCTTCAGTTGACCTTTTGCCACAAAAGAAGACATCAGTATTATAAATGGTAGGAGGGGATACCAATTTTGCACTGGGGCCCAGGAGCTTCAAGTTACCCTTCTGGTCTTCGGCCGGCCTTACCGGTAGTCCCACATTCCCTGTGCTGTCCTTTGTAGCAAAGAACAGATGCAGGACATATGACTGATCTGACGAGCGCCAAAGTAAAAAAGATAAACAGTAGGGAAATTCAAAAACCGTGTAACATATTGTCCCCTTAAAAATATATATATATATTTTTTTTATAAATCTGTTTATTAAATTTTTCAATATAACCATTGTACATTTGGTAATGACAAGATGAATTAACAGTCATGAACTCAACCCAAACCCTCCCCCTCCCAAGAACCCCAATCTCTGCAAGCGCATAACCATCAAAGCAAGTCATGGAACTGGTGAATTGCCGCCTATTCTCTGTAACAAATACCATTGTGTGTTCTCAAACTGTGCTTTCAGCTTCTCCCTAGTCTCCAAGGGTAGAGACGGGATGAGAGAAGACCATGTAGACAAAAATTTGCCTACCATTTTCTCTTTGTTAGACAAGGCATCCATCCATTCCATTTTAAAAATGAATTGGATTTTTGTACGAACAAGCGAAAGCGACGGGGCTACTGGATTTAACCATAAATGAAGTATGCTCTTCCTGGTCGCCGAGGCCCAAATCATGAGTGTAGCTTTGATATATTTAGATAATTTGTTTTGTGTTTCATCTAGAATATTAAAAATAGCCCATTGAGGGGTAAGCGCGAAATTGACTCCACACAACTTTTGTAACTCATCATGAACACTACCCCACAACTCCTGAATCTTCGGGCAGCTCCACAGATGGTGATAAATATCCGTGTTTCGGGATTTACATTTGGAACACAAGTAGACTGAGACCGGAGACATCCTAAACTGCAAATATGGCGTGATGTAGGCTCTATGTAAAATTAGTAGAGCCATGTCAGTGTAGCTACTATATGATAGTACTTTCCTTTGCGCTAATGTAGCGTCAAGAAGATCCTCCACCTTGAGACCTGGGAAGTCCCTCAACCATCTAGCCACTCCTGTAGTTTTCCCTTCCCACGTCCATTTTTTTCGTAATATTAAGTAGATGTTGCTTATGGATGCCGGTTGTGATCTTGCATTTCTAATAAATCCATCCAGGTTTGTCCTCCCCTTCCCCGCCCCCCCACTCAGCTGACACTTCTGTGCTAGACTACGCGCCTGAAGAAAAAGGAAAGGGTTATTACTAAATAGTGGGAAGCGTTGTGATGCCGCCTCAAAGGTTAGTACCGAAAAGTTAAGATCCAATAGATCGATTGCTTGCCTACAGCCCTGAGAAGCCAGACGTCTATAGAAAGATGGTGCGGAGCCCCTTAAGAACTCCGGATTATACAAGAAAGGCTGATATGGAGACAAACCTGCCCTTAATTTACAAATTTTCCTACAATGTCTCCAGGTCAGCACCGTTTGCCACATAGTTGGATGATCCCGTAACTCTAATGGGAGATTCTCCCCCTTCAGATGTAACAATGCCGACAGTGAGATGTGCGGGCAAAATTGTTGTTCTAGGTCAATGTTGGCATAATGAGAGACACCCCTTATCCAGTCAATGGCATACCTGAAATTGGCTGCTAAATTATATCTACCCAGATCAGGAAAATTTATACCGCCTTCTGCCCTTGTCGCCTGCAATTTAAAAAGACCTATGCGCATTCTGCCACCCCCCCCCCCCCCCATATAAATTTACGAAAATTTGAATTTAGTATACTAAGGTCTGCCTTAGTCAGGAGCAGTGGCAAAGTCTGAAAGGCATACAACAGTTTAGGGAATACTATCATCTTAATTAAATGACATCTACCTGAAAATGATAATGTAAAATGCTTCCACGATTGGAGAAGACCAACTATGGAAGAAATCAAAGGTTTATAGTTTACTCTATATAAGATGGAGGGGTCTGCAGGCAATCTTATCCCCAAATATTTAATAGATTCCTGGCTCCAGTGAAATGGAAATAAGGGATCGTTCGACCTCCCAGATCTGAAAACCGCCAGAGCCTCAGACTTGCTATAATTAACCTTGAAACCAGAACATTTACCAAATTTTTCCAAGATAATCATGATAGCCGGAATTGCCAGAGTTGGATTCGCAATAAATAAAAGTATGTCGTCTGCGAAAGCCGAGATCTTTATAGATGTAGTTCCCATTCTCACCCCCTCAAATGTTGCCTCACTCTGTAATGTTCTCAAGAACGGGTCTAATGCCAGATTAAACAAAAGGGGAGACAAAGGGCAACCCTGGCGTGTCCCACGCTGGATTTAAAAGGGCTTAGATAATGTGTTATTAACTGACATCCTAGACAGCGGGTTTTTATAAATAGATTTAACTGCCTTACAGAACCATGAGCCAAACCCTCTAAATGATAACAGATCAAACAGGTAACCCCACGCCACCCTGTCGAACGCCTTATCGGCGTCTAGGCTAACTACGATAGGCTTCATAAGTCGTTTCGCTCTACAATAAGATATGACTCCCAGGGCTGTTCTGATGTTGTATGTGATGGATTTCCCATGTACAAACCCAGTTTGCTGTGGTGAGATCAGACTAGGGATAATTCTTTGCAATCTGTCAGCCAAAATTTTTGTGAAAATTTTGAAATCTGAGTTAAACAACGATATTGGTCTATATCCCCCAACCTGCGAGTGATCTTTGCCTGGTTTTGGAAGAATAATGATAACTGCCTCGTTGAACCGATCAGGAAGGTGGCCAAACTCAACTATGCTATTATATACCTCACACAAGTGTGAAGTCAGGCTGGTTCCCAGGATTTTATAGTGCTCATTGCTGAACCCATCTGGGCCTGGTGCCTTAAATAATTTCAGTTTAGTTATAATTTGTAAAATCTCCGAGGGTGTTATAGGAGAATTGATGGCCTCCCTTTCTTCATCTGTAAGTGTCGGTGCTAGGTGATCTTTAAGAAACTCCCCACTCGCCTCTTCCCCTTCTGACTCCGAGCTGTATAGCTCACTAAAAAATGTTCTAAATTCGTCTACTATTTCCTCATTATTTGCCAAAATGTGACCATCACGTCGTTTGATTTTATGTATTTTCATTGCTTTCCTATATGGACGTGTAAGGGATGCCAGCACCTTCCCTGGTTTATTGCCCCATTTAAAATATTTATGTTTTTGGTAGTCTAAGTTGAACAAGGCCCTTTCGTGAGCCAACGCATCCGCCTCCTCCCTAGCCCTTAAGAATTTTTCTTTTGTTGCTGGTGTATTGTTTAGCTTAAAGTCCTTGTATGCCTGAGTTAATGATGTTTGTGTGTCTACTACGCGTTTCATCAATTCTTTTTTTTTGTGACTGACATATGAAATAATCTGGCCCCTCAATACGGCCTTAGAGGCCATCCAAAACAAATGAGCGTCATTGCAATGAGCATGGTTATCACCCTTATAGACCTCCCAAGACATCTGTAAATATTTTTTAAAATCGTCCGACTGATAAAGGTACGAAGGAAAACGCCACTTCCTCTCCTGATGTATTGGGGTTGTTAGGTTAGATTTGAATGTTACTGGGGCATGATCCGATATATGGATATTTTGTATGTTTGAATGTGTAATTAGGGGTATTAATGACGAGTGCACCAGCCAACAATCAATCCTAGTGTGGGAATCGTGTACATGAGAGTAGTGGGAGTAGTCCCTATCCAGGGGATGGTGTATTCTCCACACGTCGACCAAATCTAGGTGGTCCAAGAGTGATTGGATGCCATTCCCTCGTCCTTGTCCGTGAGTGACCCCAGAACCAGATCTATCCATGGTCCCGTCTGCTACGTCATTAAAGTCTCCGCCCATAATTATCCGAGACATCTCCCACCCCGCCAAACTCTCCAACAATCTAGTCTGGAATTGTGGTTCAGGTGTATTAGGGGCATAGATGTTAACTAAGTTAAAATGCATACCCTCAATTACGATTCCAACCAAAAGAAATCTGCCTTGTGGGTCCTCCAGTGTATCAGTTATCTCGTATTTAAGGTAATTATGTATTAATATGGCTACACCTCGTTGTTTTTTGGAAAAAGAAGCTTCAGCACAGAGCGTATACTTTCTGCTGAGTAAAGAAGGGTGATTATTTTTAATCCAGTGAGTTTCCTGTAGGAAGATGATGTGGAAATTTTGTTTTTGTAAAAAATTTAAAACCTTTTTCCTTTTAATTGGGGTATTCAGCCCGTTTACATTCCATGAGCACCATTGTAAAGCGCGGATTGCGGCAACTTCTTTGTCAGATTGATCCGCCATTAACCAATACCCTTGCGAATAACTCTATGATTTATGTATAAATACTGTGTGTGAGACCCCCACCCATCCCAGCGAGTGAGTGAAAGACCTCCCAGGACCTGATCATTATGTTTGCGCATGCAGAGATCCCTCCCCCCTCCCATAACCCCACACATAGTTACATAGTTACATAGTTAGTAAGGCCGAAAAAAGACATTTGTCCATCCAGTTCAGCCTATATTCCATCATAATAAATCCCCAGATTTACGTCCTTCTACAGAACCTAATAATTGTATGATACAATATTGTTCTGCTCCAGGAAGACATCCAGGCCTCTCTTGAACCCCTCGACTGAGTTCGCCATCACCACCTCCTCAGGCAAGCAATTCCAGATTCTCACTGCCCTAACAGTAAAGAATCCTCTTCTATGTTGGTGGAAAAACCTTCTCTCCTCCAGACGCAAAGAATGCCCCCTTGTGCCCGTCACCTTCCTTGGTATAAACAGATCCTCAGCGAGATATTTGTATTGTCCCCTTATATACTTATACATGGTTATTAGATCGCCCCTCAGTCGTCTTTTTTCTAGACTAAATAATCCTAATTTCGCTAATCTATCTGGGTATTGTAGTTCTCCCATCCCCTTTATTAATTTTGTTGCCCTCTTTTGTACTCTCTCTAGTTCCATTATATCCTTCCTGAGCACCGGTGCCCAAAACTGGACACAGTACTCCATGTGCGGTCTAACTAGGGATTTGTACAGAGGCAGTATAATGCTCTCATCATGTGTATCCAGACCTCTTTTAATGCACCCCATGATCCTGTTTGCCTTGGCAGCTGCTGCCTGGCACTGGCTGCTCCAGGTAAGTTTATCATTAACTAGGATCCCCAAGTCCTTCTCCCTGTCAGATTTACCCAGTGGTTTCCCATTCAGTGTGTAATGGTGATATTGATTCCTTCTTCCCATGTGTATAACCTTACATTTATCATTGTTAAACCTCATCTGCCACCTTTCAGCCCAAGTTTCCAACTTATCCAGATCCATCTGTAGCAGAATACTATCTTCTCTTGTATTAACTGCTTTACATAGTTTTGTATCATCTGCAAATATCGATATTTTACTGTGTAAACCTTCTACCAGATCATTAATGAATATGTTGAAGAGAACAGGTCCCAATACTGACCCCTGCGGTACCCCACTGGTCACAGCGACCCAGTTAGAGACTATACCATTTATAACCACCCTCTGCTTTCTATCACTAAGCCAGTTACTAACCCATTTACACACATTTTCCCCCCAGACCAAGCATTCTCATTTTGTGTACCAACCTCTTGTGCGGCACGGTATCAAACGCTTTGGAAAAATCGAGATATACCACGTCCAATGACTCACCGTGGTCCAGCCTATAGCTTACCTCTTCATAAAAACTGATTAGATTGGTTTGACAGGAGCGATTTCTCATAAACCCATGCTGATATGGAGTTAAACAGTTATTCTCATTGAGATAATCCAGAATAACATCCCTCAGAAACCCTTCAAATATTTTACCAACAATAGAGGTTAGACTTACTGGCCTATAATTTCCAGGTTCACTTTTAGAGCCCTTTTTGAATATTGGCACCACATTTGCTATGCGCCAGTCCTGCGGAACAGACCCTGTCACTATAGAGTCCCTAAAAATAAGAAATAATGGTTTATCTATTACATTACTTAGTTCTCTTAGTACTCGTGGGTGTATGCCATCCGGACCCGGAGATTTATCTATTTTAATCTTATTTAGCCGATTTCGCACCTCTTCTTGGGTTAGATTGGTGACCCTTAATATAGGGTTTTCATTGTTTCTTGGGATTTCACCTAGCATTTCATTTTCCACCGTGAATACCGTGGAGAAGAAGGTGTTTAATATGTTAGCTTTTTCCTCGTCATCTACAACCATTCTTTCCTCACTATTTTTTAAGGGGCCTACATTTTCAGTTTTTATTTTTTTACTATTGATATAGTTGAAGAACAGTTTGGGATTAGTTTTACTCTCCTTAGCAATGTGCTTCTCTGTTTCCTTTTTGGCAGCTTTAATTAGTTTTTTAGATAAAGTATTTTTCTCCCTATAGTTTTTTAGAGCTTCAATGGTGCCATCCTGCTTTAGTAGTGCAAATGCACCATTCAAACTTTTTAACTGTAACCAAGGTGCTCATCCACAGAGTGAGCACTACGAGAAAAAATAACATGCCTATTAAAGACAAAAAGGTATTAACATAAACGCGACATCACTTAGAAAATGACAAATTATAACAGCTCTATTCGTTCAGATTTTGTCCGGGCTAGCAAGTGCCCGGGACTCTTCTTGCAAAAAATTCAAAGCCTTCTCTGGATCACTGAAAGACCAATTCTTCCCCCCAAAGTCAAAGCGTAAAGTTGAAGGGTACTGCAAGCCAAACCGGATATTCTTATCCACCAAAAGTTTGCATGCGGGGTTGAAGGCTTTACGTCTGGCAGCCAAGGCGGCCGAGTAGTCCTGGAACAAGAGTAATTTGTGATTCTCATATAACAGGGAACGTTGTTTTCTAAAAGCTGCTAAGATGCGGATTTTGTCCTGAAAATCCAATACATTGAAGATGACTGGTCTTGGTCTATCGCTGCCTCCTCCCCTCGGAGGTCCCAGTCTGTGTGCTCTCTCAATGGCTATTGCACCTGATGATGGTAAAACTCCAAGGGATTTTGGCAGCCATATTGATGTTATTTTGACCAAATCCGAGGGGGGGACAGATTCTGAAAGGCCTATGAGTCTCAAGTTATTGCATCTGGATCTGTTTTCAAGATCATCCACCTTATCCACAAGGTCTGAGATGTCCTTATCTTTACTATCTAGTTTGTCTTTGAGGACTTTAGCGGAGTCCTCCAGATCTGAGATTCTTTGTTCCGCTTCTGCTATTCGCGTTCCCTGAGAATTAACTTGTGAAACAATTGTGTCCAGTGAGTTTTGAAAAGCTGCTAGTCTGTTATCAATCTCAGGCATCAACCGATCAATAATAGCATTTGCAATGGACTGTGGGTTCTGGGCCTCAGCTTCAACGTTTTGTGACGTAGGAGATGTGCCTGCCTGGCTGCGTGTAGAGCCCCTACCTGGTTTAACGTTTTTACCTACAAATTTATCCATGTTGAAGTAGATGCCTGAGAATTAAGGGAAGTTGTCAGTGATATCGCTAAATGTGCTTATTACATTTTATAGTAGATTGAAAAGTCTAGTGAGCTGCTGAAGCCCTGCTGCCAAGCCCTTCCCCAGCGTTCTGTGCCAGGAGGAGTTGCAATGCCCCCCTGCAAACAAATAGTGGTCCTGCTTAACAAGGAACAGAGTCTGTGGGGCCCAATAATCCTCCTATGGAAGACCCACTAAAGCCCAGTATCTGGGCAATGGCTCCCGCCCGTTCTCAGCTCCCATGCTTCTTTTGCACAATACCTCCGCTGGCACCGTTGGCTGATGCCAGAGACGCTGCTGTTCTCCTTCAGCGATGCCCCTCACAGTTCCTCTGTCACAGCTGCAGGGCGGCTTTTCTCCTACGCTCGTCCGCTGCTGTGGTTCGGTGCGGCCAGCCACGTGGTGACAGGCGCGCTTTCAGCAAGATGGCACCGGACGCTCAGCCACCTCCTCCCCCGCGCCGGCTCCGTCCGCTTCCCTTCAGCTTCAGCACACCGGGGGTACCGCGACTCTACGCCGCCTCTCTCCTCTCCTTACCGCGGCTGTCTGGTAAGTCCGCTTTAGCGAATGGAGCGTTCTGATCGCTCTCCTTCAGCGGCTTCTTCTCCAGCCGCTGGTCTCCAGCCACGAGGGGAGATGTTTCGGTGCTTTCGGCGCTATCCGCGCCTTAGAAATCCGGGGAACCAGAGAGCCGGGTCTGCCTCCACTGACCCTTGTCTGGTCCTTATCCTGACCTTTGAGGGGGATTATTATAGAATAAAGTCAGCTTTATGTCCCTTTCAGGTCAGGAGCTCAGTTAAGATGCGGCCATCTCCAGGCTCCGCCTCCCGGAAGTCCTTAAAAATATATTTTAATCAAATAATCTTTAAAAATACCACTTCCCAGTGAAAACAGAAAAAAATAAATATATATATGAATCTGCTAGTGCACCTATCCTAATACAATAATCCTGCGCTTACCTGCTGTCCCTTCCTAACAGTGGAGGTTGGCACCCTGATAGATTATTTGGCGCCCCCACTCCGCGGCGGCTAACACCTGCTCACCCTTGTTAAGTAACTAACAAACTATAGGAGGGAAAACAATGAGCCAATAAAAGAAATGAAAGAAAGCGTAGGGTAAGAAAAAACTAAGGTGCTCAAAAAATTATATCCACCTCCTGCATTAGGATCCCGTGTAGGACTTTTAAAACGCTAGAAAAACATTATAGGAGCAGAAAAAATCATGTGCTCATAGCGTTTTGATGTAACGGTCCTACTGCACAGCTGTGTGCATGAATAACGGGATGAGAGTAGGAGGGGAGATATATAGTTAACAGATGACCTGGTTCAATCTTAAATAAACCATGTGCATGGCAGCACCTCCCTGGTAATAATTAACAGTAGTCATAGTCAGTGCATTAGAAATATTCAATGATATTATATATCTTAGTACAGCTGCTAGTATCTATAAGCACACAGTGGTTTTCAAAATGCCATACCGGAATAGAAAAAATAATAATAGAAAAATACACTCGATTGCACACTAGATGGAATAGTATGCAGACGATAACCAGTGAGCACTGATAGCCAACGGTAGGTGCCGGTACACATGCACAATCAGGTAACCAGAAATAGATGGTTCAAAAGACAGCCAATAAAGAGGGTGTTAGCCCCAAAAAAACAACACTTAGCTGTC
This sequence comes from Ranitomeya imitator, assembly GCF_032444005.1. Taxonomy (NCBI): domain Eukaryota; kingdom Metazoa; phylum Chordata; class Amphibia; order Anura; family Dendrobatidae; genus Ranitomeya; species Ranitomeya imitator. The sequence continues at coordinate 529,127,667 of NC_091287.1, forward strand.
AGCAAACGCCCCGACGCGTTTCCCCGTCATACGGTTCCTCAGGGGGCAAAAATGATGATGAACCGGAGGTCAAAGATACAGGTGCCCTGATGCCTAGGCAGACCCCTCCTACTGATGATGTCATGCCTGGGGGCAAAGAGGGGTCCCCTTACCAGGTAACTTCAGCATACAACACCTTTCCAGACTCGAGACCAGAAGGGGGAGCTCTCAGGGAGCACCTGTTTTGGGGGAGCTTCCGTATAAATTCTGGCCTGGAGGCGGGGTTAGAGGAGTCAGAGTCAGTGTGAGTCAGTGTGAGCAGACAGTGAAGGAGGAAGAGGCAAGTGAAGAGAATCTGGGGGATTGGAGCTGCGACTGAGCTCACCCCAGGACTGAGCACCAAAGACCAGACACCGGAGTCCGTGGTTGTGTGGGAACTGCTGTCCCAGCAACTAAAACTGGAGGGCCGGAGATTGCAGGTCTCTTGGCCCCAGCTGACACCCTGAGGCACAGCAGCATACGAGAGCCTGGAGTCACCACGAGAGAGTGACACCTGGAACAGGCTCAAGCTGCCTGCCATGCGGGGAAATGTTCCATTTCATGGACAGACTGTAACAGGGACTTGTGGGGAGTGGGGAACTTAAGGCACTAAGGACCAAGGGAGCAGCGCAGAGGGAAGGCCGCCAAATCCACCTGGCTAGGTGGACCCTGAAATGCTTCCAGGCTGCAGGGATCTTCATGACCACCTGTCACTAGTGCCCCAGACTGCATCTACCATTAAAGGTAAAAGAAACTACAGTGTTTGTGCCCTTAAGTCCTTTTTCCACCCGCTCAGTTTTGCACCCCAACGTCCACAATCCCTGATTGACTGTACTCGTAGCCCTGGGGCCTTGCTCCACCTGTGGGGAGCAGAACCATCTCAGCTGCGACACCATCGGCCCCAGAGGTGCCCTTAAGCAGCGTTGGCTACCTATTGTCAAACACCACAGGTGGCGTCACGTGAAATCCCCTACAAACATTCCCTCATCACTTTTATTGCCCGCCACGGACCAGGTCAATGTTGCCGTGACCACCCCTTTAAGAATCGTCCTACCCGGTTCAGAGTACCCCATGGCCCTAGCGGGTGTTGCACATGTGTTGGAGAAGACTAAGTTGCCAGCCACATTAATACAAGGGGTTGTAATGAAATATGCCGGATCATTCTCTGCTCTATGATTATCTATCAGGAAAGCATTATGAGGCCTCCGTTCACATTAGATGGTCCGGTCAATCCTGCCAAAATCAACAGGTTCAGAAGACATGAATCTTAACTGACCCATTAGTGGCTCTCATGCTCTATTGGACCCTAAAGGTCCAGCAGAAGTCAACCCCATTTGGAGCCGATCAATCACTCCAGTATTTTCAGGGTATGTTCACTCTATGTTTTTTTTCCAGCTATCAAAAATATTGAGGTTTTGAACTGGAACCTGCTTTTAGGAAACGCTGGCTTTTTTTTAATTCTACAGTTTTTTTGTTTTCGTTTCCTGACACATTTTGTTAATGTTTTCTTTAAATACTTTTTTAGTAATTTTTGAGCTTTTATAAATATTTTGTTAACAATTTTTTTGGCAATTTCAATTGTTTTTTTTTTTTTTTAAATAAAAACCGCTGACAAAACCTGTTTTTATAACCTTCTCATTAACTTCAATTGTATCACACAAAAAGATCATTTGAAATTTTATTTGCATAATTGTGCTCACTTTATGTCGGGGCACACGCCATCAACTCCCATTTTCAGCAGTCTGAATGTGCCCCTAGATTAGGCATCACAGCAATAATAAAACAAAAGGTTGAAGGAGTATTGCTTTACAGGAGTCTTTTTAGCTGCCTTGAAGAATTGCCAACTCTTCCTGAAGTACGGAGGTGACTCAGTTTGCCAGGAGCCTCTTGGACGTTACAGCAGACTCACTTTACAATAAAACATTTAGTCGGGTCCATGGAACAGGAGAAGAAAATAAGCAATAGTCAAAATGGGCCCAACATTATGATACTGGATGTTGGGATTCAGGTCAATTTTTGCTTGGGCTCTCGATGGCCTTCCCCACCATTTCGCGTGCCCCCAATTTTTATGGGACCAACTGAGCATAAAGTGTACGAGTGTCCCCTAACTCTCCACCCCCATTGGAATTTAACATCAGATCCTTTTGCTTTAAAGGGAGCTTAGCCTCTGCCAAAAATGTCGGGAAGCAGCTTCCTCGTCTGCCCCCATTGAAACACATGAAGGCTTGGCCAAGACAACCACTCATGTGTATGGGTGAGTCGGGACATATAACGGTTGGTTGGCTGATCGAATAGCTTGTGTACGGCCAGCTTATAAATGCAGAAAAGGAAAGTCTCACACACGTTCTCATCATCTAGGAGCAATGGGGTCAGGAATGGATAAACCAGGTTGTAGCATACACATGATCTCGTTTATAATACTAATGGCCTGGAACACATTTCTATTGGCACCACTATGGATTTAATTCCTCTTTCACTTTGCATGAACGTCATACAGTCATTCAGACTACAATATTGTTTCACATCCATACATTCATCCTTCATACAGTACAGGTTTGGGGTTGAGTTTTTGCTTTGTCACTCGCTTCCTGTGGCCATGTGGAGGTCAGATTCCCTATTTAATATCAACCTCCTCGTAGTTTATGGTCCTCTCATACAGTCCTAAAATAACATCAATGGACAATTTCCCATAGCTTTCCTAGTTTTAGGATCAAAGTTTGGGATCGAAGATGTAAGGTGACAAGAATATCACGGATACTGGAGTCCTCTACAGTGGAGACAAGGGATATGATAGCCCATATGGGAACGTTAATGGCTGCTCCAACCATCTATGAAGTGTTGGGAGGATTGAGTAGAGAATTACATGAACAGTCAATGGTCTATGCTTACTTTTCGTTCACGTGATAGATCCTCATAAGAATAATCCCTTTCCATAAACCCTATAGAGCATATGGACATCATAGAGGGACTCACTTCAAATCCCTATTTATAATGGAAAGTAGAGAGTTTGCAAACAGAAGACGGTCTCTTCGTCTGGCAGACCCAGACCATCCATTTATATACCGTAAACACGTCCATAGGTATTGCCATTCACATGGAATAAAGACCACAAATTTGGGAAGACATCTATGATCTAGACCCGTCAAGAAGACCATCCTACTGGAAGACCATTTTTGCAGAAATTTTGGTGGCTGTTCGTTCTCATGTCCTGAAAATATCGTCAAATCTTCCTGGTTCAACGCATGTTGAAATTTCACGAAAGGCAGAAGAGCACACGTCCGGGGATAATTAAGGGTTCTGTTCTGTACAGGAAACGACATATTATCGCATCATGGGTTACAAAGTGAAAGGGCTGGAAATCGCCATAAGGCAGAAACTATTGTTGAATCATTTCCTGTCTTAAAGCTGCAGCATAGTGGAAAAAAACAGGCACTCAAAGCTCAAAGTAAAGAATTCTGCTATGATCACAAAAATTTGCCACCGACCGGTAGCATTAAAATAACCAAAACACCGATTGGTCACTATTTATTCATCAGGTAGATCCCACTGAATGATCTGTAATAGTGCGCATAGGCTGCCAGTGTTCTCGGCAGCGTGAGTCTTGTTTACACAGTCCAGCAAAAAAAGACCATTCCACTCAACAAACATGCTTTAGGGACTCTGCACCTGGCATGGGAAAGGAGCCTAAAGATGACCAAATACCTTTGGTAACGGTCGAATGAACCCTTTTTTAACCGCTATCTATCTCTTCCAGTTCCCACTCCACCATATTGGAGAAGAAAAAGGTTGGGTATTAGAATTCAGAGACTGTTGGGCGAGAGTCAGGAGGGTCAGCCAGTCCTGCCCAAATTGGTGGGTTTGGATGGCGGTATTGAAACCTTTAGATAGAATGAACTTTATATGGTGGGGAAATATGCATTTGGGCATATGGATGTTATAAATGGGTTACTAGGTCTTGCAACTCCCCATAATAAGCCATTAGAGTAAGTTTCACAGGGTAAGACTTGACCAATACAGCTGAATACTCCCTCTAATAAATGGGGTGTCCTCACTTTGGGCAAGCTATACTGACAGAACAGTCCCATAAAAATTAATCACATGGAATCCTGCTTCGATCACCTGTGATCTGGAAGGTACACTGACAAGTAAGTGTTCAGTTTCCCTGCAGCACCTCCACAGGAGAAATTAAGTATTACATCAGTCCCATCCATATCAATGGTTTGTATGTGTAATACAGCACAGGATGGGTCCTCCAGAGTGAGAAACACTCTTTTTATCAGCTTTCCACTCTGGGCAAAAAATTAGGGTCTATAACCCAAGACACCCCCACTCTCTATTAACACAGACTTTCCCAATAGGGTACGTGACAGTGGATTTTTAATCCCTTTAATGCAGTTTTTATGCAACAAGTCATTTCATGTCTAGGAACAAAAGCAAACAAATGAATAAAAGCAAAGATGTTAATCCTCAAGGATGTTCAGCAAACATTGTCAATGTGCAGTGCTGCATCACTGAGGAGTGAAGGGATTATCAGTGCCAGGTGGGGGAAAAGTTGCGTAATGAATACATGTCAATTGACCACCCACCAAACTCCCGTACAGGATTCCTACTTGTCCTTAAAGAGGACTTGTCACCAGGTCAAAAGTGTCCATTATTTGTCGTAATTTATTCCAACTGCTCCCCTAAGTATTCAATTGTTTTTTTTTTTAATTCTGCCATACAGTTCCAGAGATACACGTCTATTTAGTCTATTTATTTCATGCTAATTTTTTGGGTCTTTCCCAGGGGGCGGTGCTCACAGGGTAATTAAACAGGGCAGCCTAATGATACACCCAAGAGGATCCGGTGAGACACACCCCCTTCCCAATGTCCATAACAATTAGTACTAAATAAAAAGGCCCATATCTCTGGAACTGTATGGTGGATTTAAAAAAAACAAACAACAAAAACTTAATACTCCTGCGAGTAGAGGAAATAAAATAAGAGCAAATACTGTCCCCTTTTAACCTAGTGACAGGTCCCTTTTAACTCATGCTCTATTATCTGGGCTTCCACACTGCACTGCTGTCTGAATTTAGCTATAGCTGTGAACAGAGAAGGAAACAACTACATTATGCATATTTTATGTTCATTTTATATTGTGTGCAAATTGTCGTTGAGAATGGAGTTTCCCTTTAAATTGAGATAGTTGTCACAAAGTGCAAGTAATGCAACGACAAAGACTTAAGTTCAGCTCTGCTGTGAGATAAGTTGTATATCCATCACCTTCAACTTAATAAGTGACAGAGACGGGGTCACAGGACCGGTTTGGGGTCTTGGGTCACACAAGGTTGGCGGCTTTGATCTGTGTCTACATGATCCTATCACTCAATGGAATCCATCAAGATCATTATTATTACCCTGAGTCATAGGGCAGCGTACCCCGGGGGTAGGAGGTGGTTGCTGAGGAGCTGACTTTTGGTCTGAGCGATGATTTACCCGGATCACTTTACCATCCTGTAAGAACCTGTTCTCCAGCTTTACCCCACTCTTATGGCATTGACCTATACATTTTAGTGACCTTACGTTTAGTTAATGAGGTGTGCCTGCAGGACATGCGGAGGAGTTATTGTGGCTGACGCTCCAACGAGAAAGCTTTGTGTCATGAAGCTTTATCATATCATCAACCTTTTAGGAGTCTGTTTCTAGGAAAAGCTGACAACCCACATAGTCATTGTTGTAACTCCCTCAGGGGTTGTCACCCAGCGTTACCTGTGGAATTGGTAGTAACTTAGTTGTTTGCCGGGTTCTCTAGCATTAATGTTAATAATATGTACAAATATAACAGGGCTAAATCTGTCCTCCCTCCTAAGCGCTCATTCACACGTCCATTTTTGACAGATAAAATCCATACCTATTATCGTCTATGGGTCTGTTCATATGTCTGATACTGGTCGGAGTCTCAGATCAAAATTCGTAAAGCAAGTCCGTAAAAAAAAAAAAGAAATTTGATGGTACGCCAATTAAATCTGTTCATTTTTCACAGATTGCTAGATGGGGAAAGTTGGAGAAACTTTTTTTTTTCCTCATCCAAGAAAAACTAATGAAACTTAGAATAAACTTTATTTGAACAATTTTTCACGTGCTTGAAAAAAGATCCTGAATATCTGAATGAGGCCTTAGACTGAGTTTATCATTTAGCACAAATCATATTATATTATAAAAGGTTACGTGCGATCTTACATAAGACTGCAAGTCGAACTATTAGTAACATCAATCAAGAAACAGATGACCGCACCACCGACGCTGAATAAGTGAACACATTAGCTATCAGCATGAGCCAGCCACTAGATGTCGGGTGCTGAACCAAGAGAACATAACAATGCAGATGCAAGTGAAGGAGGAGACGGCAGCACTCACCGATCTTCAAAGCAGGTGATACTTTATTGCAGTAAAATCTTCACGGCTCGGGGGTGCATTTACAACAGAGTGTGCAGGTCAAACGACGGCCGTTTCGAGGTGCTCAAGGGCTTCAACAGGTTTGTGTTGAAGCGCTTGAGCGGCGCGAAACGGCCATCGTTTGACCTGCACACTCTGTTGTAAATGCACCCCCGAGCCGTAAAGATTTTACTGCAATAAAGTATCACCTGCTTTGAAGATCGGTGAGTGCTGCCGTCTCCTCCTTTACTTGCGAACTATTAGTAAGTATTAAATAATGCAACTCCGACGGGTTCAATGAAAATGAAAAATTAGGCCTTAGAGGTAGCTGAGCGGAGTTTGTCAATTAGCATTATATATATATATATATATATATATATACCGTATATATGAATCTTCCTCTGCTAATGTATATCCAAGGGAAGCAATAAGTGGTAATAAGGGCCTCAGTCAGACATCCATTTTCCCTTAAGAGTTCTACTCGTATTTTTATCACATAGAACTCTAACCCATTCTAGTCCAAAGGGCAATCATGTATCCAAATGCATGTAAAAAAAACTCCATATATTTATTTTTTCATCTGAGACAATGATTAAGCTCTCATTGAAATCAATAAGTCCATGAAAAAAACTGGACATTATACAGACATGTATGTGTCACCTGAGCGCTGTCCGTTTTTCATTGTGGAAGGTTAAGTTCCCATGATCAGTATTTGGTGCATTTTTGATGCGGCAGATTTTCTGCCCCAATTTTTTTTATTGCATTTTTTGTGAGTTTTTTTACATGTTTTTTTACTGCTATGCTTTGGGTACTTCTTATTATTTAGGTTTCGTGAAACTTTGTTGATAGTCACAGGTGGATTTTAAGCACTTTTGGCTTTCTGCTGCTGAAAATGTTTTTTTTTTATCTGTGGAATTTTTTCATCTCATTCAAGTCTAAGGGGAAAATAAAGCGTATACTAAACGCAAGAGGAATTGACGTGCTGCGGATTTCAATATTGCACAAAACAGCACAAAAATACGTAGCATAAAGAATATAAAAAATCCCATCATGGAAACTTAAGCTTAGCTTTTAATTTTTTTTTCTTTTTTTGCATGTCAGAACAATGGATGCCATGTTAAAGGGTAAAGCAAGACATAAGGACCAAACATGGATGAAAAATGGAGAGTACTTTCCCTTTTTGGCAGAATAAACGGTAATCCGAATTTAAGGGATCTACACAGAAGAGTGAAAGGAATAATTCAGCTCTGAAATTTCAAGCAAAATTGAAAAAAAAAAATACTTTTTACAGAAATTAGTTAACAGAAAGTTAAATACTGCAGTTATATACTGATGAGTTATCCTACATTAACGGTACAGACTCAAAGAGATAAATGGCTACTTCAGGCCCAATACATGCTAACATTAATGCCGTACTAGATACCTACCTGACCGGTTCGGTGTATGCTCCTTCTGATGGTCTCCCTGATATTATTAGTCTTATCGGTTTGGAAGTACACGGTGGCACTGGACTTGTCCTTCAGGTAAGGTTTCTCCTCTGAACTCCAGTTGTGGAGTGGAGTGGTGGTCTCGCTGTTCTCCGAATTTATAGGGTAATAACTCTCGGACTGGTGGGAATGGTTCCCATTTTGAACAGACCCGTTATCGCTGTTTTCCGCGTGGCTCTCATAGGCATAGTACGGTTCCTTCACATTGTCCATAATATATTGGATCTCTTGCTTCGATAAGAAGTCCACCTCTCCTTCTTCTGCAAGGATCTTTTGGTAGTCATCAGATCCACCATCCAAGAGGGCATCCGTTGCCAACCTGGCACTCTCATTATGGCAGAACTCTGGCTTGCTTAGCCTTGCCCACCTGTTCTTGGCATCTTCAAGTCTTTTCTTGATTTTCCCCACTGCCTTACACCTATTCATTCTTACACGTATTTCCTGGTGTTGATTTCTTCTGAGGATTCTTCCAAAGTTTCTACCAACTTTCTTGAAGGATTCTCTCAGGAATAATTGTTCAGCAGATCCTCACCATCTCTCATCCAGCAGAACATTTATCCGAGCGGTCTCATTAACTGTGAAAAAATCCTCTTACAGACACAACGGATCTGGGATCAGCGGGGAAGTGATAGCCCTGTATCTGCCTCATCTAGGTGAAGACACACCTTATACCTGTGGGCTACACCGGAGCTCCAGCTACTCCCCTTTTATCTCTGTCACTCTCACTGTCATGTAGATAACACTAAGCTCAGTCATGTAACAAGTCAATGGAGCAGATGATTGCACAGGTATGAGCCGCTCCAGCTGGAGGCTTTTGACAAAGGTGTCAAAAATATTCAGCAATTTTTTTTTCAAAAGCATAAAAAAAAGGAACAGTTCGAGTAGAGAACCTGTCAAGGTGACAGTGTTACAAAGCGGTAATTATCTATTTAATGAGACAAATTGTCTCATTTTATGGTTATTGTAAAAGCATGCACCATTCAATAGAAATAAAAACAATGTGAAGGAATAAACAATGCCATTTTGGATAATTCATTTTTTTTTAGAAGAAAAGCCCGAGAATATAAAATATTGGTATAAAGAACAGTTGTATTATTTATTTTTAGAGCACCATTGATTCCATGGTGCTGTAGATGAGGCGAGGTTACGTAGAAAACACAAATATTTATTTTATTCACTTATATAGCACCAGCGCTTTGCAGACATCATTAGTGATGAGCGAGTATACTCGTTGCTTGGGTTTTCCAGAGTATGCTCGGGTGTCCCCGAGTATTTTGGCATGCTCGGAGATTTAGTTTTTGTCGACACAGCTGCATTATTTGCGGCTACTAGACAGCCTGAATACATGTGGGATTGCCTGTTTGTTAGAGAATCCTCACATGTATTCAGGCTGTCTAGCAGTTGCAAATCATACAGCTGCATCAACAAAAACTAAATCTCCGAGCACGCCAAAATACTCGGAAGACACCAGAGCATACTCGGGAAAATCCCGAGCAACGAATATACTCACTCATCACTAATTATCATCACTGTCCCCATTTGGCCTCACAATCTAGATTCCCTATCAGGGAGGTCTTTGGATTGTTGGAGGAAACCGGAGAACCCAAGAGAAACCCACGCAAACACGGGGAGAACATACAAACTCATTGCAGATGTTGTCCTTGGTTGGATTTGAACCCAGTTCTCCAGCTTTGCAAAGCTGCGGTGCTAACCACTAAGCCACCATGCTGACCTCAATATAGATTACTATGAACAATGACGATGTTTGCCAAGAGTTTTATCTGGATCCTTTTTTTTTTACAGATTCAGATGAAGCTCCTTATGGATTCTTGAACTTAAGGCCCCCACACACATTAAACTAACGATGCTACCTCAATGTCTTCAGAGCTACTGCAACCCCTCAACCTATTGTCTACTTCTCCATCGTCCTGTAGAAAAGTCCTCTTCTTTCTGTACCAGTTTGTTTACTGTAAGTTATATCTGTATTTTGTATGTAACCCCTTCTCACGTACAGCACCATGGATTCAATAGTGCTATATAAATAATAATGTTGGCCAAACCAGTCAATAAACTATAATATGACAGGGTGTGATGAGAGCAGCTAACTGATTGTTGTAAGAGATGCCAATTGAGCATGTCCTATTTTGAGATGCCTGCAGATGGCTTCCTCATAGAATACATGAGTGTTCGGCCAAAAGAGCTTTCCTGTGTATGGGAGACGCATCTGACAGCCATCTAATGTATATGGGTGGCTTTTGAACCTTATTTGAACCTTAGGAAGGGTTTTGGAAGTGTTTCAGGTTCTTGAATATCTTTAAGGTTCTTGGAGCTATTAGAATTTCTTCATGTTTTTTAGGTTGCTGGAATTGTCAGGGGTTCTTTGAAATTTTGACGGTGATTCTCAGCTTGTTGGAGATTAATAGAAAAACTAGAAGATCTAGGAGGTGTAGAAAGTAATTTGTATTGGAGGTCCTTTCAAGTTGTTGAGGTTCATTGGCATGATAATGCATTTAAAGCACTGTGGAATTAATGGCGCTAATGAGTAAAATAAATAAAAATAAATGAGAAATTGGTTGGAAGTATTGGGGCGTTCTCCAGATTCCCAATGGTTCTTAGTGGGGTTCAAAGTTCTTAGATGTGCCAGAAACCTTTTAAAGTGCCAGAGGTTCATTGAGATTTTAAGGTTTTTGAAGGCGCTAAAGATTCTTAGTGTTGGATAAGTGAGGTTTTATGAGGTGTCCGAAAATTCTTGAAGGTGTTGGAAGTTTAGAGATACTTAAAGGTGTAGAACATACAGTTGTGCTCAAAAGTTTACATACCCCAGCAGAATTTTTGCTTTCTTGGTCTTTATTCAGAGAATATGAATGATAACACCAAAACTTTTTCTCCACTCATGGATAGTGGTTGGGTGAAGCCATTTATTGTCAAACTACTGTGTTTTCTCTTTTTAAATCATAATGACAACCCAAAATATCCAAAGGACCCTGATCAAAAGTTCACATACCCCATTTCTTAATATCGTGTATTATCACCTCTAACATCAATGACAGCTTGAAGTCTTTTGTGATAGTTGTGGGTGAGGTACTTCATTTTCTCAGAAGGTAAAGCTGCCCATTCTTCTTGGCAAAAAGCCTTCAGTGCTTGTAAATTCCTGGGCTGTCAAGCATAAACTATGCGCTTGAGATATCCCCAGAGTGGCTCAATGATACTGAGGTCAGGAGACTGAGATGGCCACTACAGAACCTTCACTTTGTTCTGCTGTAGCCAATGACAGGTTGACTTGGCCTTGTGTTTTGGATCGTTGTCATGTTGCAAGTACATCTCATGCTTAGCTTACGGGCTGATGAGTGCAAATTTGCCTGCACTATTTGCTGATAACGTGCTGTATTCATCTTAACTTCAACTTTAACCAAGTTTCCTCTGCCTTTGTAGCTCACACATCAGCGATCCACCTCCGTGCTTTACAGTAGGAATAGTGCTACTTTCATCATAGGCCTTGTTGACCTCTCTCCAAATGTAACATTTATGGCTGTGGCCAAAAAGTTCAATTTTGGTCTCATCACTTCAAATTACCTTGTTCCTGAAATTTTGAGGCTTGTCTCTGTGCAGTTTTATGTATTGTAGGTGAGATACTTTGTGGCATTTGCGCAGTAATGGCTTTCTTCTGGAGAATCAACCATGCAACCCAATTTTCTTCACGTGCCTCCTTATTGTGCAAATTCTGCTGGGTATGTAAATTTTTGAGCACTACTGTATTTGGTGTTGAAATTTCCTAAAGACTTTTGGTGGGATTCAAGGTTTTTGGGTCATCATACAGTGGTTACGGAAAGTATTCTGACTCCTTTAAATTTTTCACTCTTTGTTTCATTGCAGCCATTTGGTGAATTCAAAAAAGTTAATTGTTTTTCACATTAATGTACACTCTACACCCCATGTTGACTAAAAAAAAAACAGAAATGTAGAAATTTTTGTAAATTTAGTAAAAAAGAAAAACTGAAATATCACATGGTCATAAGTATTCAGACCCTTTGCTCAGACACTCATATTTAAGTCACATGCTGTCCATGTCCTTGTGGTTCTCCTTAAGATGGTTCTACTTCTTCATTGGAGTCCAGCTTTAGGACTTGATTTGGAAAGGCACACACTTGTCTATATAAGACCTCACAGCTCACAGTGCATGTCAGACCAAATGAGAATCATGAGGTCAAAGGAACTGGCCAAGGAGCTCAGAGACAGAATAGTTGCAAGGCACAGATCTGGCCAAGGTTACAAAAGAATTTCTGCAGTACTCAATGTCCCTAAGACAACAGTGGCCTCCATAATCCTTAAATAGAAGAAGTCTTCCTAGACCTGGCCATCCAGCCAAACTGGGAGAAGAGCCTTGGTGAGAGAGGTAAAGAAGATCACTGTGGCTGAGCTCCAGAGATGCAGTAGGGAGATGGAAGAAAGTTCCACAATGTCAACTATCACTGCAGCCTCCACCAGTCAGGCCTTTAGGGCAGAGTGGCCCAATGGAAGCCTCTCCTCAGTGTAAGACATATGAAAGCCCGCATAGAGTTTGCTAAACAAAAAAAAAAACATATGAAGGACTCCCAGACTATGAGAAATAAGATTCTCTGGTCTGATGAGATGAAGATAGACCTTTTTGGTGATAATTCTAAACGGCATGTGTGGAGAAAACCAGACACTGCTCATCACCTGCCCAATACAATCCCATGGATTGTATTGGTGGCAGAAACATGGTGGCGGCAGCATCATGCTATGGGGGTGTTTTTCAGCTGTAGGGACAGGACGACTGGCTGTCATTGGAGGAAACATGAATGCATGAATGCGGTCAAGTACAGATATATCCTGGATGAAAACCTCTTCCAGAGTGCTCTGGACCTCAGACTTGGCCGAAGGTTCACCTTCCAACAAGACAATGACCCTAAGCATACAGCTAAAATAACAGAGGAGCGGCTTCAGAACAACTCTGTGACCATTGTTGACTGGCCCAGCCAGAGCCCTGACCTAAACCCAATTGAGCATCTCTGGAGAGACCTGAAAATGGCGTCCACCAACGTTCACCATCAAACCAGACAGAACTGGAGAGGATCTGCAAGGAAGAATGGCAGAGGATCCCCAAATCCAGGTGTGATAAACTTGTTGCATCATTCCAAGAAGACTCATGGCTGAACTAGCTCAAAAGGTGCTTCTACTCAATACTGAGCAAAGGGTCTGAATACTTATGACCATGTGATTTCATTTTTTCTCTTTTAATAAATTTACAAAAATTACATGTTTTTTTTTTTTTTCAATCAATAAGGGGTGCAGAGTGTACATTAATGAGAAAAAAATGAATTTTTTTAAATTTACCTAATGGCTGCAATGAAACAAAGCGTGAAAACATTTAAAGGGGTCTGAATACTTTCCGTACCCACTGTAAATCTTTTAAAAAGTCAGACTTTGATGACTAAGATTACCATACATGTTCTCTTTTTCATTTTGTCCCATTCTCAGAAGATTCAGAGATATGAAATACGATAAGCATAAAATTAAATCTGTGATAAGTTTGCAAGGTGTGTCCCTATAGCTTCCACTCCTTGTGAACACCTATGTGTGTAGATATCAGTGTATGCATGTAGGGATGTGATTGATTTGTGTAAATCTGTCCTCAGGATTTCGTAACTCTTGTATTACAGAAAGGGTGAATGATTCTAGGAATCTTAAAAGCAGAACATTGTGTTGAGTTGTTGATTGCGCCCGCAGAAAACATTGCTATGCAAATTGTCATCAGTTTTCTATGAATTGATATTGTTGGTATTCTGATGTTGGAGGTGCTGAGAGCAGAGCTCACCAGATTTTACCAGTTTACTTTTTTAAGTAGTTTATTTTTTTTTTTTATTGTATATTATTTTTTGGACTTTTGTGTTTACGATTGTATATGGTTTTTATGCTTTTATTTTATTACTTATTGTTAAATAAAGTCTAATGCTACACACAAGGAAGAAATCAGTCAGTCGGTTTTATGTCAGAACCAAATCCTACCTTAGGATTCTGTGATGCTGTGGTGGGCCAGTCCTAGTGTTCATTCTTCGGTCTGTAAAACTTTAGCTAGGATTTCTGGATTTAGCAAGTTTCGATTCAATCTAAGTATTGTTACCTTATTATACGGGTGTTTTCTCTTGTATATTAGTCATAATAGTCATGAAAGGAACAGAAGACTGACTTAGGTTGCCATCATATCTCCAAGTTTCACAATCCGTGTACGGATCTCAATATCTGGACTGCCATGGGTCTCTAACCCCAAACTACCATCTTTATAGGCATATATGAGGCTGTTATAGCTTGGATTAGGAGACCCATGGCTGGTTCAGGAATAAGGCTATGTGCCCACGATGTCTGGGTCCACTGCGGATTTTTCCGCAACGGATTCCAGCAGATTTGATAAATCCGCAGTGGGAAACACACAAAGAAGTGACATGCTGCGGAATGTAAACCGCTGCACTTCCCCGTGTTTTTTTCCGCAGCATGTGCACTGCGTTTTTTGTTTCCCATAGGTTTACATTGAACTGTAAACGCATGGGAAACTGCTGTGGAAACGCTGCGGATCCGCAGCAAAATCCGCATCGTGTGCACATAGCCTAAAGGTCCATACAAGGACCATGAATCTCAGCAGGTCATGTTGGCTGAGGAGGCCCAAAGGTCCGTTTGTCACATAAAAAAATATCAGTACTACTAGATATGTTGCAGACATTTTTGCTGGAGCCCCTATCATCAAGATGGGACTTGGAGAAAACAAATTATTCAATTGCTTAGAATGGATTTTTATTTTTAAAGTGATAATCCAGCTCCGCTCTCTTCCATATCAGGAGGTGAATAGAGCAGGTGACATCAAGTCTTTAAAGATAATCTGGCTCCGCTCTCTTCCACATCGGTAGGTGAGCAGAACGCGTGACATCATGTCACGATTAATCCCCAATCCCCACAGTTTTAAGCGTGCCCTAAAAACTCATTTGTTCAGACTGGCCTACCGCCTCAATGCATTAACCTAACGATCCCTGTGTGGCCTATTTATAATAATAAAAAAAAAAAAAAAAAAGGTTCCTCGCATCATGTTCTCATACACTTTATGCAGTATTAGCCCTCTGTGTCTGTACTGCTACATACTTAGGCAGGTAACTGGTTCATGCAGCTTTACATGAACACCTGAGCCTTACACTATGGCTGGTCCGAATAACTAAAGCAATTGTTACCATCCACCTCTCGTGTCTCCCCTTTTCCTCATAGTTTGTAAGCTTGCGAGCAGCAGGGCCCTCACTCCTCCTGGTATCTGTTTTGAACTGTAATTCTGTTATGCTGTAATGTCTATTGTCTGTACAAGTCCCCTCTATAATTTGTAAAGCGCTGCGGAATATGTTGGCGCTATATAAATAAAATTATTATTATTATTATTATTCAGGGATAATATGGCTCCATTCTTTTCGATATCAGGAGGTGTAGGAGTTATGAAGCTGATAGTCTGCTCCCTGATACTTTATGGGGTTAAATGTATTTTATATTCGAGCTTGTTATCAGTCGCAACACCTACCTGGGCTGCATATAGTCTAGGAAGGGTTAACGGTAAAGGCTGGCCCAGTTTGGGGAGGGGAAACTGAAAGTTAGTGCTAAGTTCAGGAAGTGACAGTTCGGTAGAAGACAGTAGTGTGAAGTGACAGTTCGGTAGAGGACAGTAGTGTGAAGTGACAGCAGCAGTCTCATTCAATAGGATGCTAGGGACAACGTGGTCCTAATAGGTGGGGCAGTGGATTGCCAAAAACACCCTTCAACATGATTCATTTTGCCAGCCTGGGGAAACTCCGAGATGGATATTGTGGGCCTTTGGCGCACTCATCCTGTGTAGTTACAGGGAAAGATGGTCCCAAACTGTAAGGGTATGTGTCCACGTTCAGGATTGCATCAGGATTTGGTCAGGATTTTTCATCAGTATTTGTAAGCCAAAACCAGGAGTGGAACAATTAGAGGAAAAGTATAATATAAACATATGCTCCACTTTTGCATTTATCACCCACTCCTGGTTTTGGCTTACAAATACTGATGAAAAATCCTGACCAAATCCTGATGCAATCCTGAACGTGGACACATACCCTAAGAGGCGGGAGGTGTTGCAATCCAGGTGCTCTGCTAGTGGTGAAGAGTTCCTAGTGCTAAGGAAGATAGCAAGAGGGACACTCTGCCCATACTGAAAACCACGGTTGAAGTTGTGTCCAGTACCTGTGTATCCTATATGCCGGTTTGTAAAGACTGCCATTTGTTCAGAAAAAGTTTGACTGATTTTACTAATCGTGTGTCCCCTGAATTGATTGCTGTCAAGGTTCCAGAAGAGAAAAACTTGAAGAAAATGGAGGCCTACAGGCCAGAAGTAAGCGTGATGCCTCCCACACATAGCAGCACACCGGGACGGGGACACGTATTATCTGTAGAGTGCCAGAGCGAGTGGGAGCAGCAGCTCACCCACAACTACCTCGACTGGGCACTTTACATTAGTAAGCAGAGCAAGTGACATCATGTCTTCAGGGATAATCTGGCTTCGCTCTCTTCCACATTGAGAGGTAAGCAGAGCGGGCGATATCGTGTCCTTAGGGATATTCTGGATCTGCTCACTTCCACATCGTGTGCGTAAACAGAGAGCCGGCCGATGTCTATAGATGTGACCTTATCAGCCCCACTTTAGTGATGAGCGAGTATACTCGTTACTCGGGTTTTCCTGAGCACGCTCGGGTGGTCTCCGAGTATTTGTGAATGCTCGGAGATTTAGTTTTTGTTGACGCAGTTGCATGACTTGCGGCTGCTAGACAACTTGAATACATGTGGGAATTCCTTAGCAACCAGGCAACCCCCACATGTACTCAGGCTGGCTAGCAGCTGTAAATCATGCAGCTGAATCAACAAAAAGCTAAGTCTTCAAATACTAATAAATACTCGGAGACCACCCAAGCAACGAGTATACTCGCTCATCACTACCCCACTTATCTTGTGATACAGAAGAGAGCAGAGCTGGATTACACCTTTAAGTCCCAGAAATCCGACATGACTGAATATACCCTATCTACACTGTATGACAGAGAGACCATGTCACAAATTACATTTCTCATCCATAAGACTACACAACTATATTCCTATACACCAGGTTCACAGAGATAGGTGCCAAAGAAAAATTTGAAGTGACAACAGATCAATTTTTAAAACTATATTAATTTTTATTCAATTAAATAAAAAAAACATAAAAAGATATTCAGGAACACGAGATAACTGGAAAGAATGGAGATTACAAAAAGGAAATTACGGCAGACATAAAATGGGCAGTTTTCCTAAATACAGCAATGTTACGCAGCAAAAAAACTAGAACAATATTTCTATATGATAAAGTGCATTGTGCAAAAAAAAATCATTGTTATACGTATAATATAATCAAGTTCTTTCACTAATTAACCAATTCAATATTTCAGATTTCTTTGGCACCTATCTCTGTGAACCTGGCGTACAAAGAATATAGTTGTGTAGTCTTTTGAAAGATTAAAGTGTTGTCCCTTGGATATGGACTTATTAATTATTTAAGGACTCTTTTTGTCTTGAATTTCTCATCCATCCATAAGATAAACCTTCCAAAACTTGGATCCACTTCTATCTTGGGAAGTTGTGTGCTGTCCGGGAACAGAAATGTGGCCGGTCCTTAGCACTTATATCTATCTACCTACCACCTGTGGCCATGCCATAAATGTGTGAAACTGGACAAACCCTACGATGGTCCGAGTCTGGTATCACTGCTCAGTTTCATTGCATTGTAGACAGGTGATCACGTTTTTTGGAGAAAATCATCCTCCTGCTCGTATCCAAATGCTCCAGTGCTATGTATGGATCCCAGCAGAGGCCACATAGGTACCACACGTACAGTAGAGACCAAAAGTTTGGACACACCTTCTCATTTAAAGATTTTTCTGTATTTTCATGACTATGAAAATCGTACATTCACACTGAAGGCGTCAAAACTATGAATTAACACATGTGGAATTATATACTTAACAAAAAAAGTGTGAAACAACTGAAATTATGTCTTATAAACTTTTGGTCTGTACTGTACATGTGCTCCACGTGCTTTCCAGTATATGCTAGGTGCGACGTGTATACGTCCAATAGATTTATAGGCGGGTTTGTTTTCTGAGCTGTGGGACTGACAGTGACAGATCATGCTATAGTTTACTCACTTCTGGAGATTGAGTACACCTACAATGCCTATGGGGCTCTGAGCGGATCAGGGAAAACAGGTTGAGGTCATGTTCTGGCCAAAGGAGGAAAAGGCAAGTACAGAATAGGCGTTTAATTACTACGAAAACATCTGAAATGTATGGAATATTAAGACAAAATGAAGTGATTGTTTTTGTGCTGTGCTATGGAGGCCAAATGAGAGTGCAGAGTCCAATTTAATTATCCACAATGGGTGACATTTAACATTTTTTTTTGTATCCAAAATTTTGTGCAATTTTGTCCACATTTATCAATGTATTAATAATGACATATTTAAACCAGATAATAATCAAATGCCGTAAATTTATAATACAAGGTTCTGGACCTCAGGTTGTCAGACACAGAGGGGAAACCTGGGGAGAAAACAGGAGGGGTTTATTACCGCTTCTGTCTTTTTTTTTTGCCAGTTATATACTGTAGCTGTCAGTGTGCACCATGGAGAGGACAGAAGCAACGGCACTGCCAATGTTTCTGTAGGACCTGGCGATCACATAATCGCTGAGTGACTGCTGCCATAACAGAGCGGCTGTGTCCTACTAATTAGTCCCAGATCAGGTCTGCGAATGATGACTGGCACAGAAAGGGTCTTTTTGCCTCTGTAACGAATGCTTTTGTGGGTGCCCCAGTTAGGCTGGAGTCCCACACAACGTATACAAATAGGGTCCGTTTGTACGGACCAAATATGCAGAAATGTTCCCTGAACAGTGATCCGTATGTCATCCATAGGCAAGGTGTGGCTGCGTATTTTGCGCATGTAAACCTCTGTATGGCATCCATACGGCGAGATTTTCTCGCCGGCTTGCAAAATGGACATAATATTCGTGAAAACATTATATACATATATATATATATATATATATATATATATATATAGACATTTATTCTATCTATTCTAACCTATCAGTGTGATTTTACTGTACACTGCACTGAATTGCCGGCTTTTCTATAGAACACCGCTGCGTATTTCTCGCAAGTAACACTGATGGTCCGTGTGTGTAATCCGTATTTTTGTCGCCCCCGTAGACTTTCATTGGCAGATTTTTGGAGGAATACGCTGACAAACGCAGCATGGTGCGATTTTCTCAGCCCGTGAAATACGGCCGAGAAATATACGGCAGAAGGGAGCTGCCCCATAGAGAAACATTGGTCCGAGTGCAATGCGTTGTTTTTGCGCCTCTCATAGGTCCGTATTCCTCTCTAGTGTGACCCTGGCCTTAAAGTGGGGAAAAAATGAAAAATAAAGAAAGAAAAAAAAGTTCCCCTTAGATTTGTATGGACATGTTAATAAAATAGAAACATGTACAAAAAAAAACACACCTGCAAAATAATAAGTTTTTAAAAATAAACGTTCCCAATGTAAAAAAAAAAAAAAAAATCTGAAAAAATCCTTTTTTTTCTTAAAAAATACATTTTTATTACATATAACAAAAAAAAAAAAAAAAGCCCTAGACATATTAAGCATCCGGAGAATTCATTCAAGGGGTTATTTTGGGGTGAATCTTGAGCAGAATAAAATCTAAACGAAAAATAATTTGCAGAAAAATATAAATGGTAGAGTAATTATATGCACCTCAAACCAGAGCTAAAAATATTAGAATTTATCTTGCAGCAAACAAAGCCTCATACTGCAACATTAGCATAAAATATTACACATATATATATATATATACATTGAAATAATTGTGCTGTACGGTGCCCAGATAGATGGTGTTGTACGGTGCAGCGATCATTATTATTTTTGTGTTATTACACATTGTTCCTTATATAATCCACCATTGATCTGCACTTCAGGATTGAAAACTTCCAACTTGGGTGATCAGAGTGGTGACGACTCCTAGGGCGGAGCGGCGTTACAGGACAGAGATTAGTGATTGGTAATATTTTGTTTCTGTTAATCTTCATATTTCCTAAATAATTAAATTATTATTATTTTTTATTATTTTATTTCAAACACACGCACACAAATTATTTTTCCTTCTTCAGGGATACAGGCTGCATGTAGCCATTTTGGCAGCAAAGGACTGTGGCATAAGAGAAGGCAAAGCTGCCAATCACAGGGAAGGCCCGACCGACCGCCCACTACAAACATTTGATATTAATCAATTAATATTTTTTTTTGCAGATTTGTTTTTTTTTTTTTGTGGATAGCAAACTACCGTAAGGCAGTGTTCACACGTTGCTTTTTTGTTTGTTGTTGTTTGTTTTTTAATGCAAATTTTAAGATGTGTTTTACAGTACCAGAAAAAGCTATGAGTTTTCAGAAATCTCATTGACACTTTGTTTTTGTTTTTTCCTGACAATTAGAAAACTGCTGCGTTTTTTGAAAGCGGCAGCATGTCACATCTTTCGGCATTTTTGCAGTGTTTTCACCCACAGAAAGCAATGGGTAAGTGCAAATACGCAGGTATCAGGTTTTGCTGCATTTTTGTTGCAAAAACCTAAGGAAATATGAAGACAAATATTCAAAAAGCATAAAAGGATAAGGGTATGTGCACACGTTGCGGATTCTCTGCGGATTTGCGTTTTTTGAGGTGCAGAAACGCTGCAGATCCGCAAATGATTTACAGCACAATGTAAAGCAATGAGAAAAAAAAAAATGCTGTGCACACTTTGCAGAAAATCCGCTGCGGAAACGCTGCGGTTTAAAAGAAGCAGCATGTCACTTCTTTTTTTGTGAATCTGCAGCGGTTTGGTACACATTCCATTATAGAAAACCTCAGGGGTAAAAAACACAAAATCCGCAGCAAAAACGCACAAAAAAACTTGACAAATCCGCAGGCGCGTTTTCTGCCAGGAGAGGCAGAATCCGCTCCAGAAATTCCTAAGGCTAATCCGCAACGTGTGCACATAGCCTTATAATGCTGGCTAGAGACATGTCTGTGCTTGTCTCTCCATTGACACATATATATGTATTTGTAGTGGATTACATCATATATAACCTGAAGATGAATACGAAGAATCCATAAACCACTAACATGAGAAAATAAAATCAATAAAGTTTATTGAACATAAATTTAAAAACCATATATCACAAGAAATTAAGGACATATGCATGAGGTTTTTAACAAAGAGGAGCCACCTCATCAATCGCATCTGCTGCTTCTTCCTCCTCCTCTGTTACCATGCCAACTATTGAGATGCAGCTCTAGTCACGCTGACACATTCTAATGTAAGCGTTTTTTATCCGCGCTTTTATAGGATAAAAACGTGAAAAAAAACGCAGAAAATCCTGAACGTGTGCACACCGCCTTAGTGTGGCTTCTGTGCCTGCTGCTGATGTTAACAAATTTGTGGAAATGTGAGCAGTCATGGTTGGTCTACATCTGCTGGACTAGCTGTAGCGGAAGACATGTGGGTCCAAATTATACTATTTCTATTCTCGTGACAGTTATTCCCCTCCGGTGGTGTCAGGCCCTCAGTCCTAAAAATGTGAACACTTCTGGTTGGGTGTCCATCTGCTGGATTGGGTGTGGTGGAAGACCTGACGGTCCCTATCATACTATCTATACTGTGGTGAAATTGATGCCACTTTGGTAGTGTTTGCCAATATTTTTTGTAAATGTGAACACTACTGGTTGGGTCATCTTCATGCGTGTTGCCTGTAGCAGTAGGCCTCCAAGACCTTCAGGCCACCACTTCCTTGCACTCAAATACCCGTGTTACTATCCATAAATTTTTCTGACAATGGTAGTCTATGAAACTAATATTTGTGCCACCTGAGTGTGGGCTCAGCATGAAAGCAGGTAGAGGTGTTGCATGTGGTATCAGGGCTCCCAGCAAAGGAGGTCTACACTGAATCCTCTAACACCTCGTCTTACCGTGACGTTCAATTGAAAGCTGTAAATGCCGTCCCAGACCCCGACACCTCATGCCTGGCTGATGGCGGCAGTGCCATGCTAAAATCTGTACTGTGAGTGATGAGTGAATTGAGGCCACTTTCCTGGTGTCTGACCCTCATTTGATGTGTTTTGGCAGCATTCAGGGCCGCTCTAAGGTGTTGTGCGTTTGTTTTTGCCTCCCATTGACGTGAATGGCATTCGGCTATGTTCGGCAAATATTCGATGAATTAATCGGCGAATATTGCAAGTTCGGTGAACGTTTGTCACCATACACAAGAGACAGCCAAAAAAAAAAAAAAAACCCGTAGCAAAACCAGATTTTTGTAAGCAGCTTTACAGCTTAGAGAGCAGTTTTGGCTGCAGAAAAAAAAACGCAACGTGTGAACATAGGCTTATATCAGTTTATATAAAGACTAGATGGTGGCCCGATTCTAACGCATCGGGTATTCTGGAATATGCATGTCCACGTAGTATATTGCCCAGCCACGTAGTATATTGTTCAGCTCATGTAGTATATTGCCCAGCGACGTAGTATATTGCACAGCGACATAGTATACAGCACAGCCACGTAGTATATTGCCCATCGACATAGTATATTGCCCAGCGACGTAGTATATTGCACAGCAACATAGTATATTGCACAGCGACGTAGTATACAGTACAGCCACATAGTATATTGCCCAGCCACGTAGTATATTGCACAGCGACGTAGTATATTGCCCAGCCACGTAGTATATTGCACGGCGACGTAGTATATTGCCCAGCCACGTAGTATATTGCACAGCGACGTAGTATATTGCCCAGCCACGTAGTATATTGCCCAGCCACGTAGTATATTGCCCAGTCACGTAGTATATTGCACAGCGACGTAGTATATTGCACAGCGAAGTAGTATATTGCCCAGCCACGTAGTATATTGCACAGCGACGTAGTATATTGCCCAGCCACGTAGTATATTGCCCAGCCACGTAGTATATTGCACAGCCACGTAGTATATTGCACAGCGACGTAGTATATTGCCCAGCCACGTAGTATATTGCCCAGCCACGTAGTATATTGCCCAGCCACGTAGTATATTGCCCAGCCACGTAGTATATTGCCCAGTCACGTAGTAAATTGCACGGCGACGTAGTATATTGCACAGCGACGTAGTATATTGCCCAGCCACGTAGTATATTGCACGGCGACGTAGTATATTGCCCAGCCACGTAGTATATTGCACAGCGACGTAGTATATTGCACAGCGACGTAGTATATTGCCCAGCCATGTAGTATATTGCACAGCGACGTAGTATACAGCACAGCCACGTAGTATATTGCCCAGTCACGTAGTAAATTGCCCAGTCAAGTAGTATACAGGACAGAGCCACGTAGTATACAGCACAGAGCCACGTAGTATATTGCCCAGCCACGTGGTATATTGCCCAGTCACGTAGTATATAGCACAGCCCACGCAGTATATAACAGTGGCCACGTAATATAGAGCACAGCCCACGGAGTATATAACACTGCCTATGTAGTATACAGCACAGAGCCACGCGGTATGTAACACAGCCCACGTAGTATACAGCAGTGTGGGCACCATATCCCTGTTAAAAAAAAATAATTAAAATAAAAAATAGTTATATACTCACCTCCTGGGATCCAGCGAGGCGCGCGGCTGCCGCCATCTTCCGTTCCTAGGATGCATTGCGAAATTACCCAGATGACTTAGCGGTCTTGCGAGACCGCTAAGTCTTCTGGGTTATTTCGCAATGCATCGCTGGGAATGGAAGATAGCGGCAGCCGCGAGCGGCTCAGCGGACAACGGAGGGTGAGTATAGCAGGTTTTTTTATTATTTTTAACATTACATTTTTTTACTATTGATGCCGCATAGGCAGCATCAATAGTAAAAGGTTGGGGACACACATGGTTAATAGCGGCGGTAACGGAGTGCGTTACCCGCGGCATAACGCGGTCCGTTACCGCCGGCATTAACCCTGTGTGAGCGGTGACTGGAGGGGAGTATGCGGGGGCCGGCCACTGACTGCGGGGAGTAAGGAGCGGCCATTGTCTTTCGGACTGTGCCCGTCGCTGATTGGTCGTGGCTGTTTTGCCGCGACCAATCAGCGACTTGGATTTCCAGGACAGACAGAGCCGGCGACCAATGAATATCCATGACAGACAGACAGGACAGAAAGACGGAAGTGACCCTTAGACAATTATATAGTAGACTAGATGGTGGCCCGATTCTAACGCATCGGGTATTCTAGAATATGCATGTCCACGTAGTATATTGCCCAGCAACGTAGTATACAGCACAGAGCCACATAGTATATTACCCAGCTACATAGTATATTGCCCAGCCACGTAGAGCTACGTAGTATATTGCCCAGCCACGTATGTCACAGGTTAAAAAATAAACATAATCACCTTCTGATCCGAGGGCCCCTTGTAGTTCTGTCGCCTGTTCGCCAGCTTCCGGTCCGAGGGTGTGATGATGTCGCGGTCACATGATCGTGACGTCATGGCAGGTCCTTCTCGCGCAGAACCTGTGATGACGTCGTGGTCACATGACCGTGACATCATGGAAGGTCCTTGTCGCATACCATCTTTAGCACCGGAGCGTCACGAGGACCGGGAAAGGCGCCGGATGGTGAGTATATGATGATTTTTTTTTAATTATTTTTAACATTAGATCTTTTTACTATTGATGCTGCCTAGGCAGCATCAACAGTAAAAACTTGGTCACACAGGGTTAATAGCGGTGGTAACGGAGTGAGTTACCCGCGGCATTACGCGGTTCATTACCGCTGGCATTAACCCTGTGTGAGCGGTGACTGCGGGGAGTATGGAGCAGGCACTGACGGCAGGGGAGTAGGGAGGGACTAATCGGACTGTGGCCGTCGCTGATTGGTCGCGGCAGCCATGACAGGCAGCTGGCGAGACCAATCAGCGACTTGGATTCCATGACAGATAGAGGCCGCGATCAATGAATATCTGTGACAGACAGACGGAAGTGACCCTTAGACAATTATATAGTAGATTATATTCCCGGTCAACTCTTTATTAACGGCGTCAACACTGTATAATGTGACGAATGTAGGTCGCTCCTGTACAGTTATGGATGTAATCAGGGACGATGCAGGGAACAATCAGCCTAGGCCATGAAAAGAACGTGTCATCAGAAAATGACCTTGTGTTCAAATCAGGTTTCTTTGTCAAATGTATTAAAAAAAAAAAGTTTTTTTTCTATTTTTTTCATATATCTTGCAATTTTCAAACCTTGCCTTAATTTTGATATCAGACTCTCACTATCTGCACTTCACATGGACAGCACCAGAAATAGACTGACCTAAACCCTATTTGTTTGGATAAAAGCATAATCTAAGCATGCTGTAATCTGCACAAAGGTCATTGTACAGGTGGAGGAGGTGAGCTGTGACATCACCTATTGTGAATGGTGGATCCTGTGTTATCCACTGAATATAGAGGTGTTCTCAGTCATTGTACAGGAGGTGAGCTGTGACATCTCCTATTGTGAATGGTGGATCCTGTGTTATCTACTGGATATAGAGGTGTTCTCAGTCATTGTACAGGAGGAGGAGGTGAGCTGTGACATCACCTATTGTGAATGGTGGATCCTCTGTTATCTACTGTATATAGAGGTGTTATCAGTCATTGTACAGGAGGAGGAGGTGAGCTGTGACATCTCCTATTGTGAATGGTGGATCCTATGTTATCTACTGTATATTGAGATGTTATCAGTCATTGTGCAGGAGGAGGAGGTGAGCTGTGATATCACCTATTGTGAATGGTGGATCCTGTGTTATCTACTGTATATAGAGGTGTTATCAGTGATTGTACAGGAGGAGGAGGTGAGCTGTGATATCACCTATTATGAATGGTGGATCCTGTGTTATCTACTGTATATAGAGGTGTTATCAGTCATTGCACAGGAGGAGGTGAGCTGAGACATCACCTATTGTGAATGGTGGATCCTGTGTTATCTACTGTATATGGAGGTGTTATCAGTCATTGTACAGGAGGGGGAGGTGAGCTGTGACCTCACCTATTGTGAATGGTGGATCCTGTGTTATCTACTGTATATTGAGATGTTATCATTGTAAACTTATCTGTGCTGATAATGAGACTGCAAAAAGGGTTGCATAAAACACATAAAAACCTGATTTACATAATATTAAAAGGACAGTAGGACACACATTTCTCATTTACACTATTGTATCAGAAAAAGCAACTTTTACACTTATGAAGAGATATATAAAAAAAAATGAATATAGTGTTAGACCTGAATGACACGATGATATGAAACATGTTTCAACAATGGCCAAATCTGTTTTGTTTCCTTCATTTTCATCAGTCACTTTAGCAGTATTGGGATTGTACTACAGACAGGTTGTATATTCTCCCTCAGGGAGAAGCGTTCCTATCAATCTAAGACCATCGTCTACATTAATCATGTGTCATATAACTGTCACGCCACCTTTATTTCTCACACAGCAGTAGCGCTGTAGGTAGTCATTCACATCATGGCTGATTTATGGGGTCAATCCAATCCACGGTCTGTGTCTGGGACTGCACGACCCTATTCATGGAATCTGAAAAATTCTAAAAATTATATGTAAATGAAGAAGAAAAATAATAAAACAGGTACAAAATGAGTGATACAAAGTAATCAAGAAATCCTAAAAAATGGGATACATATGAACTGATCAGTCCAGATTTAGAAGAAAGAGACGTGAACAGAAATTAAAGGGTCATTCTAAAATTTTATCTCTGAGGAGCTGCACCCCCTGCCTGCCGCCTTTCTTTGTCAGGGCGTTGTACTCCTGAAGATCGACAGGTCAGATCAACGGTATGGTTGCACCGCTGTTCTGAATCGTGCGCTGTCTAAAGCTGCGTCGTCACAACGCAGGAATATTTTATTTTGTTGGATTGTGCGTTTCAGCCATCTTTAGATCAGTGCTTACAAGCTCTATTAAAAAGAGCTTGTAAGCACTGCAGCAAGGGCTGGTAATCTAGACAAAGAGCAGTAAACCAAATTAACAACCCTATGGATTTTTAATAAGATTAACCCCTTCCCCTATTAGAATGTGAATAAAAGTCATGGGCAGGTGTCTGCAAATATGGAGGGAGGGAGGTCCACATGTGCGAGTGTCGGTTATATTACACAGCATTAGTTTCTAACAGCAGCAACCAGAGCTGAGCTCAGTTCTCAGCTGTTAACCATTTAACCCTCGTCTTACTATGACAGTCGCGTGCCATCTGTGGTTCTTACGGACAGCACTCGCACCCATGATATTCTGTGGGGCTGTGCACATGTCTGATTTTTTCTTTAGGTGGGAGAAAATATCGGAGAGATGTCAGATTTTGATGCAAGTGCCAAATCAATATCGGCAATGCGAGTCAATGGATCCATGTAAAAATAAATCAGACTGCACTTGGATGACATGTGAATGTGGTCCGAACTTCATGGACGGACAGAATGGAGCAGGTGGAGAAACTTTTAATTTTTTCTCCACAAATTGAGAAAAACTGATGCCACTCTGATCAGAAAAATTGGTCAATTTTTCACCTATGTGGAGAAATCTGTTGTGTAAACCAACCCATAGGATGAGCGTCACAGGAGACCATGAAGTTTCCTATATACTACAATACTTTAGTGGACTAAAAAGTAATGAGAATTAAAAACAGAAAAAACTAAAGAACAAAATAAAAAAAAAAACACAACTCAAATTACCCCTCCTTCCCACATAAAAAAATAAAGGAAAAAATAAAAAGTTTTGTATCGTCGCATCCATTAAAGTCCAATCTATTGTTGAGGGAGGATCTGAAGTGACCCTTCGCGGTTGACTCAGTGATTTTCAAATTGATCTACAGGGTGTTGCCGGCAACTGAAAATGACCAGATGGAGATGTGTGTCTCTGTTTGGGAGGACCAAGCAGATTTCTGACCCCCGTTTATTGTGTCGCACTTTTCATAATCTCAGAAGTTACACTTCAACCAATCAACATAAGAACACGCTCACAGTGCTTAACCTATAAGAATGCAGGAACAGCCTGTACGTCAAGGTCTCGTAGAACAATACACCCTCAGTGTCATATCTTGTTCAGGCTGAAACAATCCAGGTCTCATAACAGCTCTGAACTTTAACCTAGTAACAAAACTTATCTCAAAACAGCAGGATGGAGTCGAAAAGCACAAAATGAAGCCTGCTTTAATTTTTATTAGTTTAACCCTTCACACTATCAAACATAAAATTAATGTTCCTGTACGGTAAACACCATTAAGAGGAAAATAAACAAACCTCCCTAAAAAAAATCCAATAATAAGCAATCAAAACACCAATTCACAAAGCAAAAAAATAAGCCCTCACTTAGCTCAGTCAACAAAAAAATAAAAATGTTACAAGAC
The DNA here is from genome assembly GCF_032444005.1 of Ranitomeya imitator. Classification (NCBI taxonomy): domain Eukaryota; kingdom Metazoa; phylum Chordata; class Amphibia; order Anura; family Dendrobatidae; genus Ranitomeya; species Ranitomeya imitator. Next base: position 529,156,127 of record NC_091287.1, read on the forward strand.
TCAGAAAATGGCGATGGAGTAAGAAAAAAAAAAATCTTATTTTCTTTAATAACTTCAATAAATAAAAAACATTGTTGCAAGTTTGGTATTAGGATAATCGCACCGACCTGCAGAATCACGTTTTTTAGGTAATTTTTTTACCGCATTATGAATGCGGTAAAAAAAAAAAAAAACCTACAATGCCAGAGTTGCATTTGTTTTTTCACATGGATTATTTTTCTGTTGTGGAGAATACCACATTAAAAACGTTATTTGGCCATATAAGGCTATGTTCAGAGATATTTTTTTTTTACTTTTGTCAAAAAACATTTTTTTTAAGCAGACGCCAATTCAGGACATGGTTTTTTTTTTGGACAAGTGTTTTTTTCCTAAAGCTGTAGAATTTTAGAAGAGCTTATTTTACTCGCAAGTGTGTCACTGGAGGCCATGTAGGGCAATCACATCCCCCGATGACAGCTCTACACGGGAGATCGTCGTGGGACACTCGTTAGTAAATGGACTACATCGGAACAGGGAGTATTTGTGTTGGTTTATTATTTTATTTTTTTTGCAGGCGATCGAGTGCATCGCCTGGATTAGCAGAATAATTAAAAATGGCAAACTGTGTTTAGTGCTTTATTTGATTAAAATACTTTATTCTAGCTGTGTCTTTGTTTAACCCCGTAACAACTATAGGATTGGTAATGGATAGGTGACTTATTGACACCTCTCCATTACTAAGCCAGGCTTGATGTCACCTTACAATACAAAGGAGACATCAACCCCCCCCAACTATTACCACATATGCCACCACTACAGGGCAGTGGGAAAATGGAGGCTAAGTGCCGGAATTGGCACATCATAGAGATGTGCCATTTCTGGGGTGGCTGTGAACTGGTTTTTTTTTAGCTGGGAGGGCAATATCCATGGTCCCTTCCTAGGCTATAAACACCTGCCTGCAGCTGTCTGCATAGCCTTTTCTGGTTATAAATTATAGGGGGATCGCCCCTATTTTAATAGCCAGTAAAGGCTAAGTATACAGCTGTGAGCTGATATTAATAGCCTGTGAAGCTCCATGGGTATTACCCCCTTCCCAGGCTATAAACATCGGCCCCCAGTCATAGGCTTTCCCTTTCTGGTTTTAAAAACTGTGTGGGAGCCCAATACATTTTTTTTCTTTTTAAATTGAACAGATATTGTGCTTAAGGCTGGGGTCACACTTGCAAAAAACTCACACGAGTCTCACACCTCAATACTCTGCACTGCCGCCGGCACTCGGGACCGAAGTGCGCGGCTGCATGTATTTCTATGTAGCTGAACGCTCCGGTCTGAGTGCCGGTGGCAGTGCTGGGTACTGAGGTGCAAGAATCGCACAAGTTTCTCACAAGTGTGACTCGGCCTAAATGCAGATTTTTTTCTATCTATAGATATATCTATAGATATTCACGTATATTTGTTTTGTGTGTGTAAACATTATATGTGAACATGGTATGTGATGATATTGCGGTCTTCAATGGAGTATGTAAATGAAGAGGTTGGACAAAGAAATTACATCACAATTTTTTTTTTGTTAAATAATATATCTTTATTTAGCTTACAAAAGCGCATACATTTCTGAGATCTCATGGACTCGATTATATTTTCCTTGCAGATTTGAACCAAAGCTTTTTTTTTTTTTTTTCAATTTGCAGTATGTCCATTCTTTCAGTGTTTTTGCAGCATTTTTCACCCGTTCAAATGAATGTGAAAAAAATGCAATTAATAAAGCATCAAAAACACACATTTCATATTTTAAAAAGGATTTTTCCGGTGAACACTGGTTTTTTTTGCTGCAGAAAAACCTATTGCAAAAACTCAATATGTGCACATAAATTAGAATTCTTTTTCATAGTGCTAGGAGGATATATACACTTTTTTTTTGTTGCTACAACGTCTGTAAAAAACTGATCCTGCCATATATTTTTTCCAGCTGTTTGAAGATCATCATATATTAGTTTATGCATTTATTGTACAGGTTGTTAAAGTTGTGAATATAACAATTTAGGTCAACTTATTTTATATCTTTGGACTTGTATTTAACCCCTTCATGACATTTTTTTTTTTTTTTTCGGTTTTGCATTTTTCACTCCCCTCCTTCCCAGAGCAATGACCTTTTTATTTATGTGAGGGCTTGTTTTTTGCAGGACGAGTTGTACTTTTAGGGTATGTGCACACGTCAGGATTTTTTCCTGACAAAATCCTGAGAATTCAGCCAGAAATCCGCATGCTTTTTTCGCGCGGATTTCTTGCAGAATTTGCGCATTTTTTGCGTTTTTTTTTTTCTTTCCGGAATGACCTTTTTGATAGGAAATCCGCAAAAAATCCGGAAAAAGATAGAGCATGTCCGGGTTTTTTGCGGTATGCGTTTTTTTTGCGGAAAAAAACGCTAACATCTGCACAAAAAATGCGGAATGCATTCTAAAAGATAGGATGCATAATGTTAGCATTTTTTTTTACCGGATTTATAGCGTTTTTATGGTGAAATTCCGCAAAAAAAAACGCTAAAGATCCTGACGTGTGCACATACCCTTAGGCTATGTGCACACGTTGCGGATTTTGCTGCGGACCCGCAGCGTTTCTGCAGCTGCGAGTCCGCAGCAGTTTCCCATGAGTTTACAATTCAATGTAAACCTATGGGAAACCGAAAACGCTGTGCACATGCTGCGGGAAAAACAGCGCAGGAACGCAGCGGTTTTACAATCCGCAGCATGTCACTTTTGTGCAGAATCGCGGGGATTCTGCACACATAGGAATGCATTGATCCGCTTACTTCCCGCATGGGGCTGTGCCCACCATGCGGGAAGTGAGCGGATCATGAGCGGATGGTACCCGGGGTGGAGGAGAGGAGACTCTCCTCCAGGCCCTGGGAACCATATTTGTGTTAAAAAAAAAAGAATTAAAATAAAAAATAATGATATACTCACCTCTCAGCGCTGCACGCAGCTGTCCGGTCGCAGGGTCGCTATGCGAGCAGGACCTGCGATGACGTCGTGATCACATGACCGTGACGTCACGAAGGTCCTTCTCGCATTGCATCTTTGGAACCGGACCGCCACGTGCAGCCCCGAGGAGATCGAGACGTCGGAGGGTGAGTATATAACCATTTTTTAAATTATTTTTAACATTACTATTGATGCTGCATCAATAGTAAAACAAGAGCAGGAGTAACCCGCAGCGGAAACCGCAAGACAAACCGTGATAAATCTGCAGGGATAACCGCAGCGGTTTTGCCCTGCAGATTTATCAAATCCGCTGCGGGAGAACCCGCAGGGACCCGACGCTACGTGTGCACATAGCCTTAAACAACACCATTGGTTTTACCATGTCTTGTACTAGAAAACGGGAAACAAATTCCAAGTGCGGTGAAATAGCTAAATGCTAGAACTGACCTGCCATTATGATTCTCCAGATCATTACGAGTTCATAGACACCAAGCAGGTCTAGCTTCTTTTTTTACCTAAGTGGTGAACAAAAAATTCCAAACTTTGCTTAACCCCTTTCTGCCATTAGACGTACTATTGCGTCCATGTGGGGTGGGCTTTACTTCCCAAGGACGCAATAGTACGTCATATGCGATCGGCAGCGCTCACGGGGGGAGCGCCGCCGATCGCGGCCGGGTGTCAGCTGTTTATCGCAGCTGACATCCGGCACTATGTGCCAGGAGCGGTCAAAGACCGCCCCCGGCACATTAACCCCCGGCACACCGCGATCAAAGATGATCGCGATGTGCCGGCGGTACAGGGAAGCACCGCGCAGGGAGGGGGCTCCCTGCGGGCTTCCCTGAGCCCCCCGCAGCAACGCGATGTGATCGTGTTGCTGCGAGGGTCTCACCTCCCTCCCTGCTCCCTCCAGCCCCGGATCCAAGATGGCCGCGGATCCGGGTCCTGCAGGGAGGGAGGTGGCTTCACAGAGCCTGCTCAGAGCAGGCACTGTGAAGCAGCCTGCACTCCTATCAGATCAGTGATCTGACAGAGTGCTGTGCAAACTGTCAGATCACTGATCTGTGATGTCCCCCCCTGGGACAAAGTAAAAAAGTTAAAAAAAAAAATTTCAAATGTGTAAAAAAAAATTAAAAAAAATATTCCAAAATAATGAAAAAAAAAATAAAAATATTATTCCCATAAATACATTTCTTTATCTAAATAAAAAAAAAAAACAATAAAAGTACACATATTTAGTATCGCCGCGTCCGCAACGGCCCGACCTATAAAACTGGCCCACTAGTTAACCCCTTCAGTAAACACCGTAAGAAAAAAAAAAAAAAAACAAGGCAAAAAACAACGCTTTATTATCATACCGCCGAACAAAAAGTGGAATAACACGCGATCAAAAAGACAGATATAACTAACCATGGTACCGCTGAAAACGTCATCTTGTCCCGCAAAAAACGAGCCGCCATACAGCATCATCAGCAAAAAAATAAAAAAGTTATAGTCCTGAGAATAAAGCGATGCAAAAATAATTATTTTTTCTATAAAATAGTTTTTATCGTATAAAAGCGCCAAAACATAAAAAAATGATATAAATGAGGTGTCGCTGTAATCGTACTGACCCGAAGAATAAAACTGCTTCATCAATTTTACCAAACGCGGAACGGTATAAACGCCTCCCCCAAAAGAAATTCATGAATAGCTGGTTTTTGGTCATTCTGCCTCACAAAAATCGGAATAAAAAGCGATCAAAAAATGTCACGTGCCCGAAAATGTTACCAATAAAAACATCAACTCGTCCCGCAAAAACCAAGACCTCACATGACTCTGTGGACCAGAATATAGAAAAATTATAGCTCTCAAAATGTGGTAACGCAAAAAATATTTTTTGCAATAAAAAGCGTCTTTCAGTGTGTGACGGCTGCCAATCATAAAAATCCGCTAAAAAACCCGCTATAAAAGTAAATCAAACCCCCCTTCATCACCCCCTTAGTTAGGGAAAAATTAAAAAAATGTATTTATTTCCATTTTCCCATTAGGGCTAGGGTTAGAGTTAGGGCTAGGGTTAGGGCTAGGGTTAGGGCTAGGGCTAGGGTTAGGGCTAGGGTTAGGGCTAGGGTTAGGGTTAGGGCTAGGGTTAGGGTTAGGGCTAGGGTTAGGGCTAGGGTTAGGATTAGGGTTAGGGCTAGGGTTAGGGCTAGGGCTACAGTTTGGGTTGGGGCTAAAGTTACAGTTAGGGTTTAGATTACATTTACGGTTGGGAATAGGGTTAGGGGTGTGTCAGGGTTAGAGGTGTGGTTAGGGTTACTGTTGGGATTAGGGTAAGGGATGTGTTTGGATTAGGGTTTCAGTTATAATTGGGGGGTTTCCACTGTTTAGGCACATCAGGGGCTCTCCAAAGGCGACATGGCGTCCGATCTCAATTCCAGCCAATTCTGCGTTGAAAAAGTAAAACAGTGCTTCTTCCCTTCCGAGCTCTCCCGTGTGCCCAAACAGGGGTTTACCCCAACATATGGGGTATCAGCGTACTCAGGACAAATAGGACAACAACTTTTGGGGTCCAATTTCTCCTGCTACCCTTGGGAAAATACAAAACTCGGGGCTAAAACATATTTTTTGTGGGAAAAAAAAAGATTTTTTATTTTCACGGCTCTGCGTTATAAACTGTAGTGAAACACTTGGGGGTTCAAAGTTCTCACAACACATCTAGATTAGTTCCCTGGGGGGTCTAGTTTCCAATATGGGGTCACTTGTGGGGGGTTTCTACTGTTTAGGTACATTAGGGGTTCTGCAAACGCAATGTGACGTCTGCAGACCATTCCATCTAAGTCTGCATTCCAAATGGCGCTCCTTCTCTTCCGAGCTCTGCCATGCGCTCAAACGTTGGTTTCCCCCAACATACGGGGTATCAGCGTACTCAGGACAAATTGGACAACAACTTTTGGGGTCGAATTTCTCCTCTTACCCACGGGAAAATACAAAACTGGGGGCTAAAAAATAATTTTGGGGGGAAAGATTTTTATTTTAATTTTCACGGCTCTGCGTTACAAACTGTAGTGAAACACTTGGGGGTTCAAAGCTATCACAACACATCTAGATGAGTTCCTTAGGGGGTCTAGTTTCCAAAATGGTGTCACTTGTGGGAGGTTTCTACTGTTTAGGTACATTAGGGGCTCTGCAAATGCAATGTGACACCTGCAGACCATTCCATCTAAGTCCTCATTCCAAATGGAGCTCCTTCCCTTCCGAGCCCTCCCATGCGCCCAAACAGTGGTTCCCCCCCACATATGGGGTATCAGCGCACTCAGGACAAATTGGACAACAAATTGTGGGGTCGAATTTCTCCTTTTACCCTCGGGAAAATACAAAACTGGGGGCTAAAAATAATTTTTGTGGGAAAAAATTTTTGTTTTATTTTTACGGCTCTCCATTATAAACTTCTGTGAAGCCCTTGGTGGGTCAAAGCGCTCAGCACACATCTAGATAAGTTCCTAAGGGGGTCTACTTTCCAAAATGGTGTCACTTGTGGGGGGTTTCTACTGTTTAGGTACATTAGGGGCTCTGCAAACGCAATGTGACACCTGCAGACCATTCCATCTAAGTCTGCATTCAAATGGCACTCCTTCCCTTCTGAGCCCTCCCATGTGCCCAAACAGTGGTTCCCCCCCACATATGGTGTATCATCGCACTCAGGACAAATTGGGCAACAAATTTTGGGGTCCAATTTCTCCTGTTACCCTCAGGAAAATACAAAACTGGGGGCTAAAAAAATAATTTGTGTGGGAAAAAAAATTTTGTTTTATTTTTACGGCTCTGCATTATAAACTTCTGTGAAGCACTTGGTGGGTCAAAGTGCTCACCACACCTCTAGATAAGTTCCTTAGGGGGTCTACTTTCCAAAATGGTGTCACTTGTGGGGGGTTTCAATGTTTAGGCACATCAGTGGCTCTTCAAACGCAACATGACGTCCCATCTCAATTCCTGTCAATTTTGCATTGAAAAGTCAAACGGCGCTCCTTCCCTTCCGAGCTCTCCCATCCGCCCAAACAGTGGTTTACCCCCACATATGGGCTATCAGCGTACTCAGGACAAATTGTACAACAACTTTTGGGGTCCAATTTCTTCTCTTACCCTTGGGAAAATAAAAAATTGGGGGCGAAAAGATAATTTTTGTGAAAAAATATGATTTTTTATTTTTACGGTTCTACATTATAAACTTCTGTGAAGCACTTGTTGGGTCAAAGTGCTCACCACACCTCTAGATAAGTTCCTTAGGGGGTCTACTTTCCAAAATGGTGTCACTTGTGGGGGGTTTCAATGTTTAGCCACATCAGGGGCTCTCCAAACGAAACATGGCGTCCCATCTCAATTCCAGTCAATTTTGCATTGAAAAGTCAAATGGCACTCCTTCGCTTCCGAGCTCTGCCATGCGCCCAAACAGTGGTTTACCCCCACATGTGGGGTATTGGCATACTCAGGACAAATTGTACAACAATGTTTGGGGTCCATTTTCTCCTGTTACCCTTGGTAAAATAAAACAAATTGGAGCTGAATTACATTTTTTGTGAAAAAAAGTTAAATGTTCATTTTTATTTAAACATTCAAAAAATTCCTGTGAAGCACCAGAAGGGTTAGTAAACTTCTTGAATATGGTTTTGAGCACCTTGAGGGGTGTAGTTTTTAGAATGGTGTCACACTTGGGTATTTTCTATCATATAGACCCCTCAAAATGACTTCAAATGAGATGTGGTCCCTAAAATAAAATGGTGTTGTAGAAATGAGAAATTGCTGGTCAACTTTTAACCCTTATAACTCCCTAACAAAAAAAAATTTTGGTTCCAAAATTGTGCTGATGTAAAGTAGACATGTGGGAAATGTTACTTATTAAGTATTTTGTGTGACATATCTCTGTGATTTAATTGCATAAAAATTCAAAGTTGGAAAATTGCGAAATTTTCATAATTTTCGCCAAATTTCCGTTTTTTTCACAAATAAACGCAGGTACTATCAAATAATTTTTACCATTGTCATGAAGTACAATATGTCACGAGAAAATGTCAGAATCACCAGGATCCATTGAAGCGTTCCAGAGTTATAACCTCATAAAGGGACAGTGGTCAGAATTGTAAAAATTGGCCCGGTCATTAACGTGCAAACCACCCTTGGGGGTAAAGGGGTTAAAAAAAAAAAAAAAAAAAAATTTTCCGATACCCGTAGTGTCTCCATTTTTCGTGATCTGGGGTTGGGTGAGGGCTTATTTTTTGCGTGCCGAGCTGATGTTTTAATGATACCATGTTAGTGTAGATACAATCTTTTGATCGCCCGTTATTGCATTTTAATGCAATGTCACGGCGACAAAAAAATGTAATTCTGGTGTTTTTACTTTTTTTTTTTTTTACCGCTACACCATTTAGATTAATCCTTTTCTTATTGATAGATCAGGTGATTCTGAACACAGCGATACCAAATATGTAGACACAAAAGAGCACAGGTCAAAAATACTCTTGTATAAGAAATCACAGTAATAGGCAAGTGCTAGTCAAGATTCCTTCTCTGAACCCTGCTTATACAGGTACTATACAGATGATCAGGTTTTAAATACATCAGATAGGGATTATATACATTAGTTAGGACTGCTCTATAAGGGTACACCTTGACGATTGGTGGAGCAGCTTAGTATGCATTTTTTTGCAAAAAAGTATCAACTAAATACCCTGTTTTTTCCCATTTTTTGACTAGCACTTGCCTATTACTGTGATTTTTTTTACAACAGAGTATTTTTGGCCTCATTGCGCTCTTTTGTGTCTTCAAGTTTCTTGATGGTGTGAACAGGTTCCTACAGACTTGTTCAATGTGCAAGTAGCCCATGTGTTTCTGATACCAAATATGTGTAGGTTTTAATTTTTTTTAATTGTTTTATTTTGAATGGGGAAGAAGGGGGATGAATTGAACTTTTATATTTCTGTATATTTTTAAAAACATTTTTCTTTAACTTTTTGCATGATTCAATAGTCTCCACAGGAGACTAGAAGCTGCCACAACCCGATCAGCTCATCTACGTAGAGGCAACGATCAGTTCGCCTCTATGTGGCTGAATTACTGACTTGCTATGAGCGCCAACCACTGGGTGGCGCTCATAGCAATCCGGCACTGACAACCATAGAGGTCTGCAGGAGACCTCAGGTTGGCACGATAACAGTATGACATGCAGACATATTACACGCCGCGTTCTGCGGTTAGGAACTTTTGGACCACCGGACACATATGCAGTAAGCCTTACCTGTTCACTAGCACTTTTGGGTCTTAGAATCTAGCTGGACCACAGAGATTCTTTTGGTTACCGAGTCTCTTACTTTCACTAAGTCTTTTTTCCGCTTATCCTTTCCTTTCTTTTACAGAACTCATGACGGAGTCACATGCACCCTATAGGTCGGTTTTTTCAGTCACTGCATCTATCAGTAAGAGTCTATGTTTTCTTATAGGGGACATTATAGGATAGGTCTAAGAAACTAGTTTATTAAAACACATTAATAAAAATATAATAAAAATACATTAAATATATTTAGTTTTCCTATCATGATGATTCCTTTATCTTTAATCATACCCGTGTTATATATAATTGATTATTGAGATTTCGGTCATAAAAATGAATTTATCTTGGACCTCTATTAATTAAAATGCTGAATTTTGCCATATTGGAGACAAACATAAGTGTCAGTATAACTTTGATGAACAATTGAGCCACTTATAAATAGCTGTTACAGGATTGTGAACAGTATTGAAATGACTAAAAGATATATCATGCAGGATCCATTGTATTTGATGAGTTTTGCTGTATATACAATTTTCTGTATTTTTTGTTTATTATGGATTGTGGATTGATGGTCTTATGTTTTTTTTCTTTTTTTATCCTTGTCTGATGATGGTCATAATGACCTAACCGTTAATTGTTTAGGGATCATAAATAAAATGAATTAATTTCCATGATTTTTTGAGTGCCGGATTTTTTATTCATTATATGCACAAGATTGTTCTTCCTACAGATCGTTCATCCATCAAGTCACCATGGCTCGAAACCGAGCGAAAGGCTACTACATAATAAATCTATACAATATGTTAGCTTACAGACAAACCCAGGTACATAACATCAGAAAAATAAGGGCAGGCGGTCCTCCTCTCAATCCATCGTCCTTTTTTTTTTTTCGTGCAGGCACTTCTCAACATGTCAATTATACTCGTCACTCACGAGGAGTAAACTTATCATTTGTCGGAAAGTATTACTATCAGACGAGGTGAATGCCAAAATCTAGTGTTATTCTGCACAGCCCTAGGCAAGTACTGCACCTACTGCGCCTCTATAAGGAGTGCAGCTTCGGGCGGATATACAGTATTCATCATATGTTTCGAGATTCAGGCAATATATTTTGACTTCTTGTCATGCTGTTATGCTATACCTTTTTCCTATGTGGCAGATCTCAGTTTATCTCTTAACGGAAACCGGACAGTGGATAGGGAGAGACAGACCAGTCTACGGGAGGAAGGTGGAACCACCAGGGATCTGCCTCAGACTAATCATCTGATACGCAAGGTGCCCGGCTTTTTTTAAGTAGACTTGCTCTGAAACGCATCAGCATTCAAAGTAAAACATACACGACTGGCTCTCATGCTGGTGGGTTTTGGGCAGCATGAATCAGATGGCAGGTTCCCTTGAACTCTTGAGTCAGTGTAAGGCTACTTTCACACATCAGGTTTTCAGTGTCAGGCTAAATCCTTGCGAATGTTGGAAAAACTGAATCCGGTGCAGATTGTGAAAAACTGACGCAACGGATCAGTTTTTTTGACGGATCCGGCTAGCATATCTAGATTATTGGATTAAAAAAAAAAAAAAAAATTGGAGCCTGGTCAGTTTAAAAAACCGGATCAGGCCGCCGGATCCGCCTTTTTCCAGATTCGGCACCTTCCGGCTCCAATAGGCTTCCATTCTAGCAAACAGCCGGCGCTTCGAGTTCATATGAGGACAACCAGCAGAGGGCGCCTGTTATGAACTCGAGCCTGGGAGCTTTCTAGGAAAGTTCCCACGATCTAGGGACAACCAGCAGAGGGCGCATCACCGCAAATGAAGGTAAATATAGGTCATTGACCTACTTTACCTTCATTCCCCGGGGTTTTGCAGCCACGAACAACGTTGCATTAGCAAAGTTCGTGGCTGCAAAATTGGGATTTTTGTGTACTCACCGTAAAAATCCTTTTCTCCGAGCCATTCATTGGGGGACACAGACCATGGGTGTATGCTGCTGCCACCAGGAGGCTGACACTAAGTAATACAAAGAAAAAGTTAGCTCCTCCCCTGCAGTATACACCCTCCTGCTGGCTCCCAGCTAACCAGTTCGGTGCAAAAGCAGTAGGAGATCAATAACGACGATGCCCCTGCAACAGTGGAGATATAATACCCCTTGGCAACGAGGGAAGGGGATGGCTAGAGGGCAACCTTGCCTTGAAGGTAATAAGGAAAAAAGATAAAGAACAGAGCGTCGAGATCTGAAGACTCATCAGGAGGACAAGAACGCAGAGAAAGAAGGGGAGAGACCCTCCCTGATAGAAAAGTCTATCCGGATCAGAAAAGGAATCCACTGTAAGATGCCCAGGACCATTAAGGTCCCACGGATTTAACGGTACGCGGTAGGGAAGAACTACAGGTTGGGGCCTGCAAGAAAGACCATATTTCCAGCTTGAGACAATAAGCCGGAAAAATACTAGTACAGCAAGCGAGAAAAAAACCTGACATGGTCAGTGCGGGTCTCCCGGGATCACTGGGGCCTTACCCGCTTCCGAAAAGGATTCAGACGTAGTGGAAGAGGGGTTATGGAAATTGGTACCATGGAAGAATAGATCATGCACTGCAATGGTCTTGGATCGCGAGGCCAAACCATGAACTGGAGTACATTGGCGTTCAGTTTGGACGCCATCCGAACTACCTCTGGAGTACTCCAGTGAAGGCAGGTCCGATGGAAGATTTCCGAGTGAAGTTCCCACTCACTTGAGGAAAAGCCTGGACGGCTGAATATGTCTGCCGCCCCCAGTGTTCTACTCCAGGGAATGTACTGTTGAGATCACCGAAGATAGAACTCGGCCCATCAGAGAGTGCGAGGTACCTTAGCCATGGCGCTTGACTGAGGGTACTTACTAGATGGCTAACTTGGGGCACAGCCGAGGCATTATCCAACTGAAGACCCGCCAGAAGGCAGAGGGCCTGCTGAAGGAATAGCCGTACCGTTCGGATCTACAGAGAGATGATCGGGAGAAGAAAACTGGCAATGGTATCTCCCAATAGCCCTTGGGCCAGGAGAAGGCTCTGGAAGAGAAAGGAGCTCAGAGACTACCCTTTGAGAGCCTGATTGACTTGCAGAAAACGAGCGCAGCGAAGGAAACTGCTTCCGTAGATGTCCTTTCCCTCAGAACCCTCCTAGCGAATTGAAAGAACCGAGGGAATGAGAGATCGAGTGCGCAAGCTCCCTGTAGAAGGGCCACGACCTAGACCCGAGAGAGAATAACCATCCTTCTTGGGCAGGATCATCCTCAAAGAGGATCTGCTGGGCTGAGAATGAGGAAAAAAAAACTTGTCTAAGTTTAGCTGCTAGCCCAATAGAGAGGTAATTGCAAGTGATATGGACGACTCAGCGTAGTCCTAGGAGAGCGGCTACAAAGTCGACCAAATAGGGCAGGACGACCATGCTTCTAAGGTGCAAGAAGAACATGACAACCGCCATGACCCTTGCGACCACTCTGGTGTGGTAGCCAGGCAGAAGGGCCAGGTCGTGAAAATACTGTTCGTGAATGGAAAGGCGAAGAGATTATAGTAGAGAGGAGAAATAGGTATGTGAGGGTAAGAATCCCGAATGACGATGGATGCCAGAAAACAACCACGTTTCTCTGTTGAAGAAGTGGCTGAGGGGAGGAACTCCATCCGAAAAAAGAAAGGGCCCTGTCAAAGGTTGTTAGAAGTTTGGGGTCCAGGAATGGAGATACTTTTCATTCCCTCCATTTTGGAACCAAGATCCCTTAGATCTAGACTGTCCTGGCCAATGCTTCCACTGCTGGTTGAGCCTGAAGAAGAGATACGATCCCTTGCTAGTCTCCCGCTCAGAAGATTTGATTGGCCAGCTATACTGTGGAACGAAGTAGATAAGGTCTGGGACCCGGAGACTTTCATTCTCTCCCTTTGGTCAAGCAACCCATGTGGCGGCTAAGGAAGGGTAGAGCGCTGAACCCGAAACCACAAGACGGAACGAACTAGATTTGCTATCCGACCGTCTGTGGAATCTTAATTGATGATACACCGGCCAGGATACTGGTAGGAATACCGCAAGAAATTCTGCCTGGCGAGTCTGCCAAGTGACAGAATGCGGGACTGTAACCAGCAGGTCTCTGCCATCGTCGTGCAGAGAAGAAAATAAGGAAAAACCTCGATCCACCATCTTCTTAACAGGGAAGTGGAGAGGAATCGTCCACTTTCTTGCATCTGATACAAAGGGGGGAAAAACCTCCCTGTTGGGACGCCACAAATGTGGACGCCACATCCCCAGAATTGAGGTTTCCGAGTGGACAGGCAGGTTGTGGCGATAGACCTGGATGCAGAAGAAGATACATGGAGGCGACACTCCGTGTGCTCGTCTGTTGAAGGTGTGGGGGGAAATCGGAGCCAGGGACCCGTCGCCCATAAAATTCCGACCAGGTATGGTATCCTACTTAGAGGTCTTCCAGTGCATCACCGTCAAATGTTGATGGAGATTTTCTAGAACCTGTACGTTTTTCTAGAATACTTGCGGCCCCTGCTAGCCGACGGCTCCCATTGTAGGAGAGGGAGCATGTGAGTGCTCCAGAGCTCAGTTAGGGTGACCAGCTTAGGATAGATGATATGCCCTTAAGACCAGTAAATACTGGTCATGCGCCTTTAAGGCTAGGGGTTACTGGCCATGAGCCTTTAAGACCAGGGAATACTGGTCTTGTGCCTTTTGTAAGATGACATACTGTTCATGTGCCTTTAAAAGCAGGGCATGCTGAAATCCAGGAGATAATGGTCATGTGCCCTTAAAACCAGGGTATGCTGGTCATTTGCGTTTAAGACCAGGGCGTACTGGTCCTGAGCCTTTAAGTCCAGGGCATAATGGTCACGTGCCTTAAAGACCAGGGCATACTGGTCGTGTGCCTTTAAAAGCCAGGGCATACTGGACATGAGCCTTTAAGACCAGGGCATACTGGTCATGTGCCTTGAAAACCAGGACGTACTAGTCATGTGCCTTTAAGACCAGGGCATACTGGTTATTGCGTTTAAGACCAGGGGATACTGGTCACGTGCCTTTAAGACCAGGGCATACTGGTCATGGCCTTGAAAAACCAGGACGTACTAGTCATGTGCCTTTAAGACCAGGGCATACTGGTTATAGCGTTTAAGACCAGGGGATACTGGTCACGTGCCTTTAAGACCAGGGCATACTGGTCATGTGCCTTTAAGACCAGGAAATACTGGTCACGTGCCTTTAAGACAAGGGCATACTGGTCACGTGCCTTTAAGACCAGGGTATACTGGACACGTGTCTTTAAGACCAGGGCATGCTGGTCCCGTGCCTTTAAGACCAGGAATACTGGTCATGAAAGGAATGTTGGAACAAGTGCCTTAAAGACCAGCAAAGCTGGTAATGTGCCTTTAAGAACAAGTATGCTGGTCATGCTCCTTTAAGACCAGGGATGCTGGTCATGTGCCTTTAAGACGAGGGCATACTTGCCATGTGCCTTTAAGACCAGTGCCTACTGGCCCTGTGCCTTTAAGACCAGGGCATACTGGCCTGATTAAGTACTAAGGAAAAGGAGACCGGCTTCTGGCAGAGCAGAGAATGCTGGGGATGTGACCCTTTTAAAACTAGGGGACCCTTAAGACCAGGGAATGCTGGTCCTGGGTTTAATAAAAAGGCATGGAAAGCTGGGGATGCACCTATGGGCCCAGCGACTACCGGGCAGAGTATTAAATACCAGGGAATGAGTCACCAGGGAATGAGTCACCAGGGAATGAGTCATGAGAGCTTCATTGCTGGGAACTCACAGCTCTCTGTTTGCAAGCCTGCACACTGTACTATACATTCTGTAGTGTGCAGGAGCACCAGAGATTGCAGCCTTAAGTATATAAAAAAACAGGGAAAGCTAGTCCCTTAATGCTGCCGGGATGCGTGCCGGGGGGGGGGAGATATTGGGGCGATTCACCTTACTCAGGTTCTGAGTCCCCCGTCTGGAATAGCGCTGACTTCAGCGCTGAAAAACCGCCGGCCGCAGCCCCCTCCAGAAGAAATAGTGACCGCAATGGAGGAGGAAGAAGATGGCCGCCGAGATCTCGTCTGGAACGAGAAGTGCCTGAATAGGGGGGCGGAGCCGCTAGAAGGAAGCAAGCGGTGGGCGGGGCTTCCCGGGATGCGGCCTAAACAGGGCCGAAGCCGGGGACTAAATTTATGGCTTCGGCCGGCGCGCACCCGCAGACTGAGGAGAAAAGTGCTGCGAAGCTCTGTGGGGAGCCCTCCTCTGACCGCCGGAAAACCCAAATCTCACGGAGCACCTACCCCAATATGGAGGGGGTGGCAGATGCTGCAGCTAGGAGCTGTGCCCGGGTAGATAGGACGGTGCAGGGTTGGGGAGCCTCCATCCACCATCCCTGCAGAAGAGGGGTGGAGAGGAACCGTCTGCCTCCTTCCATCATCCGCTTTTTCAGTGGTGATGCAGTGGGGGCTGCTCGGACGCCACGCTGGAAGGTGCCTCTGTACAGCCGAGGGTAAAACCTGGTGGGCAGGGCTGAATGTCCAGCAATAGGCCTGGCTGCAGAAGAAGATACTGAAGGTGAAACTCCAGTGCTCGTCTGATAAGGGAGGGGGGAGATCGGTGCCCTTGAAGGGGCCCGTCGCCCCTAAAATCAGCTCAGGCAGTGGCTTCCCACGTCGCAGGAGAGGATACGGAGAGGTAAAACTCCCGTGCTCGCCTGTTGATGGTTCGAGGAGATCGGAACATGAAAGAATCCGTCGCCCCATTCGACCGTAGTAAAAAGTAAAAAACGGTAAAAAAGAGTTCTATGGGTCTGAATAGCAGACCCGTCCGTGTGCCTCCTACGGACACCAAGCAAGAACTGGTTAGCTGGGAGCCAGCAGGAGGGTGTATACTGCAGGGGAGGAGCTAACTTTATCTTTGTATTACTTAGTGTCAGCCTCCTGGTGGCAGCAGCATACACCCATGGTCTGTGTCCCCCAATGAGGCGAAGGAGAAATATTTTAACCCCTTCAGATGGATTTACATCGTTGGACGTTACAGATCTTCGGAAGGTAAGGATATTCTTGGTTTATTTTATTTTTTTTGTTCCAGAACGAGGGTCTTCAGTGACTGGATTGGGCGTTGAATAAAATATTACAACAACCTTTGTGTTTATTTCATTAAAATAATTTTTAATAATGTGTTTGTGTTTTTTTAACCCTTTACTACTATTGGATTAATAATGGATAGGTGTCATAATTGACGCCTCTCCATTATTAATTTGGCTTAATGTCACCTTACAATAGCAAGGTGGCATTAACCCTTCATTACCCCATATCCCACCGCTACACGGGAATGGGAAGAGAGTGGCCAAGTGCCAGAATAGGCGCATCTTCCAGATGTGCCTTTTCTGGGGTGGCTGGGGGCAGGTGTTTTTAGCCAGGGGGGGCCAATAACCGTGGACCCTCTCCAGGCTATTAATATCTGCCCTCAGTCACTGGCTTTACTACTCTGGCAGAGAAAATTGCGCGGGAGCCCACGCCAATTTTTTCCGCCATTTAACCCTTTAATTTAGTAGATAGAATAGTAGTGTGGAATATGCAAAAAAAAATGGGGATATGAGATGGTTTACTGTATGTAACCATGTCTCATATCATGTCGGGTTTTAGGAAGGAGATAGCAAAAGCCGGTAATTGAATTACCGGCTTTAAAGAATATCTAGCGCTGTATGAAGTAATAATATATATACATATATGTGTCTCACTGACATATGTATATATATATATATATATATATATATATATATATATATATATATATATATATATATATATATATCTCTATATATATATCTCTATATCTCTATATATATATATATATATATATATATATATATATCTCTATATATATATCTCTATATCTCTATATATATATATATATATATATATATATATATATATATATATATATATCTCTATATATATATATATATATATATATATATATAGATATATCTATATATATCTATATATATATATATACCTATTCTATGTGTACACATTTATTCTCCCTATTCTACTGTAAGCTGTCAGTGTGATTTTACTGTACACCGCACTGAATTGCCGGCTTTTCTCTCTAACAGCGCTGCGTATTTCTCGCAAGTCACACTGCTGGTCCGTGTGTAATCCGTATTTTTGGGGCTTCCATAGACTTTCATTGGCGTTTTATTTGCGCAATACGGTGACAAACGCAGCATGCTGCGATTTTCTACGGCCGTAGAAAGCCGTATAATACTGATCAGTAAAATACGGCAGATAGGAGCAGGGGCATAGAGAATAATTGTGCCGTTTGTTTGGCGAGTTTTACGGACATATTTTCTGCGCTCTTACGTCCGTAAAACTCGCAAGTGTGACGGCGGCCTTAGAGTTGCTTTATAAAAATACAGCCTCCTCTAACTTTGTGCCAAAAACAGCAACCATGGTTTCTTCTAATCAACTGCCTACCACTCTAAAAATGAAAATGGTGGAGGCCCACAAAGCAGAAGAAGGTTATAAGAAGATATCAAAGTGTTTTCAAGTTGCCCTTTCCTCATTCCAAAATGTAATTAAGAAATGGCAGTTAACAGGAACAGTGGAGGTCAAGATAAGATCTGGAAGACTAAAGGTACCTTCACACTGAGCAACTTTAGAACGATAATGATCCGTGACGTTGCAGCGTCATGGATAGCGATATCGTTGTGCTTGACACGCAGCAGCGATCAGGATTCTGCTGTGACATCGCTGGTCAGAGCTAGAAGGCCAGAACTTTATTTAGTCGCTGGATCACCCGCTGACATCGCTGAATCGGCGTGTGACGCCGATCCAGCGATATCTTCACTGGTAACCAGGGTAAACATCGGGTTACTAAGCGCAGGGCCGTGCTTAGTAACCCGATATTTACCCTGGTTACCATTGTTAATGTAAAACAAAAAAAAAACACTACATACTTACATTCCAGTGTCTGTCGCGTCCCCCGGCGTCAGCTTCCCTGCACTGTGTCAGCGCCGGCCGGCCGTAAAGCAGAGCACAGCGGTGACGTCACCGCTCTGCTTTACGGCCGGCGCTTACACAGTGCAGGGAAGCTGACGCCGGGAGACACGACAGACACCGGAATGTAAGTATGTAGTGTTTGTTTGTTTTTTTTTTACATTTACAATGGTAACCAGGGTAAACGTCGTGTTACTAAGCGCGGCCCTGCGCTTAGTAACCCGATGTTTACCCTGGTTACCCGGGGACTTCGGCATCGTTGGTCGCTGGAGAGCTGTCTGTGTGACAGCTCTCCAGTGACCACACAATGACTAAACAGCGACGCTGCAGCGATCGGCATCGTTGTCTATATCGCTGCAGCGTCGCTTAATGTGACGGTACCTTAAGCAAAATTTCAGTGATAGCTGCTCTTAGGATTGCTAAAGGCAAATCAGAAGACCTACTTGACTACAAAAGACCTTCAGAAAGATATAGCAGACTTTGAAGTTGTAGTACATTTTTCTACTGTTCAGAGACACCTGCACAAATATGGCCTTCATGGAAGAGCCAGCAGAAGAAAACCTCTACTGCATCCTCATCATAAAATTCAGTGTCAGAAGTAGGCAAAAGAACATCTAAACAAGCCTGATGCTTTTTTGAAACAAGTCTTGCGGACCAATGAGGTTAAAATAGAATTCTTCTGCCACAATGATCAAAAGGTATGTGTGGAGAAAAAAAAGGGCACAGAATTTCAGGAAAGGAATATCTCGCCAAACAATAAGCAAGAGGGTGGATCAATCAAGCTTTGGGGTTATTTTGCAGGCAACAGCACGGGAAGCATTTCACAGGTAGAGGGAAGAATGGTTTCAATTAAATTTCAACAAATTCTTGGTGCAAACATAGAACTATCTGTAAAAGAGCTGAAGTTGAAATGAGAATGGCTTCTACAAATGGATAATGATCCTAAACACATGTCAAAATCCACAATAGACGACCTCAAATGGCGCAAGCTGAAGGTTACAATGGCACTCAGTCCGCTGATGGGAACATCATTGAAAATCTGTGGCTAGACCTCAAAATAGAGGATGCAAGACGACCCAGGAATCTCACAGAAATAGAAAGACTGTCTGACTACAAAAAGCATTTACAAGCTGTGATACTTTCAAAAAGGGGGTGCTTGAACTTCATAAAGTACTTGAACTTCATGAAGAAAATATGCAGCAAGCTCTCACTAGTGGTGGCAGCAAGCAGCTAACATGTGAGAACTTAATATCAGCATTAAAAACATAAGGTTATATAAAGGTAGGCACTCCCTTTAACAAACATGCGCAGTGCTCGGATCAGAATACCAGGCCTGAGCTAACCGCTTTATCTATGCCTATACCACATATATAAAGTAGTTATGACACGCTCTTTTCACAACGTGACATTTGCTGCCGATTTCCAGATAATCACCCACAATGTATTTTGCACATCTACATTTTAAATTTGTTTTGTGTAAGTTGATTATTCAGTTTCTTGTAATAGATGCATCTGATTTTCGTGTTATGTCTCGTGGAGCTAAAATGTTACCTTCAGCCCCTGTAAATGTACCATGCAAATAAACCAAAGGACCTACCACAATTTTGTATTTTCTGTAATATCTTTGGTCTTATTATACTGATTACTCCGGGATGAGTTAATGTCATTTGGGCTGGTTTGTATAAATATTACTAGTACTAGTCGGAAAAGGAAGAATGCCAGTAATCGAACGAATTAAAGAGGAGCGCTCACCATTACAGATATATTGACAACTGGGTGTTACCATTTGTGGCGATATCCCTGCCAAGCCCATATATTTGTCCAATCAGTAATCATAAGGGGAATTATAGCAAACACTCACATTTCAAGGGAGGTTCTCTGCACCCTATTCATGGTAAGGTGTGACATGGG
Source organism: Ranitomeya imitator (assembly GCF_032444005.1). NCBI lineage: Eukaryota > Metazoa > Chordata > Amphibia > Anura > Dendrobatidae > Ranitomeya > Ranitomeya imitator. The sequence goes on from NC_091287.1 coordinate 529,176,294, forward strand.
TGGTCATGGGTGATCAAGAGCAGCAGCCTTGGAGGCCGCTGAACACATTCTAGAACCCATAAAAAAAATGAATAAGGGGTCAGATAAAATCTCAAGAGGTGCAAAACATAGATTCTCATAGTGTGACAGTCACAACACATGCATGGAGAGGCTGTGTGTTGGGCTATTCATGCATGTGTTGTGACTGTCACACAGTTGCGACACATGCAGCTGTGGAGCCGAACAGCTGATCAGCCGGAGCGATCCAGGAAGCTGGGATCCCTCTGCAGCTTATTTGGTAAGCGCTATAGCTTGCCGAATAATCCCTGCTCCGATCAAATTTGCTCATCTCTGGAATCTGGACTCTTAGGCCCCTTTCAAACATCAGTTTTTTGCTATCAGTTGCAATCCATCAAATTAAAAAAAAAAAAATGGATCCGGAGACTGATGCCGCCGGATCAGTTTTTTCTCTTAGACTTGTATTAGCGATGGATGGCCACATGTTTCATCCGTCGTTCGCCGGATCCGTCGAACATTGTTTGTCCGGTGGCCAGAGACAACGGACAAAGTAATGTTTTTTGTGTAGGTCGGAAAAACAGACAGCAACTGATCCGTCGCCGTCCGTCGTTTGCTCGAATGGAAGCCTATGGGCGCCGCTGTTGTGAATTCTGTTGTCAAGCTCCCTCCTGTGGTCATGAATGGTACTTCGGCTGGTTCTGTCCATGGGCTTCCTCTGGTGGTTGTGAGTGGGGCTGCGGCTTCTGAGGTTCTTTCCACAGGTGACGAGGTTAATTCGTTAGCTGGCTGCTCTATTTAACTCCACCTAGATCATTGCTCCATGCCACCTGTCAATGTTCCAGTATTGGTCTAGTTCACTCCTGGATCGTTCTTGTGACCTGTCTTCCCAGCAGAAGCTAAGTTCCTGCTGGTTTTTTCTGGTTTGCTATTTTTCTGTCCAGCTTGCTATTTTGATTGTTGTCTTGCTTGCTGGAAGCTCTGGGACGCAGAGGGAGCGCCTCCGCACCGTGAGTCGGTGCGGAGGGTCTTTTTGCGCCCTCTGCGTGGTCTTCTTGTAGTTTTTTGTGCTGACCGCAAAGCTACCTTTCCTATCCTCTGTCTGTTCAGTAAGTCGGGCCTCACTTTGCTAAATCTATTTAATCTCTGTGTTTGTAATTTTCATCTTTACTCACAGTCATTATATGTGGGGGGCTGCCTTTTCCTTTGGGGAATTTCTCTGAGGCAAGGTAGGCTTTATTTTTCTATCTTTAGGGCTAGCTAGTTCCTTAGGCTGTGTCGAGTTGCATAGGGAGCGTTAGGAGCAATCCACGGCTATTTCTAGTGTGTGTGATAGGATTAGGGATTGCGGTCAGCAGAGTTCCCACGTCTCAGAGCTCGTCCTATATTATCAGTAACTATCAGGTCATTCCGTGTGCTCTTAACCACCAGGTCCATTATTGTCCTGACCACCAGGTCATAACACGCCGCATCCATCAAATGATGGAATCCGGCGACAGTTTCCATTTTTTTTTTTTTTTTTAAACTGAGCATGCTCCGATTTTTTTAGGATCCAATTAGCCAGGTCCGCTAGTCAGATCCGGTGAAAAAACGGACCCGTCGCATCAGTTCTTCACAATCTGCGACAGATCCGTTGAGCCAACGGATTGTGACTGATGTCAAAATACTGATGTGTGAAAGGGGCCTTAGTGTACTCAGCTTCAGACCCTTATCGAATCCTGACTTTAGAAAATCTTTTTTTTGGAATGTTTGGAAGGGAGGCATTTATGATGGTCTCCCCGTATGGAGAACAAAAATTCTTCCAAATTTTGATATATATAGCTGAAGTTACCGCTTTCCTGCTTGCTTGGATTGTAGAAGTCACCTGATCTGTGAGGCATTGAGTCCTCAAGACCTGCCTCTCAGGATCCAAGAGAACAGATGCAATAATTTCACGCTGTCATGTCTGAGAGGGCCTTGGGACAGGAGGTAGTTTCTCAAAGGAAGAAGGACAGGCGTTTCAAAGTCATCTGATTCAGAAATGGAAACCAGTTCCTCTTCAGCTAGGAAAGAGCTATAAGGATTACTATGACCTGGTATTCAAGAATCTTCCCTAGTACTTTTGGGATCATGGGAAACGGCAGGTGGACATATGAAATATGCATGTCCCTGCCCTGGGATGTTGACCCCATCTGGATTGTCTTCTTGGTCTAGAAAGAAGAAGTTCTCTACTTTTACATTCTTCCTGGATGTGGTTATATCTACCTGAAGGACACTGCAACACTGGGTCGATTGTTGGAACTTTGCCATGTTCAATTCCCTTTCCGAGGACCACACTTTCTCTGCTGAGGAAATTCGCCACCCGGTTCTGTGATACTTTCAGGTGTACTGCCAAGATAGATAGAACTGTCTTTTCTGCCCAAATAAATATCTATAAGGTTAAAGATTGAAGATGATGATGTGTCGGGCCTCCTTGATGATGAAGAAATGAAACTGTTGTGACGTTGTCCGACAGGATTCTGACATATCAGTCTTTGAGATGTGCCTGGCACTTCTGCAGTGTCTCCCATACTGCTTGTATCTCTTTGTAATTCGAGGACCTGGCCTGGGCATCTGATAACCAGGTGCCCTGAAGGTATTGATCTTCTACCTGGGCTCCCCAACCACGCTGACTTGCATTGGTGGTGTCGGTGATAAAGGGAGAGAGGACCCAAGAGATTCTCTTCTGAAGATTTTTCTGTGATCCACCAATTCAAGGAATTTCTTACCGCCGTAGATGGGCATATTATGTTGTCCACTCTTAATAAACATCTGTCCCAAGAGGATAGAATTGCCCTCTGAATATCTCTTGAATGGGATTGAAACAATCGCACACTGGGTATACAAGATGTCATTACCTCAAGATTACTCATGGCGGACTGAAATCAGTCTCTTGTGCTGAAAGGACCGAATTCTGTATTTGGATTTCCATCTGCTTTATTTGTGGCAGAAAAGGCGTCCTGCTATGAGGTCCAAGAGGAACCCTAGAAAAACCTTTTGTTTCTCCGGACTTAGATTGGACTTCTCGCAGTTTATTATCCAGCCTAAGCTTTTTAAGGTGGAAATAGGTGGGGGTGTTTCTGGATGAGGAGCTGAGCAGCCACAAGTAGCGTCGGCTTAGTGTTTCCACTGTCTAAAATGCGGCTCACAGCATCACTTCCATCATCTAAAAGCGGCTCACAGCATCATAAACAGCAGGGAAATCACCCGATATAAGCAGAAACAGGACACTCCGGCCGGCGATGGGGCACATACCGAGGACCAAGGGCGTGACACCGGGCAGAATAGCTGTCTTTTGTGCTGGCACCCAGGAAAAATCAATGCTATGAGATGTGATCCACTTCTGTCGGGTCAGACCTCGCCAGAAAAGAGCGCCTATAACATCAGACCATCACAGGAGCATTATACCCTGACAGATGACATGAACACCTAGGCATCCAGCAGCCCAGAGAGAAGTCCAGGCAAAAAATTGCAAGTATCTAATGCACCTAATACAGTCCAGAACTCTGCCAACATTACAGAGGCCACACTAAAGTCCTTTCTTGGTGGCTTAAAGCAAGCTATACATACAGACATCACCTCAGCCTTCACAGCATTACAGAAATACATTGTGCAGATTGGAGATAGAACTGCAGATAGATATTGAGAAGCTGGATGAATTTATTACTCCACACAATCATTTGGTGGATGCACACAATGATGCAGACGAGTAGATAACCACTTTGAAACGGAATTTGGCGGATCTGGAGGACCGTTCCAGACGTAACAATCTGCGCTTCAGAAAGTATTACCGCAGACGAATTGAGGAAGTTCTTAATGGACTTTTTCACAGCGTTAATCCCCGAAACGGAGCAAGGGAACCTCCTAATAGACAGGGTGCACAGGATTCCCAAACTCAAAAATGCCCCCAACTCGGCACCCAGAGATGTGATTGCCAGGCTACATTTCTCCCACTTTAAAGAGGCAGCGGCAGGTAGCCCAGAGCTCCGGAAAAGTTCAAGAACATCATGGTGTTCACTGATCTGTCCGCTGCCACCCTGAACAGGAGGCAGGAGTTCTCAACAGCGACAAAGATTCTAAGAGACAACGGGATTTTGTATAAGTTGGGCTAAAAATCTTTAAAAAAAATTCTAGCTAATTGGATCTCAGAAATAATCCCGATTTTAGCGCAAAAAGATCAAGTAGGATTTGTTAAATCTAGACAGATGTTGAACGGCACAAGGACGATGATCGATATCATCCATGCAGTTAGGAGGAGCCAGACGACTTCTCTGCTCCTTTCTTTGGAGGCGTTTGATTGGGTGCATTGGGGGGGAAGGGCGTTTTTGGAGGTGTTGTCTAAAGGTGGATTTGGTGGTAATATATGAAAAGTGATCACTCCGCTACATTCCAATCCATCCTCCTCAGTTCTCGTTTCTGGAATGATGTCAGAAATTCTACGTCACCAATGACACGAGGCAGCAGGGTCCGCTTTCACCGCTAATGATTGAACCCCCAGCGGAGAAAATTAGATCACTTCCCGGAATGACCGCTATTACAATAGGTAATTCAGAACACAAAATCGGATTGTTTGCAGATGACATTATCTCAACCCTCACAAACCCCACAGAATCTTTAACTAAAGTCATCGATTTATTCACCAACATATCACATTACAAATTCAACATCTCCAAAATGTTAAACTTTAAACCTAATTACCCTCCACATAGTACCAGGCAGACCTGAGAATGAAATACCCCTTTAAAATGAGACAAATAAAGTATAACATATCTGGAAATACAACAAGCACTCTCGACAGATAAACCGCTATTGTTAAACTATGAAGCCTTAAGAAAAAAAGATCAAAACCGATAATGTTGCATATGAACCAACACGACATGCCCTGGCTAGGAAGAATAGCTTCTATTAAAATCTTCATACTCCCCCAAATATTGTATTTATTTCTCAACCTGTCTATCACATTCCCCATGAAAATACAATCCATTATATTAAAATATGTATGGCAGGAAAAACAACAGAGAGTTAAAGCAGACACTTTATACATCCCAATAAAAAAAGGAGTAGTAGAGCGCCCCTCAGTGGTGAGATATATAGAGCAGCCGTATTCCAACAATTAAGGTTTACGTGAAATAATAAGGATAGACACTGGACAGAAATCGAAAAAAAACATTTCATAGGAACCCCAAACATAGCATCTTTTTTTATTCATGTGTAGTAGAGGGGTCTATTAATAATAGGAGAAAAAAAAAGTGTTTGCCACCGACACTGGAGGCTGCTTTGGGGGTGTGGAGTACACGGATTAATAAGCGGAGGTCTATAACAATAGCGCTCTCTAAGCCCCCAATGAGACTTTTGAGCACTGTATGCTGGACCGCCAATATCAGAACTGGAGATCCCTGGGAATCATATTGATTGGTGATATGTATGAAGAGGAAATATGATCCTCCTTCTCTTCACTTGGAGAGAAATACGGCATTCCATATAAAGATTTTTTTTTTATAAATATTTACAAATAAGACACTTTCTACATGTGAAAAAAGAAAAAAATTCTCACAACCCTCTAAACTACCATGTAATGCTACTCAATCCAAGATGACAGGTGAAGGCACTGTACTTAGGTTAATGTACCCCGAAACACAGTGTCTGCAAATTGAGATTGTGGTTTGGCTATTATCCTAAGTCATGTGACAAGGCTCGTTAAAAGGTCGACATTGACTGTTAGGATTGCTACTTCTAATAGGTGGCACTAGAGTTCTAGTTCTCTTCCTCTCTGAAGAGACAATTTGCATATTTTCCAGAGGAACATTGCGGCTTTAAGTCTCCTCACCTCGACATGCTTATGTCACTCTCCGCAAGGAGAAACGATACTACTTGGATCCCTGTACTTAGGTTATAATTATATGCTTGAGGATACGTTCTCCTCTATCTTCACAAATGGGAGAAGGATCTACAACACACAATCACCCCGGGTCAATGGCAGATGTCCTTCTCAAAGATAGGTACACACTAAGTGCACAAACCGCTGGAAAATGCAAAAGAAAAAAAAAAACAACCCTATTGCATAGGTGGTATTTCACGCCATATAGACGGTCGCAACTCTCCAGATGTGTGATGTGGAGGCGCTAATGCAGATATGTTGCATATTTGGTGGAATAGTGATAAAGTAAAACAACTACCCATCTTCTATTTCAGACCAGTAACATCCCACTTACTATCACTAAGGAGCAGGCACTTTTGGCCATTGACCTGGATTTCATTCAGGTCAAAGATTGCGCAGATCTTCTTAGCTACCAAAATCAATATCGCAAGCTATTGGAAAAATCCTATGTGTTGGGTCACTGACTGAAATTATAGTATTTGCGAATAATTGTCTCTCGGAGAAAATAATTGCTTCAACTTCTAAAAACTATCATTCCTCAAAAAAAAAAAATGGGACAGTTGGCCATCATTCAGACTAAATACTGTGGATGCAGAGATGTAAATTGGCTCTACTTCTAATACATGGATATACATGATCTGTTTGCATCACCCTTATTTCCTGCCCCCGTAATTTGTTATAAGAAGTTATTATTACTGTTTAGCTGTTAAAACTACAGAGGAAAATAAGAGAATATGATGTCATGATGAGGTAAAATGATTGATTGACACTCTATTGTAAATTATGACAGAGTATATTTTAATTAAAAAGCTTATGGTTAAAAATAAGGTGGAGAAAGTCACGGCAAGATGGCTTTCAAGCTCCTGTGTTGATTCCGATACCACGAAGAGGTCGTCTAAAATATAGAATGATTATTATTCCTTTCTTCCTCAGAAAGGCAACTATTTCAGTTACTAATTTTGTGAAGATTTGAAGGGTAGACGATAGACCAAACAGGAGGCACCGCTTTGGAAGTGATAAGATCATATCCTGATCCTCTATTGCAAACCTTAGAAACTTTTGACGAGAGGGGTCGATGGCCACATGGTAATAGGTGTCTTAAGTCCAGAGTAGACATTATTGAATCTTTCCCTATCAAGGGAACTGTTGATCTTATTAACTCCATCCTGAATCTTTTGTATGTGACCCACTGGTTTAAGGGTTTTAAGTTTATTATGGTACAAAAGTCGCCTGAGGGTTTTCTTATATAGAAGAGACCTAATTGCGGAACAGGAATAACTGTTTTGGAGTTTACTAGTTTCCCAATGTCTTAGGAGCCTTTGAAGGGTTTCTGCCAACCGAGTAGTCGTTAGCTGAAACTTCTTTTGTGGAAATGGAGTAAATCCTATTTTGGAACCCTCTGCAATAGTATGAAGCACCCGCAGATTCTGAGTAATTTTCTGCCAACCCCTTAGAAAATAATGAATCCTCCGGCCTATACTTCTGGCTTCAAGGTTTCCTTGTGCTACTGCCTGAACTGAATAGAGAGCCTCTACCTCTACCCCCTTTTGGGTAAATCCATCTGCGGGTCTTACCTTCTATTTTATATTACTGTCTTTGAGAAGAACGGGACTTAGACCAAAAAGAATCCCGTCCTTTCCTTTCTTCCAGACAACCTCTCCTATGGCCCACTCCAAGATCTCATCTAGTATTGGGCCGAACACTTGGCCTGAGAAAGGAATTGAACATAGCTGGTTCTTGGTATGGTTGTCCCCAAACCAGATGTTAATCCAGATGGCCAGCCGAGCTGAATTTGAAACAATAATAATTACTGGCAGCTAATCTAACTGACTCTGTGGATGCATCCACTATAAAATCTGTGGCCTACTTAACTAGTGGAAAACATTCCAATATGGCCGCTATTGATTGTTAAGTGGTTCTCCAATTCATCAATCCATAAATTCATAGCCCTGGCCACGAAGGTGGCTGCTATATCGGCCCCAATTATAGCTGAATAGGCTTCCCAGGCTCTTTTAAGAAACTCATCCGCCTTCCTATCCATAGGGTCTCTAATGCTAGAGGCTTCTTTGCCACTAGCTACTGGGACATCGATTAGACCTTAACTTCTTCCCCTATTACTTTGGGTCCTCAAACCACCAAACATTTCATTCTGAATAGAGTGGGCCCTGAGTCTCCTCAGTTTCATGGTATTTCTAACTGCCTGCAGGAGCTTGTTCGTATTTTCTGTTGAAAAGCAGTACTTTTTCTTATCCTCTGGAAGAACTTAAGTTACTTCCACTCCACCACGCACTATGGGAGGAAGATGCAGGGAGCCGACAGCCCACCATGAAGGGAAGCGGCTGAAACCAGGAGCCTCGTCCTGCTCGACTGGCCTGGCTGAGGGACCTGTGCCCAGAGAGGTGTCAGCCACGGGCCTCTTGACACAAAAAAGGAATTGAGGAACACCTTAATCCTTCTGAGCCCATCCTGAATGGTAAGAGTCATGCATCCACGCACCTCTCGTACCCAAGTCCTCCTAGGGACAGGAAAAAACACTGGTGGGTGAGGGGATATTTAACCTCTCGTGTTCCCTGTCCCAATAGAGCAGTGTTCCTCAAGTCCGGTCCTCAAGAGCCACCAACAGGTCATGTTTTCAGGATTTCCTTAGTCTTGCATAGGTGATAATCCTGAAAACATGACCTGTTGGTGGCTCTTGAGGACCGGAGTTGGGGAACACTGCTATAGAGGATGAGAAGGATTGCCTCCTGGTGTACTGTCACGAACAGGTGTCCTGGAAATGCCACTTTTACTGACTACTTCAGTCTCCGGATTATTCACCTCCTCCATACTTTAGAACCCCTCTGTTACGACCTGCTGCAAAGGTGATGCGGTTTCTGGCACTGTTCCTGAAAAATCTTACTTCACTCACAGGCAACAGCCTCTTGCAGGGCTGAAGAGTCGAAGTCGTGGTCCATTTTGATGTAGAACAGAGTTGGATTCTGTATAAAATGAACCAACTCAGACTCCTAAAATATATAAAAAAATTGGGTACAGTAGTACAATGCAGGATGTGCTGTAAATTTGCTCTAAATTTGGGAAAGTTATGAAATGCGCTATGTCTGTTCTCTTCCTGATCTAAGGATCGCAACTTTTAGTTGAGATGAATCTGAACTGCACTTTATCAAAAAGCTCAGTAGTGAAGCAGTGCTGTGGAGTCAGTGAAATTGTGAAGTCAGAGTTGGTGGCTTGGTTTACCAACTCCACAGTCCTGACCTATAGGACACTAATTATCTTGGGTTTGCGGCAATCTCCCTCAAATTCCACCAAAATGGTCTATGGGGTTCAATTCAGGTGACTGTGTTGGTCACTTCAGAGTCTTCCAGGGCTACTTCAGAAACCAAACCTTGGTAGACTATGAGGTATGCTTGGGATCACTTTCATGCTTGAAGGTCCAAACTTCAGCTCACTCACAGAAGATATATGGATTCAATCTAGTATTTCCTTCATACTTATTACTTGATAGAATCCATCTTGCCTTTCACATGATTCAGGTTCCCAGTATCAAGAAACAAAGCAGCCACAGAGCATCAGTGAGCCACCGCCATGCTTCACTGTAGTAATAATAATAGTGCGGAAAAGGAGAGGACAGCACTTCCAAAAGTCATACATTGATCTAATGCGGCTAGGCAAAAATATATATAACTGAACATGAGGTTCTTAGTTTACCATTCTGATCAGACTGTATGAAGCCCACTGCCACGTCACGGCAAAAATCGTAGTGGATCCCTATCGCCCTAATGGAGCGGAGCCGTGCGTTGACCACCGCCACATCAGTGCACCAACAGCGCAGACGGTCTGGCGTCTCTAGACCGCGCCGCCAGCATAAAACCACAGCAACAATGGCCGCCACACATCACTAACACCAAATGAAAGGATTCACTAACTGTGGTGAACAATAACTAAAATATAACCTTTAATAGTATAGATAAAAAAATATTTTTATGGTGGCTCATATCATAGCCAACTATGCTCCGTTATATGTGATAACATGAAATATTATACTAACAATAGTCTCCTGATGTATCCAGTAAATACTGGACGAAATACGTTGAGGCGACATTATCACAGTGCCTATGGCGCACACGATGATCTGGCACGATTCACATCGACGCTGGTCACAGCATGATTATTGGAGACAGCATTGTTAGTGAGTGGAAGGGACAGGTGTATGGGGAAATGGAATGAACTATACTTAACCCCATTAACTTCCACCTAGATATGAATGATAGGAGCAGAGATACTATTAAGGTTGTGTGCTTGATGTTCTCTAATTAGTTATAAGGACAGCACATGCACAGAAGGAATGTTGTGCAAAGTGAATTTAGCCTCATTCCTTTGATAGCAGTGTGTTTTGAGCCTTTTTGCTAAGTGTCTATTTTTTTTACACTGGTTTTTAAGTCAACGCTATATGGCGATACATGATGCGCAATACAAAATGTTATTATTATACATTTTTATAGCGCCATTTATTCCATGGCACTTTACATGTGAAATTTGGTGATTTATAATGTCTGACTTAGGGCTCCTTCTCACTTGCGAGAAATATGTCCGAGTCTCGCAGGTTAAAACCCTGCTCTGGCGCCGGCACGCCAGAGCGGAGTGTGCAGCTCCATGTATTGCTGTGCGGCGGCACTCCAGAGCGGAGCGCGCAGCTCCATGTATTGCTGTGCGGCGGCACTCCAGAGCGAAGCATGCAGCTCCATGTATTGCTGTGCGGTGGCACTCCAGAGCGAAGCATGCAGCTCCATGTATTGCTGTGCGGCGGCACTCCAGAGCGGAGCATGCAGCTCCATGTATTGCTGTGCGGCAGCACTCCAGAGCGGGGCGCGCAGCTCCATGTATTGCTGTGCGGCGGCACTCCAGAGCGAAGCATGCAGCTCCATGTATTGCTGTGCGGCGGCACTCCAGAGCGAAACATGCAGCTCCATGTATTGTTGTGCGGCGGCACTCCAGAGCGAAGCATGCAGCTCCATGTATTGCTGTGCGGCGGCACTCCAGAGCGGAGCATGCAGCTCCATGTATTGCTGTGCGGCGGCACTCCAGAGCGAAGCATGCAGCTCCATGTATTGCTGTGCGGCGGCACTCCAGAGCGGAGCATGCAGCTCCATGTATTGCTGTGCGGCGGCACTCCAGAGCGGAGCGCGCAGCTCCATGTATTGCTGTGCGGCGGCACTCCAGAGCGAAGCATGCAGCTCCATGTATTGCTGTGCGGCGGCACTCCAGAGCGAAGCATGCAGCTCCATGTATTGCTGTGCGGCGGCACTCCAGAGCGAAACATGCAGCTCCATGTATTGCTGTGCGGCGGCACTCCAGAGCGGAGCATGCAGCTCCATGTATTGCTGTGCGGCGGCACTCCAGAGCAGAGCGTGCAGCTCCATGTATTGCTGTGCGGCGGCACTCCAGAGCGGAGCGCGCAGCTCCATGTATTGCTGTGTGGCGGCACTCCAGAGCGAAGCATGCAGCTCCATGTATTGCTGTGCGGTGGCACTCCAGAGCGAAGCATGCAGCTCCATGTATTGCTGTGCGGCGGCACGCTCCGCTCTGGAGTGCCAGCTCCAGAACTTGGTTTTAACCTGCGAGACTCGGGACATATTTCCCGCAAGTGAGAAGGAGCCCTTACTAGTGGGCTAGTGTGCAATTGATCTAGTAACCCTAGCTGGGGTGGTTGACATATTAACCCAGCGAAGGCTAGATCTGATGCAATCCTATCTATGCTGACCCCTTGTTTGGAAATGGAGGTGTGGGTTTAGGGCATTAGTGCAATACTCAATTGAGGATCTCATTAAAGGGCCCCAGTTCAATGTTAAGAAACATTCCTCATTCCCCTCTTCTGGGATGGTTTAACCCATTCCGTGTTGTACCAGTTTCTGGTAATTTATCAATATACACTACTGAAAATTAAAAAGTGAATAGACTGTACACAATAATTGGTGGCCATAAAATTAAATTTTTATCTATACTATTAATGGTTATATTTTAGTTATTGCTTGTCCACAACAGTCAGTGAAATTTTTGGTAATTTTTGTGGCTTTACAGTTATATGAAAAAGTTTGGGCACCCCTATTAATCTTAAGCTTAATGTTTTATAAAAAATAGTTTTTTTTGCAACAGCCATTTCAGTTTCATATATCTAATAACTGTTGGACACAGTAATGTTTCTGCCTTGAAATGAGGTTTATTGTACTAACAGAAAATGTGCAATCTGCATTCAAACAAAATTTGACAGGTGCATAAGTATGGGCACCCTTATCATTTTCATGTTTTAAATACTCCTACCTACTTTTTACTGACTTAATAAAGCACTTAAAGTGAATGCGCTATATGTAAAAAGGACTTTGATAATGGAACATGAAAGGCAATCCTAAACAAATGCATTTTTAGAGAGACTAAAACTGAGTAAGTTGTGGTTTGTCCTAATTTCTTGGGATAGAACATTCCAAAGAATTGGTTCAACTTGGAGGAAGTGGTGAACCTGGGTGTGGGAGGTACAGATTAGTGCGGATGTTAGTAGAATGTTGCTTGCGGAGTGTAGAGAGCGGGTGGGCCGATAAACAGAATGTATGGGGCCCACAGTGTGGAGAGCTTTGTGGGTGACAACAAGCAATTTAAATAGAATCCTATAATATATGGGCAGCCAGTGCAATGACTGGCACAGAGCAGTTAGGCATCACCAAGCCACCACCATGCTTCACTGTAGGCAGCACAGAGGCACCGCCATGCTTCACGGTAGGCAGAGTGTACTTTTCTTATACCCATTATTTATACATCATGAGAAATATAAATAACAGAGAGAATACTTCTGCTTCACATAACACTGGGTTTCTGTCAACCTCAAAATGCATTTTTAAATGAGGGAAGGTGCCTGCCACCCAGATGCTTGGGTTTGACAAAGGATCCATCAGAAAACTTCCAATGCCTCAAAGAAGAGCAGGATCAAAACACCCTACTTAATGCTGGAGGAAACAGAACCTCTCATGGATGAGGACTATTGTAATCTTGGTTCAAGGTATCCTGCAAGGACACAATCTGGCTGTTAATCTGAGATGACTCCTGCTTGGCAACATCCTGTTTATACTGTACATTGACAGCCAACTGCCAATTAGTGGCGGTTACACAGATTAGATGGACTGTTGTACACAGGACACCTAGTCCTGCAGTGATAATCTCCTGCTTATAAAAGAAAGATTGCATTGAAACAGACAGCTGCTGAGCAAGTGACATCCCTGGAATAAGGCTCTATGCCTCTACATCATGCTGTTCTCAGATTACATAGAAAAACCTGCTGACGGATTACGTTTAAACCCAACCTGAAGCAAGAGCTAAGTGAGTGGCACAGTTGATGGATGTCAGTTTAGAGATGGCATGGGAACGGGCAGGGATGATGCCATGCCTTAAAATAGGCCAAGTGCAATGCGTTGACACAACCAAGTGTGCCGGGGAGTAAAGTTACCACAGGGAGGCGTAGCAGGCAAGGATAAAGGAGAAAAGGTGTGCAGGCATAAGTGCAGCCCAACCTCCCAGAGCAGGGTGGTCTGCCTCCTACAGACACAAAGCCAAAATGGATTCAGCTCAGTGCCTGCAGGGGTAGAGCTGGATGGAGGAGCAAACAGAATATATATTTTTTTATGATATAAACTCTGTAATGGTCCAAACGACTCTACGTTTCCTTTATCCGGGAAGCATGCGCCGTCTAGTGCAGGTAATCCATAAAACCACGTTGAACAATCCTCCCATTCACTCATTTTTTTTGCTGTCGTAGTCAAAATAAGCAGCTTGTAAAAACGTAATGAAATAAGTAATAAAATTTTTTAATGATCATATACATTTGGAGAGGATTCAACTTGCCGTACAAAACAAGGTAAGAAAAAAAGGAATGAAAATAAATAAAATAACCTCCACCCCCAACTCCCACCCCGTGGCAGCAGTCAAGTCCACTGTGTGCCCGGGTAGTGTGCCGTGGGGTATTTCCTCCGGGCTTGTGAAGCCAATTTGTGTCGGAGTTCTCGCACTTCTGACATGAGGGCACGTTCCTTATACTCCAAGTTTTCTCTTCCTCGATCTAGAGAAACTAAATAGAGACAAAAACACATATAAACCTAGAGACTTCATATAGGTGCTCCCTGTGGAACTGTACCAACGTCATCAGATGTTCTCAACTCTGCCTTGTTACATTTGCGCTGCGGACATGCTGCAATGAAGGTGTCAACGCAAAAGATTATTGCAAAAAAAAAAAAAAAAGTCACCAATTTCACCATTTGTATTGCAGAAATGCACGCAGATACCTGCAGCGTAAACTGACTGAGAATTTTATGGTCGCCGCCGCACTGGTCAATTTTCCCCTCCAGAAATTATTTGCAGCCTGTGCATCTGACTTGTGCTGGATTTCGATCCAGTAATAGGCGCAGATTGACTGTTGTACAGTATGTACAAGTCGATGCGGTTCATTTACTGGTCTGTCACACAGGCGGACGAGCAGTGATGGGTACAGAACGAACGTTGTGCACTTATACAGAGGGCAGGTTATCGCCAGCACATGTCTGGTTTATAAAGGACAAAGTACTGCTGCTGTCGATTTTTATTGCCGACAAAAAGGATCCAATCCATTTTGCTTGTTTTTTTAGGTCATCTCTGGGCTGATAATTGGGAACAATCGCTCTAATGGAGGCTCATTCACCGATTCTCAGCCCGACTAAATGCACCTTATAGAGTTATGTGCCCGATAACGCTTTACATCTGTGCGGCATGGAGTCACCGAACATCTGCGGACAGATATTCCAGCCCGCGCTGACTGCACTACATTCCACACTTCTTTTGCATTCTTAGGTTTTGTATCAACAACAGCATTTTTTATGTTGCTCCACAAATTCTCCATCGGATTGAGGTCTGGTGATCGGGCGGCCACTTCATAACCTCGATCTTGTTCATCTCGAAACTGGATGTTGCCCGCTTGCTGGTGTATTTGGGGTCTTGTCCTGCTGAAAACACCCATTTCAAGGGCATTTCTTCTTCAGCATAAGGCAACATGACCTCTTCCAGTATTTCGTACTATTCAAACTAGTCCAGGTATGTGAAAAATGGGGCCATCTACATGGTATGAGGAACATCTCCATACCATTATGCTTGCACCTCCATGTTCACAGTGAACTTTGGCCTGAATTCAGTGTTTATGGGTCGTCTCACAATCCAATCCGATCTTGCTCTCATCTGTCCATTGAACGTTGCGTCATTTCTTTTGGCCGGTCAATGTGATCTTTGGCAAAATGGAACCTTTTCAAAACGTCTTTTTTTCAGCAGCAGTACTTTACATAAGTGTCTTGCATATAGTTTGGCATCACTTATGTGTCTTCTGATGGTTGCAGGACTCTCAGGTAACTGAAGACCTTCATTCATCTCCCTGGAGCTGATCGTTGGATGCTTCTTTGCCATTCTTGTGATTCTATGATCTGGTAGCATTTCTTTTCCTACTAATGTATTTCATTTGTCATTTTAAAGCATTGGAAATATTTTTTGCTTAGCAGCTAATTACTTTCTGCACTACTTTATATGTTTTTCATTCTCCAGTCAAGTTCTCTCCTTCAGGACAATGTCTGGAACGACCCATTTTACTCACTGAACAAAGGCTGAAACCAGCAGGTACAATATTTGTTGCCCTCCTTCTTTAAATAAGGGCCATAATTGACACCTGTTGCTTCACAGAATGAATGACCTCACTAAGTGAACTCTACAGGGTTATTAATTAGAACACCCCCTTTCATTAAATGAGTCAATTACACCTAATTACAAGCATGCATGTTACAACTGCTGGTTGCCAATGGCTCTCGTACACCCAAGTCAAGAATTTTTTCCCATGTTGTTTTGATCTTTTCAGCCAAAAACAGTGATTAAACACATTAGTAATGTTACAATGCTATTATTTTGCCCATAACTTCTCCTGGTTGTTACTGGAAATAGTCAGCTTATTGTCATACTGGTCCCCAACAACCTACCTGAGCTCCTGCAGTGCAGTAAGTTTACCCTGTCCTGTATCACCCCTCTATATACCCAATATTGAGCAGTCTGAATCCTGGGATGACGGAGGTAAGTGCCGGATGCCTTTCTAATACCAGGACTTACAGTGGGTTGATGAGCTTGAGGACGAGACGTTGTTGAGGCAAACATTGTGTGGTTTGCTCTGAGTTTCCTTATCCTCCTGTGTAGAATTCTTCACTGGAGAACTTTGATTCAAGTCGTGAAGTCTCTCTGTAAAACAAAGCAACCCACACTGGTCCAGAAATCTGCAGCTTAGGGGTTTAATGGAAATCCCTTTTAATTAGGGGGTTTATATGAAAATAAGCTGATCACATGGTTCACAACTGCTCAGACCCCCCTGTGATCAGCTATAATCTGTGAGAGACCCAGTAAGGAAGCGTGTAGTCTCCCTGCAGTGCCTCCGCAGGAGAGGTGGAGCATTACATAATGCCTGTCGAAATCAGTGGGCTGTATTTGTGTTGCACTGAGAAATCAGGTCTTCCATTGCTAAAGACACTGCTTGTATGGCTCTTTGGTCTGATTAATGGCGAAGTCTCTTTAAAGTTACCCTGTCAGCAAATGTTTCTACTTTTAAATTAGTGGTGTGGATGTATAAATGCTTCTCTCCTAATAAAAATACATTTTTTTGTAGGGATCCTGTGGCAGTCATGAGAAATCTAGAGTAGAAGACACATGCAAATCACGCAGGAAGGCACTGGAGGTGTATCAATGCACTTCGATGACTTCTTCCCAGTGCACTAATACGCCCCCATTGCACTTCAAGCTTAATTTGCATGTTTCTTCTACCCTAGATTTCTCATGACTGGCACATCAGATACCTACAAAAAAAGGTATAATTTGTATAGGGTGAGAAGCACCTATACAGCTATACCACTACTTCCATATGTAAAAATCAAGCTGACAGGTTCCTTTTAATAAAGGATCCTTGTGTATTTACTCACAGTTCCTCAGAAGTATTAGGAACCATGATCTCAGCTTTCTAAATCCAATTGTAGGTGTGACATGAAGAGGGGAGAAAAGGTTGTCCTGAGCTGAGCTCCAAATAAGAAAACAGGGCTCAGGCGCAATACCTGACCAATCCCCTGAACAAGTGTGGCACTGTTTAACAAGGTAGGGGAAGAGAGAGGTTTTTGTTGTCCCCAATGCTGGCCAATTACTTTAAACCTTAATTATCAGATTATAGATGGAGCTGTGTTCAGAGATACATTTGGACAACACGTGCAGATTAAGAGCTGTAATAGTCAGTAAATATGGTGTGCACCGACCAGAATATTCACTGTCAGTCTCTGGCAGGACGTCCTCTGGCTTCACCTCCTGCACCATTCTTGGGTGTAATAACGTCCTCGTTTCCGGATCCCATGTGGCTTTTGAGAGCCGTTCAGTCTCCAGCTGTGACTGTCTGCTCGACACTTCTGCCCACTG
The DNA here is from genome assembly GCF_032444005.1 of Ranitomeya imitator. Classification (NCBI taxonomy): domain Eukaryota; kingdom Metazoa; phylum Chordata; class Amphibia; order Anura; family Dendrobatidae; genus Ranitomeya; species Ranitomeya imitator. The sequence continues at coordinate 529,193,674 of NC_091287.1, forward strand.
AGGAGACGGAATGGCACAATATGGAAACCAGCAGTCAGTCGTTACCTCTTCCTACCCTTGTGGTACTGGCCCATACAGACATTAGCTCTCTCTATCATACACTGCATAGATTTCACGTCTTACCCAGAAGTTACAAAGAGGCTAAACATCAACCTTAATGCCCTGGTTTGCCATCAAGTGGCTACTTGGGGCAGCACGGTGGCTCAGTGGATAGCATTGCAGCGCTGGAGTCCTGGGTTCAAATCCCACCAAGGACAACATCTACAAGGAGTTTGTATGTTCTCCCCATGTTTGCGTGGGTTTCCTCCGGGTTGTCCGGTTTCCTCCCACATTCCAAAGACATACTGATAGGGAATTTAGATAGTGAGCCCCATCGGGGACAGCGATAATGTGTGCAAACTGTAAAGTGCTGTGGAATATGTTAGCGCTATATAAAAATAATAATTATTATTACTACTACTTCCAACTATGTACATTTATGGCATTTCTGCAGCGTTATTCATAAGTGTCTAAAAGGTGTGGGTCCCCTGACCCGGCAAGGGGGCTGCCACATCCAGGTGGATAGGGAGAGGAGGTCTTCTATGGGAATTACAGAAGCAGCAAAAATGTTTCCAGAACTCCCATAGAAGTGAATTGAGAGAGACCATCTTGGACGTGGCGATCATGTCATCATTGGCTTGTGGGAACTGCATTAATCGAGGTAGGATCAAATGACTAGGGAGGATATTAGCGAAGGGAATGAGGATGTCGAGTCCATATGGGTTGAAATTCATGGAGGGAAAAATGGTAACAAAATTCTCATTGGGGTCTGTTACAAACCCCCAAATATAACAGAAACCATGGAAAGTCTACTTCTAAAGCAGATAGATGAAGCTGCAACCCATAATGAGGTCCTGGTTATGGGGGACTTTAACTACCCGGATATTAACTGGGAAACAGAAACCTGTGAAACCCATAAAGGCAACAGGTTTCTGCTAATAACCAAGAAAAATTATCTTTCACAATTGGTGCAGAATCCAACCAGAGGAGCAGCACTTTTAGACCTAATACTATCTAATAGACCTGACAGAATAACAAATCTGCAGGTGGTTGGGCATTTAGGAAATAGCGACCACAATATTGTGCAGTTTCACCTGTCTTTCACTAGGGGGACTTGTCAGGGAGTCACAAAAACATTGAACTTTAGGAAGGCAAAGTTTGAACAGCTTAGAGATGCCCTTAATCTGGTAGACTGGGAAAATATCCTCAGAAATGAGAATACAGATAATAAATGGGAAATGTTTAAGAACATCCTAAATAGGCAGTGTAAGCGGTTTATACCTTGTGGGAATAAAAGGACTAGAAATAGGAAAAACCCAATGTGGCTAAACAAAGAAGTAAGACAGGCAATTAACAGTAAAAAGAAAGCATTTGCACTACTAAAGCAGGATGGCACCATTGAAGCTCTAAAAAACTATAGGGAGAAAAATACTTTATCTAAAAAACTAATTAAAGCTGCCAAAAAGGAAACAGAGAAGCACATTGCTAAGGAGAGTAAAACTAATCCCAAACTGTTCTTCAACTATATCAATAGTAAAAGAATAAAAACTGAAAATGTAGGCCCGTTAAAAAATAGTGAGGAAAGAATGGTTGTAGATGACGAGGAAAAAGCTAACATATTAAACACCTTCTTCTCCACGGTATTCACGGTGGAAAATGAAATGCTAGGTGAAATCTCAAGAAACAATGAAAACCCTATATTAAGGGTCACCAATCTAACCCAAGAAGAGGTGCGAAACCGGCTAAATAAGATTAAAATAGATAAATCTCCGGGTCCGGATGGCATACACCCACGAGTACTAAGAGAACTAAGTAATGTAATAGATAAACCATTATTTCTTATTTTTAGGGACTCTATAGCGACAGGGTCTGTTCCGCAGGACTGGCGCATAGCAAATGTGGTGCCAATATTCAAAAAGGGCTCTAAAAGTGAACCTGGAAATTATAGGCCAGTAAGTCTAACCTCTATTGTTGGTAAAATATTTGAAGGGTTTCTGAGGGATGTTATTCTGGATTATCTCAATGAGAATAACTGTTTAACTCCATATCAGCATGGGTTTATGAGAAATCGCTCCTGTCAAACCAATCTAATCAGTTTTTATGAAGAGGTAAGCTATAGACTGGACCACGGTGAGTCATTGGACGTGGTATATCTCGATTTTTCCAAAGCGTTTGATACCGTGCCGCACAAGAGGTTGGTACACAAAATGAGAATGCTTGGTCTGGGGGAAAATGTGTGTAAATGGGTTAGTAACTGGCTTAGTGATAGAAAGCAGAGGGTGGTTATAAATGGTATAGTCTCTAACTGGGTCGCTGTGACCAGTGGGGTACCGCAGGGGTCAGTATTGGGACCTGTTCTCTTCAACATATTCATTAATGATCTGGTAGAAGGTTTACACAGTAAAATATCGATATTTGCAGATGATACAAAACTATGTAAAGCAGTTAATACAAGAGAAGATAGTATTCTGCTACAGATGGATCTGGATAAGTTGGAAACTTGGGCTGAAAGGTGGCAGATGAGGTTTAACAATGATAAATGTAAGGTTATACACATGGGAAGAGGGAATCAATATCACCATTACACACTGAACGGGAAACCACTGGGTAAATCTGACAGGGAGAAGGACTTGGGGATCCTAGTTAATGATAAACTTACCTGGAGCAGCCAGTGCCAGGCAGCAGCTGCCAAGGCAAACAGGATCATGGGGTGCATTAAAAGAGGTCTGGATACACATGATGAGAGCATTATACTGCCTCTGTACAAATCCCTAGTTAGACCGCACATGGAGTACTGTGTCCAGTTTTGGGCACCGGTGCTCAGGAAGGATATAATGGAACTAGAGAGAGTACAAAGGAGGGCAACAAAATTAATAAAGGGGATGGGAGAACTACAATACCCAGATAGATTAGCGAAATTAGGATTATTTAGTCTAGAAAAAAGACGACTGAGGGGCGTGGCCTGAGAGTCCATGTGAGCGGACGTGCGGCTGTGAGCTCCCGCCGCTGTATATTGTAAAATCCTGCAGAGCCGCTGCTGTTTGGTCCCTGCGGGGGCTTACTGGCTGCGGGGAGACTTGGAGAGGCCGGCGGTGCTGTTCGGTAGCGCTGGAACCGACGAACATGACCAGGAGACGGCAGAAGGACGCGGGAGCCGGGGATGCAGGCGCAATCCAAGATGGCGCCGACTTGAGGGAAAAGGCAGACAAGGAGAACGCCGCATGCAGAAAGCGTATGGAGGTAGCGGCTAAGCTCCAGCAGTTTGCGAGAGCGGAAGCCGCAGAGGAGGGAGCCGGAGCTGATACCGAAGAGGAGGAGGAGGAGGAGAGCCCAGCAGGAGAACATGAGGTACAACAGGGGAGAAAGGAGAGTAAAATGGCGGTGGCAGAAGGGGGACCCGAGGAAATGGCGCCAGAAGCTGAGCCTACCCTAAGAGACGTTTTTGCGCTAGTCTCTTCATGTAAACAGTCTCTGACCTTACAGATACAGGAGGTTAAGGGGGACACAGCCCAGATAAACGCAGCCATGCAGAAGATTGACAAACGTGTGGGGGAGGTAGAGGAGAGAGTGAGCACTGCAGAAGACCATATAGTGCAGCTGCAAAAAGCAGAGAAAAAGTTCACTCAAGCAATTGCTGAATTGGCTGCGAAAAATGAGGACCTTGAGAACAGGTCCAGAAGAAATAATATTCGCATAGTGGGCATCCCTGAAAAAGCTGAAGGGAGGAATCCAACGGAATATATTGAAAAATGGCTGTTAGAGACATTTGGAGATATGGCGCTAACAAAAGTGTTCGCGGTAGAAAGAGCGCATAGGGTCCCGCCGAAACCACCTGTCCCTGGAGCGAATCCCCGTACCATGCTCGCCAAAATTCTAAACTATAGAGACAGAGACATTATCCTGAGGAAGGCCAGAGACATGACGGATCTGACAGTTGAAGGTCAAAAGATTGCTATATACCCAGACTATTCTACTCTGGTGCAGAAACAACGGATGATGTTCACGGGTATCAAGAGACGGCTGAGGGAATTGGGTGTGCAGTATTCCATGATGTTCCCAGCAAGACTGAGGGTGGTGGCGTTTGATAAAATTCATTTTTTCCAGAAGCCGGAGGACGCTACCCAGTGGATCGATATTAATGCTAAAAAGCTTAAAGGAAAAGGAGACTGAAACTGTGGGAAGAGTCTGAAGTTGTTTACTTATCTGTCAGTTGGAAAAGAGTCATGTGATTGACAAGCCAAGGGGTATGGGGGGGGAAGAAGGGAGCTGGATTGTATTCAGTTAAGTTAAAGGGAGAGTGTAATGGTTGCTGGGAAAGGGGGAGGAAGGGTTTGCGACATATTTTAAGTGTATGCAGGCTTCTTGCGTGTGCAAATAACTCTAAGTTAAAATGTTTTGAGAACGTTATTTTTCAAAATGTCTGAAATCCTGTTATGTACAGTGGTGGGAGGAGGGTTGGGATGGTAATGCCAAACGGAGTGTTCGCTATGGGCGATGATGCCCCACTCTTGGAAAGAGGTGGAATGGTTAGATGTGAGGGGGGAAGGGTGGGAGGGGGAGTTGGGAGGGGGGAGGGGGGGAGGGTAGTTAGACAGCCTGAGCTCAAAATTGATGATACTTATAGTGAAGATGAGCCAAGTGATGGGGACCCGTTTTAAGATTTTGTGCTGGAATGTGAGAGGTCTAGGGGAGAAATCTAGACGTGCTGCGTGTTTGCAATATGCAAGAGACCAACGGGCCTCAATGATATGCTTGCTGGAGACGCATTTGGTAAGGGAAAAAGTGGATGTTTTGAATAGACGATGGATCCAGAGGGGATATCATTCTACCTTCTCCACGTATGCAAGAGGAGTCTCAATCTTGGTTCCAGCGGGAGTTCAGTATGAGGAGGTGAAGGTATATGTGGACGTGGAGGGACAGTATGTACTATTACGGTGTATACTGTATGGAGTGATGCTGTGTGTTGCCGCGATGTATATTCCGCCTCCCTACTCTAGCAGGAAGATTAGAGAAGTAATGGAGCGAGTGGAAAAATGGGGACCGACACCGTTAATAATTATCGGAGATCTAAATAACATCTGTGATGAATATTGGGATAAAAATAAAAATACTCAGAATAGGTCGGAGGGACACATAACAACATTTGGCACCTATATACAGGAGATAGGTTTGATTGATCTGTGGAGGGTTAGACATGTGGGGGAGAGAGGGTACTCATGTTATTCACCGGCACATACCACACTCTCTAGGATTGATATGGCTCTGGGTAACAGGATTTTGGACACACTCGTTGGGGAGGTGAGATATCTGCCAAGGGCCTTGTCGGACCATAGTCCAATTGAAGTAGAGGTTAGATTGGAGGGGGCTCGCTCGCTAAGTGGGAGAGAATGGAAGATCCATCCTAATTGGTTACAGAGTATTGAGTTGGAAAGTATAGGACGGGAGGTGGCGGAATTCTTTCTCTTAAATGATGGAAGCGCCGACGCTCTTACAATTTGGGATGCAATGAAGGCGTACCTGAGGGGACTACTGTTTAGGGACATTAGTAGGTGTAAGCGGAGGACGAGAGAGGTAGAAAAAGCGGCAGTTGAGGAGTTGAAGGAAGCAGAGGATGGGATGGCCACACTGGGAACCCCTGAGGCAGAGAGAAGAATGAAAAACGCACAAAATCATTTGGAAAAAATTCTGCTAGGCAAAGCTGAGAGGAAACGAGATTTCCAAAGGGTATTGTTCTATCAGGAGGGAGAAACAGTGGGACATATGCTGTCGGTAGTGGCTGCTGCTCAGAGAGGTTCTTCATATATACACTCTTTGGAATCTGCTAGTGGAGGTAAAATAACGGAAACACCTGAAATTTTGAGAGCCTTTGCGGACTTCTATGCAGATTTGTATTCCTCTCGGGTTGGTGAATCGGTCGAGGATGCACTGACTTTCTTGGAAGGTCTGGATTTGCCGAGACTGAGTGAGGCAGATAGGGAGAGCCTTGAGACCCCTATCACTGAGGAGGAATTGAGTCGGGCATTGATGTCTATGGCCAATGGGAAGGCGCCTGGGGTCGATGGGTTACCCGCTGAGATCTATAAAGGGTTGGCAGAAGTGTTGATTCCTAGATTAAAAATGGTATTGGAGGAAGCTAGGTCTTGTGGGCGCTTGCCAGCCTCTATGAGAGAGGCCATAATAGTGGTCATTCCAAAGGAGGATAAGGACTTGGGGAAACCGGAGTCGTACCGCCCAATTTCTTTACTAACAATTGATGTCAAGCTTCTGGCCAAGGTGTTGGCTCTCCGCCTCTCTAGTGTTATTGCGAGTCTGGTGCATTCGGACCAATCTGGCTTTATGCCGGATAGATCAACGGCGATCAATTTGCGGAGGTTATATGTAAATTTGCAGGTAGAGTCTGATAACTGTGGTCGAAGAGTGATTGTATCGCTAGATGCACACAAGGCGTTTGACAGTGTCGAATGGGGGTACCTCTGGCAGGTGTTGGAATGTATGGGGTTTGGCCCGCAGTTTGTGGCCTGGATACAGCTGTTGTACTCATTACCATCCGCTAGAATTAGAGTAAATGGGGAGTTATCTCGTCCTATAGGGCTGGCTAGGGGTACTAGGCAGGGATGCCCGCTGTCACCCCTCCTGTTCGCGTTGGCTGTAGAACCTCTTGCTGCTAAGATTCGGCAGTCGGATGGGGTCCCTGGGTTTAGGTATGGCAAAGTAGAGGAAAAAATAGCGTTATATGCGGATGATGTTTTGCTGTTCCTGGAGGATCCAGACAATTCACTAAGAGGGGCCGTTGAAATTGTTGAGAGATTTGGTACTGTGTCGGGACTAACAATTAATTGGGATAAGACGGTTCTTTTTAGAGTGGATGACGTAGGAGAGAATGTGAGTGAGGATGTTGGGGATGAGAGGCTGAAGGTGGTTTCCCAATTTAAATATCTTGGAATATGGATCTCGGTGCCGGTGGCGGAGTTTCTGCAAAGAAATTTGACTCCTGTTATGGGGGTACTCAAGGCAAAGGTAGACGCCTGGAATAAGCTACATCTATCGGTCGTCGGTAGGGTAAACCTTATTAAAATGGTCCTTATGCCTAAAATTCTTTATGTTATGCATAACGCACCAATTTGGATCCCTCGGGGGAAGTTCAGGCAGATTAATGCCCTCTTTAGAAGTTTGATATGGGGTAGACAATATCCACGTATTAGCTTGGAGACGCTTCAACGACCCAAGGAAGATGGTGGTTTGGCTTTGCCCAACCCGGAAATATATTTCCTTGCGGCCCAGAGCCAGCATTTGAAGGGCTGGGCGCGAGGGGCGTCATCCAGCGCAGTACAACAGCTATAGGAAGAGGTGACGGACTGACGACCGATGGCCAGGTGTTTGGAGGATGGCTCATTGGGCGCGCTGGGGAAAATATACCCAACCCTGTTCCTGATTCGTAAATTATGGAATAGACTAAGGCAGATTCGTGGGGTTACAGGGTTGACTAAATTCACACCGATATGGTCTAACCACAACTTAAAGGATTTTGAGGCCCTGGGAGGATTGATGGAATGGCAGAATAAGGGAATTTGCTTTGTTCACCAGATAATCCAGCAGCAGGAGCTGAAGTCCTTTTCCCAATTGCAGGAAGAATTTGGTTTGCGATCCACAGGGGAATATCAGTATGCGCAGATGAGACATGCCTTTAGAGCTCAGAATAAGAAGGCTGATATCAGGGTTCAAGATGATATAGTGTTGGAATATGTGTGTGGTGAGGGCACTACAAGGGGAGTTATTTCCACTCTGTATAAGGACCTTATGCACACATTTCTGCTAGATTTCCCTATAAAGGCGAGAGCTAAGTGGGAGAGAGAAGTGGGGCCGATGGAAAATGAAACCTGGGAATCGGTGATGGAGTGGGTTCCGCGACTATCCTTGAGTGAACCATATAGGCTCTCGCAGCTATACATTCTGCATAGGGTATATAAATCTCCGGAAGTGCTATACAAAGCGGGATTGCGTGCCAATTCTGAGTGTCCGAGGTGTGCGAGTGAGAAGGCAGGAATATATCACATGATGTGGACGTGTCCGAGACTGGCTGCCTTTTGGGTGGTGGTTTTGAGCCGGGTTGAAGCAGCATATAAGTGCAGAGTTGTTAGAGACCCGATAGTATGCGTGCTGGGATATGTGGAAGAAATTGGAGTTGACAATACTTGGAAGATTGCAATCGCTAGGCTACTCTACATGGCCAGGAAAGTAATAGCACGAAACTGGATAAACGCGGAACCACCTGTGAGAAGGGAATTTCTCCAATATGTTCAACATGGTCTAAAATTGGAAAAGGGGGTGTACAGTAAAAGGGGGAAAATAGAACTCTTTAATAAAATATGGTCTCCTTGGCTTGATTTGGATTGAGGAGTATAGGCGTCGTGTTTCCTAAGACCTGGAAGAGGATAAATTACAAGAGGCAGATAATGCCTCGGTGGGGTGGAGATTGAGACTGAGCTGTCTTATGGGGGAGGGGGGTAGTTGGGGTAAGGTTGGGGTTTATTAAAGTAAGAAAATGTGTATCTGATATAATGCAATGTAAATGGCATTCTGTTGTTCTCTTTTTTATATATTGTTAATAAAAATCTATTTAAATAAAAAAAAAAAAAAGACGACTGAGGGGCGATCTAATAACCATGTATAAGTATATAAGGGGACAATACAAATATCTCGCTGAGGATCTGTTTATACCAAGGAAGGTGACGGGCACAAGGGGGCATTCTTTGCGTCTGGAGGAGAGAAGGTTTTTCCACCAACATAGAAGAGGATTCTTTACTGTTAGGGCAGTGAGAATCTGGAATTGCTTGCCTGAGGAGGTGGTGATGGCGAACTCAGTCGAGGGGTTCAAGAGAGGCCTGGATGTCTTCCTGGAGCAGAACAATATTGTATCATACAATTATTAGGTTCTGTAGAAGGACGTAGATCTGGGGATTTATTATGATGGAATATAGGCTGAACTGGATGGACAAATGTCTTTTTTCGGCCTTACTAACTATGTTACTATGTTACTATGACTACCATGAGCATAAATGATGGGCTCCCATACAAGTATGTATTACAGGACAACACCGTCTGTAACTGAGCACCACTGAATGCCTAGTCTTACAACTGTGTGCGGTATGGAGCAATGTCAGCGGATCTCCCTTACCTTTCTCGCTTCCAGTTCCTTAATGACATCACAGAGCTGCTTTTCCTGCTCCTTGATGCTCTCCGCTAATTTTGCCACGTCTTCGTAGTGTTTCCCGCGCTGCACGTCGTCCTGTTTCTGTGTATGAAGAGCCTGCAGCTTCCACTCCGTCTCGGAGCATAAGCGGTCGGCTTTTGCCAAACTCTCTTCCAGGAGCTGTAGAGGGGATAAAATGCTTTAGTGTGGAAAGACAAACAAATCTACAGACTTAGCAGAGCTGAATTTGTTGCTTTATTCTTTTTGACGGCTTCACTCGTGAATCTTGATAACATGCTGTAACACACGACTAACGGGAGGGATTCATGAAACAAGGATTGTAATACAGTCTATGTACGGACATTAGATATTTAAAAGGGGTTCTCTTCCAACAATAATGCCTGCCTATATGGACTTTGAGGGGGCTCTCCACTCGGGATCCCCCAACATATGAACTGAGGGCTTATCTGTCAAGCTGTCTCCTACCCTGATCCATGCATTACATGATCAGTCGACATGTAAAGTTATAAATGAGGGCAGTAATGAGGGCAGGTTTACAACTGTGAATGCACCTCAAAAAGTCCCCAAATTTGGGCACATCTGGTTTTAGACTTGTCGCTCACTCAAAAAGAAGATGCGGCTGACAATGCTCCAAAATTTAAGCTCAAAAACTAAATGTAGGACAACCAAGAGCCGGTATAAAGTTATGCTAAAGATGCATCAAGTTTATCATCGAGCATTAGCTGTTGACTTTCGCACATTTTCAGAGTAATGTGTTGGTCGCCTTACATGCCAGCGGGATGAGACAATGTACTTTAATGTAATGACTAAAGCAGATCGAACTTAATCTGTAGACTGTGGTTTTATTCCCCGACCTTCTTGTCTTTGAGATCAGCCTCTGACTCCATCAGCCTCCAGAACATCTGTTCTTCCAGGTCGGCTTTTCTCCTGTTGGCGTCATGTTCTCCTTTCACTTCTTGTGTCTCAGCCTCAAGCTCTTTAGCCAATTGCTAAATATTTAAAAAAATAAATACATAAAAATCAAAAAACTGCTTCACTAGAAAGGAAAAATCTGAAAGGAATCACATGTACAACGCAACACAGTATCAGTCCTATACTCCATCCTCCTCAGCAGTCACAGAGAAGTACCTGCTCGTAGAAGCGCCTCTGGGCCTCCAGCTCCATCTGTCGGATCTCCACGTCTTGTACCACGGCAGCAGTTTCCCTTTCCCGTATACACATCTTCCTTTCGATCTCGTCATCCAGACGTCGGAGTTCCATCTTTCTTTGATCCTGTTGGTATTTCATGAAACGTTTTCTGGCGGCTTCTAAAAGCTGAAGCTCTTTCAGTTTGAGCTCTCGCTTTACAGCTGCGAGCCTAAGAGAAAGCACACGCACAGCACGAGGCGTTATCCAACCCGAGTATGCTAATGTAAAAGACACAAATTGTGAGATACTGGAGGACTGGTGGTGGGGTAATTAAAGTACTGAAATATACTAGCAAGGTCTGCTAAAATGGCAAAAATCATTCTCGCTCTAACCGGGCCCCATTTATAGCATGGGGGCCAGAACTGAGAGCCCAAATCTCTATCTAAAACATGCAAGTCTACATCAATATGTCCATTTAATGCTTAGGCATAAACAATAAATGGGACCCCATGCAGTTGCGAATACAGCATGTGTTTAGGCAATACCTATTTGACCCCATTTCTAACATTCGCTTGATCGCTCTCTAGTAGAGAATATGGAAGAGGGGTACATCACTGCAGGCCTGATCTCAGACATGGCTGCCCCTGCAGATCTCTGCGATATCTAGATCTCGGCTCTTTTACCTTTGCCTCTGCTGCAGGAGCCTTTGTTCCTCCTCGATCAGTAGCTGTCGTCTCTGTTGTTCTGCTCCTCGGAGAAGCTCCTGCTGTTGGTACCAGGCCTCATCATCTGCTCTTCGCTTTAAAGCTTCGACCTCCATTTCATGGGATATCTGTCTACATGTATGAACATAAAGTGTGAAAGCTCCAGAGAACAAGCAAGAAACAACGTCAATGTAGTATTGACAAGTCTTAAAAAGAAGAGCATTTATCTTCTTGTACCCAACTAAGCAAGTTATGACCAGGAAAATAACTTGCTGATCAGAAGGTGTCCATGAAGTTCCACAGTCACAAAGACAATGAATGGAGGGCATGTGTGGCCACCCCCAATTCTAACTGGACACTTCAGAGCTCAGAATCGAGATTGCGTGCGACCCCCCAGCAATCCACATTATGATATATGGAAATAATACATGCTCAATAAAGGCAGTAAATACTAATATTATACTAGCCTGCACCAAGAGGGATATGTGGTAGCAACACCGGTCTGTGTGCCGCTTCCATTTCTCGTTAAACCATGCATCAGTCTCCAATCCGAGCACAAGATCAGCGATTGTCCCTGCTCTCTTACCTCTCTCGTAGGTACTCCAGCTCCTCCTGTCGGATCCTCTCCCTTTCTTGACTCTGATAATCCACGATAAATTTGGGGTACTTGTTGAATATAGGATACTGTCCTTTAGTAAGAGGCACAAATTCGCTTAGTAGCTGATGTGGGTGAATTTCAGCCGGAGTAGCATCCATAACATGATAAGCCTCATTAATCATCGCATTGATATCCAGGTTATTCCGGTGATGGAAAAAATACTAGAATAGTAAAATATATAGGTTATTATTTTTTTGTGCTGAGCCGACAACTTTGTTGATGCTAATTTTGAATACATAAAAAAAAAAAAAAGAATCAAACAAAAAAAAAAAACAACCAAAATGTTGTAAGTTGGAGTAGTGGTGACTGAAAAATAGCAATTACGGCATATACGGTATAGCTTTATTTTTTTATGGGGAAAAAAGAGGATTTTGTGTACTTACCATAAAATCCCTTTCTCGGAGCCTTCATTGGAGGAAACAGGAGACCATGGGTATATGCTGTTGCCACTAGGAGGCTAACATTAGGCAAAGAATCGACTTCTCCACATCAGTGTACTTCTACCAATTGACACAAAGCTAATCAGTTAGCGAGAAAGCAGTAGGAGAAGCAAGAAAAACTTAAACCTCAACATATATACAACGGGAGGGGTGTTCCCCAAAGTAGGCTCAGAGAAAGGAATTTTGTGGTAGGTATCCAAAATCCTCTTTTCTCTAATGCTTCATTGGGGGACACACAAGACCATGGGACATACTAAAGTAGTTCCAAGGGTGGAAAAAGAACGGATGAACACTCAAAACAGGTCTAGGCGACTGTCATTGCAGAGCCTTCCTACCTAGGATCACATCAGCCAAGGCGTATGTATGCACTCTGTAGACCTTCGAGAAGATGTGTGCATAGGACCATATAGCAGCCTTGCTGAGCTGCAACGCAGAGGCCTGATGACGAACAACACAGGAAGCCCCCACTGCACGTGTAGAGTGAGCCTTGACCCTGGGCAGGGGCAGCTTATTTTGCACCCGATTAACTTTCCAGGATGGCAGAACGATTCCAGCAGGAGTTTGTGGCCTTGGAGGCCGAAAGACCTCTGCGGTGACCCTTGGTAATCACAAAGAGTCAGTGCGTCTGAAGGATCATGTTCTGGAAAGATAGAGACATTGAAATCTGCCAAAATCCAACTTGTGGAGAAAGACTTCTCATGAGGATAAATTGGAGAAAGACAGGATGGGAGAATGGTGTCCTCGTTAAGGTGGAAGGGGAAAACCACTTTAGGAAGAGAGAAAAAAAAAAGCAACAGGACAAAGCACCACCACCTATCTAGGTGAAAAACAGGAAAGGGAGAACGGCAGGAAAGGGCTGCCAGCTCCAAGACGTGCCTGATGGATGCCCCTAGAAAGGAAACTTTCCAGGAGAGCTAGGACAAAAGACATCTCAAAGAGGCTCAAAGAGGCACCCCTGAAGAGCATTTAGAAGCAGGTTGGGATCGCAGGGGTCCACGGGAGGACGATAGGAATGGAATGAACAACTTCACAAAGAAAAGTCCTGACTTGAGGATGGAAAGCTAGATTCCTCTGAAATAGGACTCAAAGGGCAGAGACTTGGCCCGTAAGAGAGTTGAGTGATAGTACGGACTTCAATACAAACCTGACTGGAGAGAAAACCAGAAGTGAGGGGACCGAGAAATACATGGGGGCCACTTGGTTTGGCCTCGCACAAGAAAAAAAAAAAAAAAAAAAAACTTTAAAAGAATGAAGGTAGGTGGGTGATCTAGAAGTTCCATGGGACGTCTGCAATGAGATTGACCACTTCTGAGTACCACGCTCTTCTGGGCCAGTTGGCAGCCACATGGATGACTGGCACTCCTTCCACCTTGATTTTCTTGATGAGCTTTGGCATCAACGGCAGAGGTGGAAAGAGTTTTGGAAGGTGAAACTGCAGCCACGGGAGAACAAGGGCATCGGGTCTTATCGCGAAGCGATCGCACGACTTGAACACGAACTGAAGAACCTTGTTCTTTATCATGGATGTCATTAGGTCGATGTCAGGTGTGCCCCACCATTGACAGATCTGCTTGAACACCAATGGGTTCAAAGATCACTTGCATGAGGAAAGGCACTGACGACTTAGGAAGTCAGCGGCCCAGTTGTTCACTCCGGGAATGTGAACTGCTGAGATCGCAGGCACCCTCTTTTTGACCCAGGCCAGGATTCTAGAGACTTCTGAAATGACAGATGTGCTTCAGGTTCTGCCCTGGTGATTGGTGTATGATACAGCTGTGGCATTGTTGGGCTGGTTGTCCACAAGTCAGCCTGATAGGAGGACCTGAACGTGCCTTAAGGTTAGTTAGACGGCTCCGAGCTCCAAAATATTGATGGGGAGTAAGGAATCCCAAGGTTTCCGATGACCCTTAATCAGGAAGTGTTGAAAGACAGCTCCCAAAACAAAGCAGGCTGGAGTCCATCGTCATGATCTGCCAGTGTAGCGGGAGAAAGTATACCGCAGCAAAAGAGGGGAGATTGGTGCCACCAGATCAGCAACTGTCGTGTGTGTGTGTGTGTGTGTAAGTTTGTAGCTGCCATTAAAGCACAATACTCATGCAGGTCTCAAGCGGACAGGGTAATGGGCGTCTGAGAGAATGAATACCGCTTTCTTTGGGAAGAAGAACTCTGCCGTGTACAGTATCGAAGACCATGCATAGGAAAGCAAGACGCTGGAATCAGAGACGACTTTGCCATGTCGATGATGCAGCCCAGGCGAGAATGGCGAGAATCACAGACTCTCACAACAGTCCAGATAGAGTGGAGCTTTGATCAGCAGATCGCCAAGGAAGGGGATGACTAGAATTCCTTTGGGGCATAGAAGAGATATGACAGCGGCCATGACATTCGTGAAGACTCTGGCAGCAGATGCTATACCGAAGGTGAGCGCTGTAAATTGAAAATGAGAAGCCTGAACTGGTATAGTCTCTAACTGGGTTGCTGTGACCAGTGGGGTACCGCAGGGGTCAGTATTGGGACCTGTTCTCTTCAACATATTCATTAATGATCTGGTAGAAGGTTTACACAGTAAAATATCGATATTTGCAGATGATACAAAACTATGTAAAGCAGTTAATACAAGAGAAGATAGTATTCTGCTACAGATGGATTTGGATAAGTTGGAAACTTGGGCTGAAAGGTGGCAGATGAGGTTTAACAATGATAAATGTAAGGTTATACACATGGGAAGAAGGAATCAATATCACCATTACACACTGAATGGGAAACCACTGGGTAAATCTGACAGGGAGAAGGACTTGGGGATCCTAGTTAATGATAAACTTACCTGGAGCAGCCAGTGCCAGGCAGCAGCTGCCAAGGCAAACAGGATCATGGGGTGCATTAAAAGAGGTCTGGATACACATGATGAGAGCATTATACTGCCTCTGTACAAATCCCTAGTTAGACCGCACATGGAGTACTGTGTCCAGTTTTGGGCACCGGTGCTCAGGAAGGATATAATCGAACTAGAGAGAGTACAAAGGAGGACAACAAAATTAATAAAGGGGATGGGAGAACTACAATACCCAGATAGATTAGCGAAATTAGGATTATTTAGTCTAGAAAAAAGACGACTGAGGGGCGATCTAATAACCATGTATAAGTATATAAGGGGACAATACAAATATCTCGCTGAGGATCTGTTTATACCAAGGAAGGTGACGGGCACAAGGGGGCATTCTTTGCGTCTGGAGGAGAGAAGGTTTTTCCACCAACATAGAAGAGGATTCTTTACTGTTAGGGCAGTGAGAATCTGGAATTGCTTGCCTGAGGAGGTGGTGATGGCGAACTCAGTCGAGGGGTTCAAGAGAGGCCTGGATGTCTTCCTGGAGCAGAACAATATTGTATCATATAATTATTAGGTTCTGTAGAAGGACGTAGATCTGGGGATTTATTATGATGGAATATAGGCTGAACTGGATGGACAAATGTCTTTTTTCGGCCTTACTAACTATGTTACTATGAACTGCGAAACGAAGGAACTTTTGGTGAGATGCACATGTTGGAATATGAAGGTAGGCATCTTAGATGTCCACTGAACAGAGGAATTCCGCAAACTCAATGGAGGCAACTACCGAGCGGAGGGATTCCATCCTGATGAGGCAGAAGCGCATTTGCTTGTTTAGGAGTTTGAGATCTAATATAGGAAGGACAGAACCATCCTTCTTTGGAACCACAAAACGGTTTGAGTAGAAATCTGAGAAGCGTTCCTCAAAGGAAATAATGAAACCAGACTTAAGGATAGAGGAGATTGCCTTTAAAAAGAAAAAGGATGCCAGAGAAGGATCGTTTGGGGGTGGGAACTCAAAGAAGTGATAATGGGGGAGATATGAGAACTCTATTTTGTAACTGGTGTAGACGACCTCTCTGACCCAGGCATCGTCAACATTAGAAAGCCCCACGTCCCTGTATAGAAGATGGCCACCCACCCTGAGAAGGGACCCAGATGGGGACGACCTCTCATCAGGATGAAAATCTGTTTGACCTGGATCAGGAGGTCTTGCTTTGATGGCTGAGTAGCCACCAGGAGGAATCTGGCTGAAAGGAGGGCCTCTTCTCATCCCGCTGTGCCAGGGAGCTGTCTTGGTGGTTAGAAGTCCCAGAGGAGAAAAATTGGAGAAAGTAGCAAAACTGCAGGGTGCGTTTCCTGGCTGGTGGACGTTTTGGTCTCTGTTGGGGAAGTGAGGTATACTTCCCTCCGGTGACAACTAAGAGAATTTGGTCCAATCTGGTTCATAACAGCCGTAGACACTGGAAGGGGAGACTGAAGAATCATTTTTTTTGGAGTCCGTGTCTGCATTCCATGCCTTGAACCACATGACTGAATGGCCACAATGTTGCTGGACACTAGCACCGAGCACTCTGCAGCGTTAAGAGACGCAGTGAGAAGGTATTTACCTGCACGGGCAATCTGATTGACAAGATCTGCCAGTTCTTCGGAAGGGGCGCAGGAAAGGATGCATTGACGAAGGAGCTTAGCCCAGGCAGAGACTGACATACAGACCCAGGTGGAGGCGGGTCAGAACAAAGCTCTCGCCACCTCGAAGGCAGACTTTGCTAAAGATTTGATGTGTCTGTCTGAAGGGTCCTTGAGAGAGGCAATGTCTGAAGGAGGAAAGATCGTATTTGAGGACAGTCCGGAAACTGGAGGATCCACAACGGGAGATTCAGCCCAGGGTTTGAGCAACTCAGAAGTGGTACAAAATATTCATTTGTCTCCTTCTCAAAGCATTTTACCAGGTGCTCCCACTCCTGGGAAAAAAATGTAATCAAACCCCTTATGGTTTGAGAAAACCCATGTGGAACTTTCAGCTTCTTAAGACTGTTGGCCCGATCCTTGACGTTGAGGGTCTGATTTATGGCAACAATCAGGCTGTCCATCATGTCCCACAAATGGAATGCTTGTTCGGAATAAGGTCAGAGTTTGACTCAGATTAAAGTTTGGAATCTGGAGCTGCATGGGGTCTGGGGGAGGATGAGCGTGAGACACAGGAGATCCTGGAGGATGTGGAGGGTGAGGGGCAGAGGTGGGTGAATGAGACTGCTTCCTGGATCTCACGTGCTATGTGCCATGATGGAGAGAATATGGGGTGGATTCAGATTTGTCCCCGGGAATGTTCGGAGTACCAGGGTTTGCTGCTGTACTGGGCAGACACTCAATGAATGAAACCAGACTCTGGGAAAGCTTGGTTAGGTGGGTGACAGAATGATAGCGTGAAGCCCACTTTGGGGGAGGTGTGCACTCTTTTCCCGGGTAGTGGGGGGGCTCCTGGAAGGTTTGCATCATGGGGTGGCTGCAGTCAGGGCAGAGGGCCACTTGCTGACCAGAGGGCAATTTTTTCTTACAGGAGGAACTGGCAAAGTGAACAATAATAAGGTGGAGGGGTTCAGGGGATAGGCGGGAGAGAGCCTCCTCAGGGAAAGACATAGCATGCACCAGGGGAGAGCTACTGAGGAGTGCTGAGCCTGTGAGTCCAAAGAACAGTGCCTACCAGTCCTGAGGAGTACTGTGACGGGAATTGAGGCAATCCTGAAGTGGCTGCAGGTGTGAAGCAGTCGGCAACTTGAGGTAAATGGCGCCAAGCAGGAGAGAAGATGCAGAGTCTGGGAGATAAGCACGTGAGGAATTGCACCCAGACAAGCACCTCTGTGAGGATTGGCTGCAGAGAGAGAGATAGAGATTTGAAAAGTAGGCACCGGGGAAGCGATTTCAGCGTTAGGCCGGAAGAGGGAGCCAGGGGATCGAGAAGGCCGAGGGAGGATGCCAGCGCCACAGAAAGGAGGTGAGTCCAGCCAAGGGAGCGTGCCCTGCGTTATGGAGGGGATAGAGACCTGGAGTCAGTGAGTAGATTAGGCCAGGAACCCCCCTATTTCCCTTTTTAATTTTTCCCCTTTCTTTTGCGCGATGACATGGGGAAGGAGAGGTACATGTCCTGACGCAGTCCAGACTCCTTCTTTACAGTATGGAAAACATTCTTCAGGGGCCCACAAGTCTGAAGGGGCACTGGAAATGGTCAGTCTTCATCCTAGGCACCATCTCGCTATGGTTGACAACTGGTCAGGTGTTAGGTGGCAAAAAGGACCGTGCTCCTGGCCTCCCTGAGACACTCTAGATGTGTTGGGGGGGAGGGAAGAATACGGCCCTGCCACGTAACTACGAGAGGGTACGATTAGTGATGAGCGAGTATACTCGTTGCTCGGGTGGTCTCCAAGTATTTATGAATGCTCAGAGATTTAGATGCAGCTGGATAATTTATGGCTGTTAGCCAGCCTGAGTACATGTGGGGGTTGCCTGGATGCCAGGGAATCCCCACATATAATCAAGCAAGCTAGTAGCCGCAAATCATTCAGCTGCTGCAAGGAAAACTAAATCTCCAAGCACTAACATACTCGGAGATCACCCGAGCGTGCTCAGGAAAACCCGATCAACGAGTACACTCGCTCATCACTAGGTACGATGTGTACATGACCATACTTTTCTCTCAGTCTCTAGGTAGGAAATTAGAGTGAGATGCTACAGTCGGTTACCTGCATGCCTTCTGTCTGTTTCAATTGTGCCCTTTGGAATTCTCGCTCTGTGTAATAAACTCTCCTTCATCCATGACTTCTTCCGAATCCTTTCTAATTCTCTTAATCTCCTGGCTCTTACTGAAACCTGGATCCAGCAGACAGACACCACGGCTGCTGCTGCTCTTTCATATGGTGGACTACACTTTTCTCATACCCAAAGATCGGACAACAGAGCAGGTGGAGGCGTTGCTCTGCTCCTTTCAACCAAATGTACCTTCCAAGTTATCCCCCAAGTAACTAAGGCTTCTTTCACACTAGCGTCGGAATCTCCCCGTCGCAATGCGTCGGGGAGAGATTCCGACGCTAGCGTTTAACGCTTTGCACAATGGGTGCAGCGGATGCATTTTTCCGGCGCATCCGCTGCCCCATTGTAAGGTGCGGGGAGGTGGGGGCGGAGTTCCGGCCGCGCATGCGCGGTCGGAAAAAGCGGTCCGTCGGGAGAAAAAAACGTTACATGTAGGGTTTTTTTTTCCTGACGGTCCGCCAAAGCACGACGCATCCGTCGCAAGACGGATGCGAAGTGTGCAAATCCGTCGCAAATGCGTCGCCAATAGAAGTCCATGGGGAAAAAACGCATCCTGCAAGCACTTTTGCAGGATGCGTTTTTTCTGCAAAACGACGCATTGTGACGGATTTACAAAAAACGCTAGTGTGAAAGTACCCATAGTAACATAGTTATTAAGGCCGAAAAAAGACATTTGTCCATCCAGTTCAGCCTATATTCCATCATAATAAATCCCCAGATCTACGTCCTTCTACAGCAGTGTTTTTCAACCAGTGTGCCGCGGGGAACGGGAGTCAGCTGTTCTCTGTGCCGACTGTCAAGCTGACACCCGGCACAGAGAAGCTGCAGCGCGCCGGCTCCCGGAGATCAATTGTACTCGCAGACATCTACCAGCTGCGAGTACAATTGAGGCTCTGACCGCTGGGTCAGAGCGATGCCAGCAGCGTGATCAAGTCATGTGATCACGCTACTGACGTCAATATCCGGCGCGCAGGGGACAGAAGACACTTGGTGGTAGGTGCTCCTGTGCTGTGGAGCTGAAGACACCGAAGATTCAGCATGGGGTGGGTTTATGGGGAGTATGTGGGGGGATTTATTAAGTGTGTGGGGGGATTTATTAAGTGTGTGGGGGAATTTATTAAGTGTGTGGGGGAATTTATTAAGTGTGTGGGGGGATTTATTAAGTGTGTGGGGGGATTTATTCAGTGTGTGGGGGGGATTTATTCAGTGTGGGGGGGATTTATTCAGTGTGTGGGGGGGATTTATTCAGTGTGTGGGGGGATTTATTCAGTGTGTGGGGGGGATTTATTCAGTGTGTGGGGGGATTTATTCAGTGTGTGGGGGGGATTTATTCAGTGTGTGGGGGGGATTTATTCAGTGTGTACGTGGGGGGGGGGGGGGGCTGGAATTTATTTAGCATGTGTGGGGCAGGGTGCATTTATTCTGTGGAAGGGGATGGATTTATTCTATCGGAAGGGCAGTGGATATATTCTGTGGGGGTGAGTGGGGAGATGGGGGTGGACACAGTAGCGAGGGGAAAAATGTGTGCTGACAGTACTGGGAGCAACGGTGATGGGATGTGTGAGGACAGTATGGGGAGTCGGGGGAATGTGTGAGGGGGGAATGTGTGAGGAGGAAATATGGAGAGAGCACAGGGGTATGTTAGGGGGGGGATGTACAGGAGGAGGCTATTAGAAATGTGTGCAGACAGTATGGGGGGATGAAAGTGTGAGTGGATACATAATAGATACTGAGTAGTGTGAGGGTAACAGCCAGGAGGAGACAGTATGCCAAGTAGGAGGAGTGTAATGAAGGGGCACAGTAGAGAGACTGGGCTCTCTATGAGGGACACCGTATGAGAAGGCAGTGTGAAGTATAGAAAAGAGAGAGAGGGTAGTGTGGATGGCATGTACCATAAGAGGGACAGTGAGGGTCATATTATGTGCTGGGAATAAAGTGAGGGGCAATTATTTACTCAGGGGCTCAGCCTAGGGCAGATATTGTTATTCCGGAGCATTATAATAACACTGCTATCTTTAAGGGTGTTGTGTCGGGATGTGCTGCAGAAGACAGGAGAAGATGGAAGTCTGCAGAAACGAGCTCTGCCGGTGGATGAGAAGAGTCATCATGGCATCTGGACAAGGTGAAGATGAAAAGAAAGAGGCGACTCCACAAACAACGTCATCTATCAGGTACCTGGATGTAAATGTGTTTTTTTTGTGATACTAATTCTCATTTTTATTTGTTAGGAACATTAAATTGGATGTCCAAGGTTGTGATGAGTCTGCAGTCATACTATGTGACTGCAGACTTCTGAATTCTCACAGTGCACACTGCTATCATAATTCTCTGATGTTGGTGATTTACATACATGCGGTCACGTGCTGACTAGACATGTGTGGCCTCATTCAATGAAAATGAATTGACTGAGGCCGGACACGTCTAGTTAGAATGTGGCCAGAAGTATCCAAATCACATACTTGTGCTGTCATGACCGTCCACTCTGGCCACCGGCAAGGGAGAATCCTGAAAGTGTGCAGTGCTTGCGCTGTGAGAATTCAGAAGCCTGCAGTCACATAGAATGACTGCAGACTTTCATCTCACACCTGGACGCACCATTTTGTGCCATTTTGGTTGGTGGTGTGCCTCGGGATTTTTTAAGTATAAAAAGTGTGCCGCGGCTCAAAAAAGGTTGAAAATCACTGTTCTACAGAACCTAATAATTGTATGGTACAATATTGTTCTGCTCCAGGAAGACATCCAGGCCTCTCTTGAACCCCTCGACTGAGTTCGCCATCACTACTTCCTCAGGCAAGCAATTCCAGATTCTCACCGCCCTAACAGTAAAGAATCCTCTTCTATGTTGGTGGAAAAACCTTCTATCCTCCAGACGCAAAGAATGCCCCCTTGTGCCCGTCACCTTCCTTGGTATAAACAGATCCTCAGCGAGATATTTGTATTGTCCCCTTATATACTTATACATGGTTATTAGATTGCCCCTCAGTCGTCTTTTTTCTAGACTAAATAATCCTAATTTCGCTAATCTATCTGGGTATTGTAGTTCTCCCATCCCCTTGTCTTTCCTTCCTTTGAGGTCCATGCCCTCAGACTCTACAGCCCCTTCTCCATGCGAGTGGCGGTGGTGCATCGTCCTCCCGGCCCCTCTCATCAGTCTCTGGATCACTTTGCCACCTGGCTTCCACACTTTCTCTCCTGTGACACCCCCACCCTCATCATGGGTGATTTCAACATCCCCATTGCCTCTTCCCTCTCCCCATCTGCTTCTCACCTTTTATCTCTATTCTCCTCTTTCGGCCTCTCGCAGCATACTAACTCTCCATCGCATGAAGATGGAAACTCCCTCGACTTGGCCTTCTCCCGGCTTTGCTCAGTGGATGATTTCACAAACTCCCCTCCCCGGCTC
The DNA here is from genome assembly GCF_032444005.1 of Ranitomeya imitator. Lineage (NCBI taxonomy): Eukaryota > Metazoa > Chordata > Amphibia > Anura > Dendrobatidae > Ranitomeya > Ranitomeya imitator. The sequence continues at coordinate 529,215,891 of NC_091287.1, forward strand.
TCTGACCACAACCTTCTTTCATTCTCTATCAAGAACTGCCATCCCGCTCAGGTCACCCCCACTTTCCAAACTTATAGAAACATACAGGCCATTAACACCCAGAAACTTATGAAGAACTTGCAGTCCTCATTGGCCCCAATCTCCTCCATCTCATGTCCCGATTCTGCTCTGAAGCATTACAATGAAACCCAGCAAAGTGCCCTGGATGAAGCTGCACCTCCTATACATAGAACAACTCGGCACAGACGGCGACAACCGTGGCACACGCTGCAAACACGTTTCCTGCAGCGGTGCTCCAGGTGCGCAGAACGTCTGTGGAGAAAATCTAATCTACCCGAAGATTTCATCCATTATAAGCCCATGCTAAAAAGATACAACTCTGCCCTTCGCCTCTCCAAACAAACCTATTTCAACACCTTCATCACCTCGCTGTCCAATAACCCTAAACATCTCTGACACTTTCCTGTCTCTACTCAACCCAAGAGTGCAGGCCCCAACCACGGATCTCCACGCTGACGATCTGGCCAATTACTTCTTAGAAAAAATTGACCACATTCGACAGGAAATTATCTCCCAATTCCTTCATACCATGCACTGTCCTCCCTCCCCCACTGCATCTAGTTCATACTCTCTGACTTTGAACCAGTTACAGAAGAAGAAGTACTGTATGTACTCGAGTATAAGCCGAGATTTTCAGACCACTTTTTTGGGCTGAAAGTCCCCCTCTCGGCTTATACTCGAGTCATACCCAGGGGTCGGCAGGGGAGGGGGAGCGAGGGCTGTCTAAAAATACTCACCTAGTCCAGGCGTGGTCCCTGGCTTCCCCGGCGCCGGCAGCAGCAGCTTCTTCCTGTACTGAGCGGTCACATGGTACCGCTCATTACAGTTATGAATATGCGGCTCCACCTCCCATCCTGTAATGAGCGGTAACGGTGACCGCTCAGTACAGGATGAAGCTGCGGCGTTGGGGAAGCAGGGACTGCACAGCACCAGGACCAGGTGAGTATACGGGGAGGGGAGCGTAGCGCTGCGCGATAGTCACCTTTCCTCGTTCCGGGCGCCGCTCTGTCTTCAGCAGTGACGCTCAGGTCAGAGGGCGTGGTGACGTGGTTAGTGCGCGCTCTCTGCTGAACGTCAGTGCTGAGCATGGAGTGGCGCCGGAACGAGGTGCAGGTGACTATTGAAAGTGCCGGGGGCCTGAGCGACGGAGAGGCGAGTATGTGGTTTTTTTATCGCAGCAAATGGAGCAAGTGTCTGTATGGAGCATCTAAGGGGCCATAACGTTTGTGCAGCACTATATGGGGCCATAATGTTTGTGCAGCACTTCATGGGGCCATAATGGTTGTGCAGCACTATATGGGCCATAACGTTTGTGCAGCACTATATGGGGCCATATCGTTTGTGCAGCACTATATGGGGCAAGTGTCTGTATGGGGCATCTATGGGGCCATAACGTTTGTGCAGCACTATATGGGGCCATAACGTTTGTGCAGCACTATATGAGGCAAGTGTCTGTATGGGGCCGTAATTAACGTTTGTGGAGCACTACGGTATATGGGGCAAGTGTCTGTATGGAGCATCTTATAGGGCTATAATCAAGGTTTGTGCAGCACTACATGGGGCAAATATCTTTATAGAGCATCTTATGGGGCCATAATCAGCATTTGTGCAGCAACATATGGGGCAAATGTGTCTATGGAGCATCTTATGGGGCCTTTATTAACCTACATGCAGGATTATATGGGGCATATTTTAATATGGCACATCTTATGGGGCCATCATAAACCACATGGAGCATTATATGGGGCTCCTGATTCAATATGGATATTCAAAAACATTTAACCTACTGATGTCTCAATTCATTTTACTTTTATTGGTATTTATTTTTACTTTTGACATTTACCGGTAGCTGCTGCATTTCGCACCCTAAGCTTATATTCGAGTCATTTCCCCAGTTTTTTGTGGCAAAATTGGGGGGGGGGTCGGCTTATACGGTAATCAGGCTCCTTGCATCTTCTCGCCCAACTACTTGCACCAGTGACCCCATTCCGTCACATCTCCTCCAGTCCCTTTCCCTTTCGCCTGTCACCTGTCACCTAACAAATATTCAACCTTTCTCTCTCTTCCAGTATTTTTCCCTCCTCATTTAAGCATGCCATCATACATCCATTACTTAAAAAACCATCCCTCAATCAAAACTGTGCCGCTAATTATAGACCTGTCTCTAATCTTCCCTTCATCTCTAGACTCCTCGAACGCCTGGTCCACTCCTGTCTTACCCGCTATCTCTCAGATAACTCTCTTCTCGACCCTCTTCAATCTGGTTTCCGCTCTTTACACTCTACTGAAACTGCCCTCACTAAAGTCTCTAATGATCTACTAACAGCTAAATCTAATGGTCACTACTCCATGCTAATTCTCTTGGTTCTCTCCGCAGCATTCGACACTGTGGATCATCAGCTCCTCCTCACTATGCTCCGCTCCATCGGCCTCAAGGACACCGTTCTCTCTTGGTTCTCCTATCTCTCTGACCGATCCTTCACTGTATGTTTTGCTGGTTCCTCCTCCTCTCACCTTCCCCTTACTGTTGGGGTTCCTCAAGGATCAGTCCTAGGCCCCCTCCTCTTCTCTTTGTATACCGCCCCTATTGGACAAACAATCAGTAGATTTGGTTTCCAGTACCATCTCTATGCTGACGACACCCAATTATACACTTCTTCTCCTGATATCACGCCGACCTTTTTAGTAAACACCAGTGATTGTCTTACCACTGTCTCTAACATCATGTCCTCCCTCTATCTGAAACTGAACCTGTCAAAAACTGAACTCCTCGTGTTCTCTCCCTCTACTAACCTACCTTTGCCTGACATTGCCATCTCCGTGTGCGGTTCCACCATTACTCCAAAGCAACATGCCCGCTGCCTTGGGGTCATCCTTGATTCTGAGCTTTCATTCACCCCCCACATCCGATCACTGGCTCGCTGCTCTTACCTGCATCTCAAAAACATTTCTAGAATTCGCCCTTTTCTTACTTTCGACTCTGCAAAAACTCTTTCTGTTTCACTTATTCATTCTCGTCTGGACTATTGTAACTCTCTACTAATCGGCCTCCCGCTTACCAAACTCTCCCCGCTCCAATCTGTTCTGAATGCTGCTGCCAGGATTATATTCCTCACCAACCGTTACACCGATGCCTCTACCTTGTGCCAGTCATTACACTGGCTACCCATCCACTCCAGAATCCAGTACAAAACTACTACCTTCATCCACAAAGCACTCCATGGCTCAGCACCACCCTACATCTCCTCTCTGGTCTCAGTCTACCACCCGACCCGTGCCCTCTGCTCCGCTAATGACCTGAGGTTAGCATCCTCAATAATCAGAACCTCCCACTCCCGTCTCCAAGACTTTACACGTGCTGCGCCGATTCTTTGGAATGCACTACTCAGGTTAATACGATTAATCCCCACAGTTTTAAGTGTGCCCTAAAAATTCATTTGTTGAGATTGGCCTACTGCCTCAACGCATTAACCTAACGATCCCTGTGTGGCCCATTCAAAAAAAAAAAAAAAAAAACTTAAACCATAATCAGGTTCCTCGCATCATGTTCTCATACACTTTATGCAGTTAATAGCCCTCTGTGTCTGTACTGCTACATACTTAGGCAGTGAACTGGTTCATGCAGCTTTACATGAACACTCGAGCCTTTCACTATAGCTGGTCCGACAAACTAAAGCAATTGTTACCATCCATCTCTCGTGTCTCCCCTTTTCCTCATAGTTTGTAAGCTTGCGAGCAGGGCCCTCATTCCTCTTGGTATCTGTATTGAACTATATTTCTGTTATGCTGTAATGTCTATTGTCTGTACAAGTCCCCTCTATAATTGGTAAAGCGCTGCGGAAAATATTGGCGCTATATAAATAAAATTATTATTATTATTAGATACAAGCGGACCCTGAAAAAAGGAGCTAATCTTTTTGTGTTTTTCTTTACGTTAGCCTCCTAGTGGCAGCAGCATTACACCCATGGTCCTGTGTCCCCCAATGAGGGGAAGGAGAATAGGAAGAAAATTAATAACACACAAATCCCTAAAGTAGAAATGGATCTGAGAGCAGAGAGCCGTGTCTACCTCCTACTGACACCAGGTTAAAACTGATCATCTTGGTGTCAGTTGATCGGGTGTAAACTGCTGGGGAGGAGCTAGTATTTTGCATACAGTCAGTCTCCTAGTGGCAGCAGCATACACCCATAGTCTGTGTCCCCAAATGAAGCAATACAGAAAGAAGGCCGATTCTAGATTTTAGATAATTTTTTTACTTTATTTTTTAGTCCTATTAAAAGGGACTTGAACCTGTGATCAACCAATCGCTTATACTATATGCTACAAAACCACAGTATTGCAGCATTACAGTGAAAAATCAAGGTCTCATATGAAGCTCAGTATAAAATCTAAACATTAGACAATGGGCTTACTTTACGCCCAGAATATATATGTGTGTGTGTGTGTGTGTGTGTGTGTATATATATACACAGATTCACTTTTCTGCGTGTGTGACTGTGGCTGTTCTCATGCTTCCCTTATTATTGCACTTCAATACAACAGTTATGACCTCGACTGTAGGGAAGTCATTGTATTACCTCAAAGTCTTCCTTCTGGCTGCAGTGCAGTAATGGGGAACGAGAGCACAAGATATAGGACACAACCGCCATCAGCAGGAAAGAAGGATGATTGGAGAACACATTATCAAACAGCTTCAGCCATTCTTCTCTTGTCAAAACCTCAGAAAATAGAGTTTCCAACAGAGGCCATGCGTAAACCTGCACATGAGAGCGCACACCGTAAACCACTGCGTGGCAGTATTATAGTAGTAGTACATGGGAGCAGTATTATAGTAGTTATATTCTTGTACATAGGGGCAGTATTATAGTAGTTATATTCTTGTACATAGAGGCACAATTATAATAATAATTATAATAGTTATCTTCTTGTACATAGGAGCAGTATTATAGTAGTTATATTCTTGTACATAGGGGCAGTATTATAGTAGTTATATTCTTGTACATAGGGGCAGTATTATAGTAGTTATATTCTTGTACATAGGGGCAGTATTATAGTAGTTATATTCTTGTACATAGGAGCAGTATTATAGTAGTTATATTCTTGTACATAGGGGCAGTATTATAGTAGTTATATTCTTGTACATAGGGGCAGTATTATAGTAGTTATATTCCTGTACATCGGGGCAGTAATATAGTAGTTATATTCTTGTACATAGGAGCAGTATTATAGTAGTTATATTCTTGTACATAGGGGCAGTATTATAGTAGTTATATTCTTGTACATAGGGGCAGTATTATAGTAGTTATATTCTTGTATATAGGGACAGTATTATAGTAGTTATATTCTTGTACATAGGGGCAGTATTATAGTAGTTATATTCTTGTACATAGGAGCAGTATTATAGTAGTTATATTCTTGTACATAGGGGCAGTATTATAGTAGTTATATTCTTGTACATAGGGGCAGTATTATAGTAGTTATATTCCTGTACATCGGGGCAGTAATATAGTAGTTATATTCTTGTACATAGGGGCAGTATTATAGTAGTTATATTCTTGTACATAGAGGCACAATTATAATAATAATTATAATAGTTATATTCTTGTACACAGGAGCAGTATTATAGTAGTTATATTCTTGTACATAGGGGCAGTATTATAGTAGTTATATTCTTGTACATAGGGGCAGTATTATAGTAGTTATATTCTTGTACATAGGAGCAGTATTATAGTAGTTATATTCTTGTACATAGGGGCAGTATTATAGTAGTTATATTCTTGTACATAGGGGCAGTATTATAGTAGTTATATTCTTGTACATAGGGGCAGTATTATAGTAGTTATATTCTTGTACATAGGAGCAGTATTATAGTAGTTATATTCTTGTACATAGGGGCAGTATTATAGTAGATATATTCTTGTACATAAGGGCAGTATTATAGTAGTTATATTCTTGTACATGGGGCAGTAATATAGTAGTTACCGTATATACTCGAGTATAAGCCGAGATTTTCAGCCCAAATTTTTGGGCTGAAAGTGCCCCTCTCGGCTTATACTCGAGTCAATGTGGGTGGCAGGGTCGGCGGGTGAGGGGGTGAGGGCGCTGAGGCATACTTACCTAGTCCCAGCGATCCTCGCGCTGTCCCTGCCGTCCCACGGGCTTCTGTGCTGCAGCTTCTTCCCCTCTTCAGCGGTCACGTGGGACCGCTCATTAGAGATATGAATAAGCGGCTCCACCTCCCATAGGGGCGGAGCCGCCTATTCATTCCTCTAATCAGCGGTGCCGGTGACCGCTGACAGGAAGAGCTGCGGCACCGAAGACCAGGCAGAGGGACAGCGCGAGGATCGCCAGGACTAGGTAAGTATAGCATATTCACCTGTCCTCGTTCCAGCCGCCGGGCGCCGCTCCATCTTCCCGGCCGGCGCCTCCATCTTCCCGGCGTCTGCGCTCTGACTGTTCAGGCAGAGGGCGCGATGACGCATACAGTGTGCGAGGCGCCCTCTGCCTGATCAGTCAGAGCAGAGACGCCGGGAAGATGGAGGCGCCGGAACGAGACGCCGGGAGCTGCAATCAAGGGAGGTGAGTATGTGGTTTTTTTTTTTTTATTGCAGCAGCGGCGGCAGAGATTTCTATGGGGCACAATGAACGGTGCAGAGCACCGTATATGGCACAGCAATGGGGCACAATGAACGGAGCAGAGCACCGTATATGGCACAGCAATGGGGCACAATGAACGGTGCAGAGCACCGTATATGGGCACAGATATGGGGCACAATGAACGGTGCAGAGCACCGTATATGGCACAGCAATGGGGCACAATGAACGGAGCAGAGCACCGTATATGGGCACAGATATGGGGCACAATGAACGGTGCAGAGCACCGTATATGGCACAGCAATGGGGCACAATGAACGGAGCAGAGCACCGTATATGGGCACAGCTATGGGGCACAGTGAATGGTGCAGAGCACCGTATATGGCACAGCAATGGGGCACAATGAACGGTGCAGAGCACTGTATATGGCACAGCAATGGGGCACAATGAACGGAGCAGAGCACCGTATATGGGCACAGCTATGGGGCACAGTGAACGGTGCAGAGCACCGTATATGGCACAGCAATGGGGCACAATGAACGGTGCAGAGCACTGTATATGGCACAGCAATGGGGCACAATGAACGGAGCAGAGCACCGTATATGGCACAGCAATGGGGCACAATGAACGGAGCAGAGCACCGTATATGGGCACAGATATGGGGCACAATGAACGGTGCAGAGCACCGTATATGGCACAGCAATGGGGCACAATGAACGGAGCAGAGCACCGTATATGGGCACAGCTATGGGGCACAGTGAACGGTGCAGAGCACCGTATATGGCACAGCAATGGGGCACAATGAACGGTGCAGAGCACTGTATATGGCACAGCAATGGGGCACAATGAACGGAGCAGAGCACCGTATATGGGCACAGATATGGGGCACAATGAACGGTGCAGAGCACCGTATATGGCACAGCAATGGGGCACAATGAACGGTGCAGAGCACCGTATATGGCACAGCTATGGGGCACAATGAAAGGTGCAGAGCACTATATGGGGCACAGCTATGGGGAAATAATGAACGGTGTAGAGCACTATATGGCACAGCTATGGGGAAATAATGATCTATTTTTATTTTTGAAATTCACCGGTAAATGCTGCATTTCCACCCTAGGCTTATACTCGAGTCAATAAGTTTTCCCAGTTTTTTGTGGCAAAATTAGGGGGGTCGGCTTATACTCGGGTCGGCTTATACTCGAGTATATACGGTATATTCTTGTACATAGGAGCAGTATTATAGTAGTTATATTCTTGTACATAGGGGCAGTATTATAGTAGTTATATTCTTGTACATAGAGGCAGTATTATAGTAGTTATATTCTTGTACATAGGGGCAGTATTATAGTAGTTATATTCTTGTACATAGGGGGCAGTATTATAGTAGTTATATTCTTGTACATAGGGGCAGTATTATAGTAGTTATATTCTTGTACATAGGAGCAGTATTATAGTAGTTATATTCTTGTACATAGGAGGCATTATTATAGTATTTATATTCTTGTACATATGGGGCAGTATTATAGTAGTTATATTCTTGTACATAGGAGCAGTATTATAGTAGTTATATTCTTGTACATAGGAGCAGTATTATAGTAGTTATATTCTTGTACACAGGAGAAGTATTACAGTAGTTATATTCATGTACATAGGAGCAGCATTATAGTAGTTATATTCTTGTACATAGGAGCAGTATTATAGTAGTTATATTCTTGTACATAGGGGCAGTATTATAGTAGTTATATTCTTGTACATAGGAGCAGTATTATAGTAGTTATATTCTTGTACATAGGAGGCATTATTATAGTAGTTATATTCTTGTACATAGGAGGCATTATTATAGTATTTATATTCTTGTACATATGGAGCAGTATTATAGTAGTTATATTCTTGTACATAGGAGCAGTATTATAGTAGTTATATTCTTGTACATAGGAGGCATTATTATAGTATTTATATTCTTGTACATATGGAGCAGTATTATAGTAGTTATATTCTTGTACATAGGAGCAGTATTATAGTAGTTATATTCTTGTACACAGGAGAAGTATTACAGTAGTTATATTCATGTATATAGGAGCAGTATTATAGTAGTTCTATTCGTGTACATTAGAGGCAGTATTCTCATAGTTATAAAATATGTTAGAAGCACATAATTTGCCATGCATACATACAATATATCTGAAGAACATGTGGTAGGTTGTATTGGTTACCTGCGATGTGACGTCATACTTCACAAAGTGCTGTAGAAGCTCCTTGTCGTGATGTGCCAACACATTCTCAACCATACCAAGAATGTTAATTGGAGGATTTGGGAAATACTCAAACCAATGCTGACACCAATTAGCTAGCAAGAAAAAAAATAAATAAATAAAAAAAAAAAAAATCGCAATTAAATTATTACCCACAGTTACATATAATTTTCAGGAGGATCATATAAAATTAGTATCTGGGTGTTACAGATGTCATCTGATGTGGAAAACCTATATTGAAACATTCTAGAGAATTCCGAGGTAATGGAATATTCTGGGATGTCTTCCCTAGCTGTCATATTAAGCACAGCTTCATTCCTGGACCGATTTCTCCCAGTCACTGTTGTGAAGGAGTGTGCGATTTCTTTCTACCATCTCCTGCAACTTATCATGTGTGCAGTACACCCAACAGCACGTGATCTATCTAGCCTAACATAACATAAATGCTTTCCATATTCTCTCCAGACTCTGATCTGCCTTGGTTACATAACCGTTCCTTCCCTGCAGGTATCTCTAAAACACAGGAGGAAGGGCGAGAACACAGAAACGGACACAGCAGGAGTAAAGGTGCTGTTGGTTCTACATTAAAGGCATCGGGGTAACCAGCTATGTGAAGGAGTGACACAGTCAGTCAATCTGGTAGAAAAACAGTAGGAGATTTTTTAATAAAGATTATTTCAAAAGTCTAATTTGTAGGATGAAAAAGTAGTGATCGTCAAAGGAGTTGAGCATTTAAAAAGTGACATTCCCAGTATATATATATATAAAAAAAAAAATCTTACTTATCACTGTGGCCACTACTTCGAAGCAGATGAGCTGGTTGTTCTGAAAAAGTTTGACAAATGGAAATGTCAAGAGAGGAAGGTACTTTGTTTCTCCAAATATTGCGGACCAGTGGGCCAATGTAGAGAGTGTCCTAGTGAGTAAGTAAGAACACAATTACTACGTGGAAGACGGTCAGAACAATGATGCAAATCCAAATGTGCCCGTCTTATAACAAATATTTTCAGTCTGGGAAGCGGAATAAGAGGTTTAAAGGGTTTTTAGTTTTCATGCAAAATGAAGCCATTGGAAAAAAATAACAAAAGGAAACTTTGGCCTTCAGACCACTTTTTTTTATCTCAACTTTCCAGAACTAAACTTCTCATTTTAAAATTTTTCATCAAACATAGCATTGTGTTCCTACAATATCCTGACATACTTAATACGAGTATTTCCATCTCCAAAGATCCTATCCGGTTATATAGTAGGGGTCCTGTGTCCCCCAATGAGGCGACAGAGTAAATAGTATTAGCAAATACCTCCAATTAGAAATGTAGTATCGTTCTCAGATTAGTGGTCGTTTACCTTATGTGCAGGGCATTGCAGTAACTTAGGTATCCACGGCTATGACCACTAGGAACTAACTAACTCACTATGTGAGTGGTCGTATCCATGGATACCAAAGCTACTGTGATTGTCTGCACATGAGGTAAGCAACATATGTTATCAGGAGAACTATACATTACTAAACTGGAGGCATTTTTTTTGCCACCTGGACTGATTATCGATGTTACCATTATAGATTATTGGATGTCGTTTAATTAAATCCTTTGTGCCTTTCCCTACCCCTGTCTATGTCCTGTCTTCCCTTATACTATTTGAAGTTTTTTGTTTTTTTTAAATTTATGTTAATTTGTTAATTTACACCCCCTTGTATGGGAGTTTATAACTTGAACTTGGTTTACTAGATTTCTAAATAAAAACTTATTGAAACCAAACTGGAGGCATTTGCTAAAATTATTCTACATATTGGGATAGGATCTTGGAAATGGGAATACCCCTTTAAGTACACTGGCATATAGTGTCTGTGCACATTAAAGAAAAAAGCACGAGTACCTGTTAGGTCAGAGTTGTGGCCCGCTGGCTGCAGTTTGCCCATCCGGCCATCTGCCTGCTCTACAGCCATCCCCTATCTATTACAGCAGTCCACTGACCTGTAGCTAAGCCCCCACTGCCCCTGCAAATACCTTTTATACTTCTGGCTAACAGTGCGGAAATGAAGTCGTCGCGGCACATTACAGGACTTTGCTCTTCCCTTGGTTACACAGAGTGCCTGCACCTTACCTGCGCAGGCGCAAGATTTGCCGCGATCTGTGGATGACGTTATCCACATCAATAAAGCCAGGAGGACGGCAGCGGCGTAGATCCAGATTGATGAGGCGCCGAGACATCAGACCAGACCGTGAAACACGCCTGAAGTGTAAGAGGTATTTCTTGGGATATACGAGTGGAGTTTGGAGCTTAGATACAGGTCGATGGTCTGTGGGAATCCAGCAGATAAAGGTGGTGGCCTTGGTTTATATTGGGAAAACCTGGAGACAGATTCTCTAATGGCCAAAGTTGTAATTTTTTCTGGTCACATAAAGCAATGTCTGCACGGGCGCTGTTGAAGTCTGATCCCCTTGATATACTATTATATACAAGTCATGACGCTAGTCACACACCTATTTTAATTTTCAAGGACCCGTATGCCTGATCCAGGGACTCAATGAATGAGTTATAGTGGATGGTTTCTGCAGATCGCCTAATCAAGTCCATGGGAATGAAAAAGAAATAACTGCACATGAAATACCTAAGTGTTGTATCTAATGCCACATATCCCAGCTTATTTTACCAGTGCAGCAGACACCTCGATGGCACCTGATGGACCACAATCTACCTTAGGCTACTTTCACACATCAGGTTTTTCGCATCAGGCACAATCCGGCGAATGTTGGGAAAAATCGGATCCGGCGCAGATTGTGAAAACTGATGCAACGGATCCATTTTTTCGACGGATCCGGCTAGCATATCTAGATTATTGGATAAACAAAAAAAGTTGGAGCATGCTCAGTTTAAAAAAAATAAAATCCGGTGCCGGAATCCGTCATTTTCCGGATCTGGCACCTTCCTGCTCCCATAGGCTTCCATTCTAGCATACAGCCGGAAGCGCCAGATCCGGCGCTTCCGGCTTTCTCGCCGGAGACAAAAAACGTTGCTATGGATGTTTTTTCCAGAAACCGGAAATGGCTGATTTGCCGGATCCGGCAAAAACTGGATGAAACGCAATGTCATCCGGTGCAATCCAGCACTAATACAAGTCTATAAGAAAACAAACGGATCCGGCGGCAACATTTGCAGGGTACGTTTTTGTTTTTTTTTTAATTTAGCCGGATTTAGCCTGACAGCAAAAACCTGATGTGTGAAAGTAGCCTTAATTAGGTCGATACGTTGCCTGTTGGAGTCCTCCGTATCATAAATGGAGACATCATGTGAACACAATCTTCTCCCGGATCGCCCATTAAAGGTAGAATTTGTATCCAAAATGGATTAAGTTCTGACAGCAACTTGTTCCTACCTCTGTAAGACTCTCAGGAGCTTCATACTCTTAAGGGGGTATTCCCGGTGAAGCAGGAGGTACTGGGTATGTGTGCCCTTGTCGGTGAGGCTGCTGAACGCGGCGTGGTTCTCCGGCAGATGGAGCAGGGAACGCCAGATGAACATCCTGTGGCAACATGAAGTGCGCAGCAGTGACACACATTATATACTGAGCCAGGTTTTCTCATCTACACCATAAATGCTCCAAAAAGTTTAACAAATGAGAAATGGTTCAAAGCAAAGATTCACACTTACAGGGACTCGGTACGCACAGAATGTCGGCAACTTGACGTGGCCAAAAACTGCAGCGCACCTTCCCACCTGCTTGCTTTCACGCCATCTCCCCTCTGTGATTGACAGCTCTAGCTTTATTGAGCAAGAAAAGAACAGAGATGGAAAACAAACAGATGGGAAGGGGTAAAACAATGTTTGGCCACACCAAGGGTGCACTGGGTGCAGGTGCTTGGTTTGAACAGTCATTCTCTGCCGACAGTCATTCTAAACTCAGTTTTAAGATTTCAACAAATCACAAGAATAAATGGGAACACGGTGATCCTCTAAAACAGTGCTCCCAACTCCGGTCCTCAAGAGCCACCAAAAGGTCATGTATTCAGGATTTCCTTAGTATTGCCCAGGTTATGGAATTCTTGCCTTTCCAGGTAATGCAATGATCACCTGGGCAATACTAAGGAAATCCTGAAAACATGACCTGTTGGTGGCTCTTGAGGACCGGAGTTGGGGAACACTGCTCTAAAGGCTCCCTTACACATTAGGCCAATATTGACGCGTTCTTCCGGCAGTTTAATGAAGATGGCGAGCGAGATAACGAACCGACACTTCACATATTGGACGGCCGATCCATTTGCTCTTGCTGAGATAAGCTGCTGCCAGAGGAATCTGGCAGCGACTCTTGTACAGAACACAGGCGTGATCAGCACAGAGAATGGAAATACGATGGGACAAAGGGCATCCAGAAAAAGACATAATAAATGTAAGAATGGTCATATGGCCAAGATTATGTTTTTTATACCTGTACTTTGCAGGATATTCTCCAAACCCCTTCAGGATAGCTCGAAGCCGCTGCTTGCTCAGCACACACGATGTCTCATTCTGAAGGAGAAAGCAAGATATTTAGAGGGTTAGTAACAGGCAGATTGGTTGCATGTGGTTTTATATAAGCCCCAAAACTTTATAAATGGTAATATCCTTTTATTGCAACCACATATCAATTTGGGTATTTAAATTAATAATTGTTTTAATTTTTATTTGATAAATCAATAGTACACGTGAAAATAAGCAACTCTGTAAAATATTTTATCAAAGAAATCTGCTTCTTTCTTCTCCTGGACTGATCATTCATTCTCAATTCACTGGTAAAATCTACAAAATCTGTGTTCAAAGACGACATATTTTCTCATTACTGTGATACAAGAAAACAATTGGTGCGCCAAAAATTCTATGTGGGGAGATAGAGGTGACAGACATTTTACTGCAAGTTCTAGTTCTCCATAGAACTTTATGAGCACTAACTGTCATCTCCTATATCAGTTCTCTAATAAGATATATTGCAGAGTTTCTTTTTTTTCCCATGTGAACTATTGATTTTTCTCTTTAAATGCATGTATTTTGGGCTAGAAATACATTTTTCAATTGCGTTTCACTTCAACTTCTGCACCGTTTGTCTTTTGCACACTTAGTTTCCCTGCACATCTCTGGCTTTATCTTAACACCATTTTTTTTTTTTTTTTTACAAGCAAAACAACATTTCCTCAGACACACCTCTTTGTTATCAGATGTGTTATATTCTTCTGGCTGTAGATATTTAGTCTTCACCACTTCTTGTTTGGACTTCCAAGGCCGGCAAGGTCGTCCGGCCGAGATGTTCACTTTCTCACTCGCTATTGCAGATTTATTACCTGTTGAGTCCTTGTCTTTTGTTAAATCCACGACTTTCACCAGCGGTGGTGGCGGCTGCAATAAAGAAAGGAGCACCGAGATTAGTAACTGGATCTCCAAAAGCAAAACATAGGTCAAAGACGTTCATCAGAACAACTGATCTAGGCCCTACCTTATTGATTTCTTTGGTCAGAGCTTGGACGCTGTAAAGGTTTATGCTGCCATTTTCCATGAGGCCGGCGATGTATCTGCCATTTGGACTGACAGATGATGTCACAATGCCGTCATCGTGGCTTCCAATATCGAACACAAGTTTACACGTCTGAATATTGATGAATCTCATTAGCCCATCTTGGCTGAGAACCCCTAAAACCTAAAAAAAAAAAAAAATTCATACACGCGATATCCTTGTCTGCCAGATATCACTCTAGAGAGGCCAATTAACAATCATGGTAAAAGCTGCAAGAGGACGACACGGGATGAAAGAGCACGGTGCCCTAATAAATGTCACAGGTCCTTTGTGATGATATATATATATATATAATATGCTTCTTCCATTCATAGTAAAAACTTAAAGGGCACCCATCACTAGAGACGGATGAACCAAAACAGTAAAGTTTGGTGTCAATACCAAACACCTACTGTTCAGGCACAGACTTCACCAGGAAGTCTGTTACTGTTCGGGTTCGGCGCCCCGAACACCGGGTGTTTCTGATCAGTGGCAAGATTATCACGGTCAGAGAACCGTGGCACATTTGCCGTCAGATGATAGCATGAGCCCGCAGCTGTGACCAGCAGGTAAAAAAAGTTTACCTACGGTCACAGGCATCGGCTGATGGGACTACTACTCCCATCAGACTACACCTGCTGCTGCTAATAACAGTGAGAGAAGGCTGTGGCTGATGAGAGTATTCCTCAGCCGGCGACTGCGATATAAATAAATAATAGAAAAATGCTAACAGTAAAAATTTAATAATGTTCGCAGCTGTAAAAAAAGAAAAAAAAAAAAAAAAGGAAATTTTTGTGTACTCACCGTAAAATCTCTTTCTCTTACCCTCTAATTGGGGGACACAGGACCATGGGTGTTAAGGCGCCGTCACATTAAGCGACGCTGCAGCGATATAGACAAAGAGCCTATCGCTGCAGCGTCGCTGTTTAGGTCGCTATAGAGACGTCAAACACGGCAACACCAGAACGATGCAGGAGCGATCCAGTGACGTACTTATCGTTCTCGCTGGTTGTTAGCTCCATGTAAAGACATTGCTGGCATCGTTGCTTTTGCTGTCAAATATGACGAATTACGCCGACCTGACGACAAAATAAAGTTCTGGACTTCTAGCTACGACCAGCGATGTCACAGCGGGATCCAGATCGCTGCTGCGTGTCAAACACAACGAGATCGCTATCCAGGACGCTGCAACGTCACGGATCATTGTCGTTCTCGTTGTAAAGTTGCTCAGTGTGAAGGTACCTTTATGCTACTGTTCACTAGGAGGCGACACTATGCATAATCTGAAAAAGATTAACCGTGGCACCTCCTCTGCAGTATACACCTCTGGACAGCGTCAGCCTTCTCCAGTTTTGTGCAAAAGCATTAGGAGGAAAGTAACATGAATAACATAACCATGCCTATAAGAAGGCAACTATGTACGTGCTCAAGAAAACAATGAGAACTCAACAGTGACAACGGCCCGGAAAGGGCAACAGGGTGGGAGCTGTGCCCCCAATTAGAGGCTAAGAGAAAGATTTTACGGTGAGTACACAAAAATCTCCTTTACTCTGTCGCCTCATTGGGGGACACAGGACCTTGGGAAGTCCCAAAGCAGTCCCTGGGTGGGAAGCAATGGACGAATATTGTGCAGACAGGCCCCTACACTTGGGGCACCACCGCCTGCAGAACACATTTACCCAGGCTCGCGTCCGCTGAGGACTGGGTATGAACCCTGTAGTGTTTAGTAAACGTGTGTAGGCTAGTCCAAGTTACACGCTTGTTGTGCTGAAGCCTGGTTCCAAATGGCCCAGGAGGCCCCTATTGCCCGTGTAGAGTGTGCCGTATTACCGGCTGGAAGAGGAGAATTCTTAAAGCAGTTGGCTTCTTGTATGGTGGATTTGATCCACCTGGCAAGGGTAGCTTTGGAAGCTGGCAGACCCTTGCAGCCGCCTTCCAGAAGACGGAAAAGAGAATCAGACCTCCGGAAGGACGCAGTCCTAGACACATCTAATATATAATTGCCTAGAATACTACTTCCTGCAACTTGTGCCAACTTCCGTGGCTTTGTCCGGAGCTAATGTCCGGAGCTAATTTCCGGAGCTAATGTCCGGAGATAAGTGATGTCAACAGTGTCCAGTGTCTGATTGGTTGCCGCCTGCTGCGAGCGACCAAACAGAAACGTGCCGTACTGTGACACACTCCGCCCGCCATTTTGGTGTGATTTTTGAATTTTTACCTCACAGCAAGTTTCTACTGCGTGGAGGCGGGCCCAGTGACGTTGCTCTTCAAGCTCCTGCCGAATTTCGTCAAAAAAATGATAATACCATTTACCAAAACTATATATATTTAGTTGTGAAGTGGTTCAGTGACATTTTCACACCAATTTTGAACTTTTGTTTGGTGTTTTCTCCATATACTGCCTATTATTTTTGTTCTTTCTTACTATTTATTAATTGTATTATTCTTACATTTGAATAAATAAAGTATATATGGATTCTAGACTCCCGATTCGGGCTGCCATCTAGTATATACATAATGCCCTGACAAGGTCAAGCGTATGCAGAGCCTTCTCCACTCTATGAACCGGGACCGGACAAAGGGAAGGCAGAGAAATTTCCTCATTGAGGTGGAAGTTGGACACAACCTTCGGAAGGAAGGAAGGGACCGTACGGAGGACTACCTTGTCCTGGTGAAAAGCCAGAAAGGGCCGTCTGCAGGAGAGTGCTGTCAGTTCAGACACCCTGCGTAGCGAGGTGATTGCCACCAGGAAAACCACCTTCTGGGATAAGAGGCGGAGCAGGACCTCCTTAAGGGGTTCGAAGGGTGGTTCCTGCAATGCTGTCAGGACCAGGTTGAGGTTCCACGTTTCTAGTGGTCGTCTGTAGGGGGGAACCAAATCGGGAAATCCCCTGAAGAAAAGTCCTTACTTGCGGCTTGGCAGCAATGCGCCTTTGAAAAAGCACTGAGAGGGCTGACACCTGGCTCTTAAGCCTGGCCTCCAGACCCGATTGGAGAAAACCAAGTAGTTTGGGGAGGGAATAAGGGAATGGGGTCTGGCCACGAGATTCGCACAAGGTAAAGAAAGCTTTCCAGGTACGGTAATAAATCTTGGCAGAAGTTGGCTTCTGTGCCCTTATCATGGTCCTAATGACGTTCGGCGAGAGCCCTGTATGGGTTAGAACCCAGGTTTCAAGGGCCACGCCGTCAAATTGAGGGCCCCTGAGTTCTGGTGGTAGAATGGGCTTTGTGATAGAAAATCCGGGCAGTCGGGGAGATGCCAGGGGGCGTCTGCTGTAAGTTGTATGATGTCGGCGTACCATGTACGTCTTGGCCAGGCAGGTGCGATTAGGATGGTTAAAACTCCCTCTTGCTTGATCTTCCTCACCACTCTGGATATCAGGGGGAAGAGGTGAAAAAATTTACAGAAGCTGGAACAAAGTCCAGTCCTGAACCAGAGCGTCTGCTCCGAGCGACCGCGGATCGTGTGTTCTGGCCATGAAGTTGGAGACCTTGGCATTGAAGTGGGATGCCATTAGGTCCACATCCGGGGTCCCCCAGCGATGGCAGATCTGGCGAAAAATTTCGGGTTGGAGAGACCACTCTCCCGAGTCTATTCCTTGTTGGCTGAGGAAGTCTGCTTCCCAGTTGTCCACACCCAGAATGTGGGCCGCCAAGAGAACTGACCCTGTGTCCTCCGCCCAGTGGAGGATGTGTGACACTTCTCGAATCGCCTGGGTACTGCGGGTCCGCCCTTGGTGATTCACATTTGCCACAGCCATGGCATTGTCCGACTGTATTCTGATGTGAGAGGCTGCCAGTAAGTGATGGAAGGCCCTCAATGCCAGGAGGATGGCACGAATTTCCAGGATGTTGATGGGCATGGTCGCTTCCACTGGGGACCACTTGCCGAGGACTCTCATGGCAAACTGGAGAGATCGAGGGGGTTTGCGGAGGAGGGTGCGAACTCCTAGGCGGAGAGCCAGTGCCTTGTCCTTGGGAAGGAGCACTAGACCCCTGGAGGTGTTGATTAGCATTCCCAGGTAGGTCAGAGACTGACTCGGGGTTGGTGATAACTTTTGTAGGTTGACTAACCAGCCCAATGCGACTCAGTGACGATTGTGATTGAGACGCTGAGCTCGCAGTCCTTGAAGGTGGGAGCCTTGATGAGTACATCGTCCAGGTATGGAAAGACTACTATGCCTCTGGAGTGCAGAACGTCCATGGTGGCTGCCATGACTTTGGTGAACACTCTGGGAGCCGTGGCGAGTCCGAACGGGAGAGCCACGAACTGGTAGTGGTCCTGGTCGATTGCAAACCTGAGAAATCTCTGATGGGCAGGTGCAATCGGTATATGCAGGTATGCGTCTTGTAGGTCTATGGAGGCAAAATATTCTCCCTTCTCCATGGACGCAATGATGGACCGAAGGGACTCCATGCGGAAGTGACGGACCCGTACATATTTGTTGAGCTGTTTTAGGTCCAGTATGGGCCGTACACTGCCTCCTTACTTGGGAACTACGAATAGATTGGAGTAGAACCCTCGGAAGCGCTCGGCCGTGGGGACCGGTACTATGACTCCTGATTGAAAAAGCGAGGAGACCGTTTGGTGGAAGGCACGAGCCTTAACTGGTGGTTTTATGGGACAGAGAGGAAGAATCGGTCCGGTAGGTTGGAGGTGAACTCTATCTTGTATCCGGAAGACACTAGTTCCCTGACCCACCTGTCTTCTGTAATAGGCAGCCAGACTTGATGAAAGAGCAAAAGTCGGCCGCCTACGGGTGTGGTGTCTTCCGGAGTCGGTGAGTCATGATGAGGAGAAAGTCTGAGATTTTTCTCCTCTGGGCTTAGACTGGCCTGCTTTTGACTGCCAGGTCTTGTCCGACCTTTGCTTCGAACGCGAGTTGTCCCTGCGTGGGGAACGGTTACTATTTTGTGCTGGACGCGAGACGGACCAGCCCGAGGAGTTCCAAATGGATCGGAATGGAGTTTGGTTACGCTTCTTTTAAGTGCGTTTAGGTTTCAGTTGGGGAAGAGAGGTACTCTTACCCCCGGTGGCGTTGGAGATCATCGTGTCCAACTGTTCACCGAAGAGTCGCCCACTTAGGTAGGGGAGGTGCGTGAGGGACTTCTATGAGGCTGCGTCCGCTTCCCATTACCGCAGCCAGAGGATACGCCGAATTGTGATGGCGTTTGATGCTATCCCTGCTCTGAACTGGACCCCCTCGGATTTAAAGGCAGGATAGCGGTGGGGCTATAAGCGGAAGGGGGGCCCTGTGAGGGGTCCCCCTGAGGCACTATAGAGCTGGTGCTGCCGCAGAGACAGGGGCGCCGGGAGCCCTGTGTCTGTATGTGCCATGCCTGCCTGCACTCCCCCCCGGCCCCGACAGGAGCCCGCAGCTGGGCTGGGGTCCCTGGCTGCAGGCGCAGCATGCTGGCCCATTGCTGGGAGCTGCAGAGTGCTGCCTGTACAGGCCCTACCTGAGGCGTCTCAACCTAATGCCTCAAGAGGGGGATTAGGGAGGGTGCTGATGTCACCTTCAGGGGGCTTTATCCTCGCCTTGACCTCAACCCAGAAACCAAAAGGAATTGGGGAAGGGGGGGGGGGGGGGGTCTCGACTTCGAACCAGCACCCGAGGGACTGGGGAAGGAGCGACATAGGGAATAGCCATCTCTACTTCAACCGGACACCCTGTAATAGGGGGCCGAGGAAAGAGCCATGCCGAGAGTCTCGCAGGAGACCCACTTTTCTTCATCTGTAATCCCGTCGGAAAAATACAGAGTAAAAAAAAAAAAATTTTAGGTGTGCCTCCTATGCGACACTAAGCAAAAACTGGAGAAGGCTGACGCCATCCAGGGGTGTATATTGCAGAGGAGGAGCCACGGTGAATCTTTTTCAGATTATGCATAGTGTCGCCTCCTAGTGGACAGCATCATAACACCCATGGTCCTGTGTCCCCAATGAGGCGACAGAGTAAAATAATGACACTTGATAAAAGTATATATTATTTAAAATACCTTGAAAAAAAATAAATAAATAATTCCCTTTCATGATTCTGCCGCTCTTTCCCATTTTGTGCTGCATCGCTGAGATTTTCACATTTGTTGCTTTTGTAGCGCAGTATGTGAAGTCTCTGCTTTTAGTGCAACTGAGCGTTTCTTCAAAGGTTTCTCTAGGGACTTGAGCTTTCAGCTCAACCTCTCAGGTACTGCCAATCAAAGCTGACCTAAAAGTCTAACAGACTAGGACACTGCTGGGCTGTGACTGGCAGCATCTGGGAGGGAGGGGTGAAAGCGCACGCCACTGGAGAAGACTCTGAAGAAATGCCCAGTTGTACTGCAAAGCAAAGGTTTCACATTGTTGCTTTTGGAACGCACTAATACTAATATCTCTGCAATGGATATCAAGTTTAGACAAAGTCACTTTAGGTGAGGCTTCGTACCTCTCGAGTCAATTTTTAAAGAAATTGTGAAAACTTCTCAGTTCATACAAAGATGATACAAAATGAAAAAAAATAAAAAAAATCATGAAATTGCAAATCAAAACCAATAGAAAAGAGCCACTTTGTCACTTTCTTTTAACAACAACATAGGAAAAAGTACTATATGCAACCCAGGACAATAGCAACTCACTGACCTGGCTGGAGCCACCATCAAAGTTGTCAGGCAGGAACTCCAACTGGCGCACGCTGCGCACAGTACTGGGCATCTGGAGAATTCTCAACAGCTGCTTGGAGCTCAAGCACCACAGATGCAGATTGTTGGATTTTCCTCCAGCTGCCAACATCCTGCCGTCCCTGCAAGAAAAACACCAAGCCACTAATTGTAATTTAAATCATGAATATCATAGTTGTGAAAAACTCCTTTAATTATTTAAAAAAAAAATCCAGCAATATTACACATATTAAAGGGAACCTGTCACCCCGAAAATTGCGGGTGAGGTAAGCTCACCGGCATCAGGGGCTTATCTGCAGCATTCTGTAATGCTGTAGATAAGCCCCCGATGTTACCTGAAAAAGGAGAAAAAGACGTTATATTATACTCACCCAGGGGCGGTCCCGCTGCTGGTCAGGTCAGATGGGCGTCTCTGGTCCGCTGCGGCGCCTCCCATCTTCATTACAAGACGTCCTCTTCTGATCTTCAGCCACGGCTCCGGCGCAGGCGTACTTTGCTCTGCCCTGTTGAGGGCAGACAAAGTACTGCAGTGCGTAGGCACCGGGCCTCTGACCTTTCCGGCGCCTGCGCTCTGCAGTACTATCCTCTGCCCTCAAGAGGGCAGAGCAAAGTACGCCTGCGCCGGAGCCGTGGCTGAAGATCAGAAGAGGACGTCTTGTAATGAAGATGGGAGGCGCCGCAGCGGACCAGAGATGCCCATCTGACCTGACCAGCAGCGGGACCGCCCCTGGGTGAGTATAATATAACGTCTTTTTCTCCTTTTTCAGGTAACATCGGGGGCTTATCTACAGCATTACAGAATGCTGCAGATAAGCCCCTGATGCCGGTGGGCTTACCTCACCCACGATTTTCGGGGTGACAGGTTCCCTTTAAGGATTTTATAGTGGAATTAATATCTATAGAATTCTACTAAAAATACCTTTAAAGTTTAAAGAAGTTGTCTCAGTAAAAATGTATTTCCATAATTCCACCTAAAAATAAACGTGCAAATATATTTAAAGTGCTTCCCGATCGCCATCTTCTCCAGTTTCCTGCGCAGCTCCGCTTCTTTTCTGGCCCACATGACCTGAAATCAGAGTAGCTGGCTCACACGGGGTTAATGAATGGAGTGGAAGTCACTTTGTCAATGTAAGACTATGGGGCCTCGCGCTGAGTCCATAGACTTACACTAATAGAAGTAGCATGTTCCGCACAGTGTGAGCCGGCAAAGCTGAAGAGCGGTCATGTGGGCCAGAAGAGGAGAAGAGCAGCAGCACCGAAGACCAGAGAAGACG
Source organism: Ranitomeya imitator (assembly GCF_032444005.1). Classification (NCBI taxonomy): domain Eukaryota; kingdom Metazoa; phylum Chordata; class Amphibia; order Anura; family Dendrobatidae; genus Ranitomeya; species Ranitomeya imitator. The sequence continues at coordinate 529,238,253 of NC_091287.1, forward strand.
GCAATAGGTAAGCATCTTAATATAGTTGCGATGCAGAGTCATCTTCTTTAAGAATCACAATGATTTTTTTCCACAGTGTCGAGGGGCTATAAATACCTTGTAATTGCAAAAGCTTTATACGGGAAAACAGATCCCCCATCTGGAGCTGGCAGCTGGTATTTGCAGGTCAGGGTATCACTTTCCCAGGCAAAGATGGAATTATCCTTAAAGCAACTCAGGATTGTGTTACTTAATGGAAGGAAAAATACCTGTAAAAAAATAATTATAAAAAAGGAGAAATTACAAATTGCAAAAAAATAATAATAAAAAAAGCACCAAGTGTCCTGGCTGTAAGTACATGAATCCAGCAGAGGGCGCTCATAGTCTATCCTATGACGGAGGGACACTAGAATCAACTGGATAAATTAATAGTCATTTCTAGGAGTCTGGTACTCCCTCGTTGTCCAATTAAGCCCCACTATAAACATTAGACCAATGTTGGCAGAACACTGATAGTAACAGGTTCATCTGACAGTCAGGTGTACAGGGGCCCAGAGACTTGTTGGGGAAGTTAATCTAAGGACGCATTCAGATGTTCGTGCAAATCGGTCTGAGATTTGCATGGACTTGTCACCGGTCTCCTGACCACAGAGCTTCATGTATTTCTATGAAGCCATCACGCTCGGGTTGGGAGAGTTGCGGCCAGTCTGTGCATTGCTGTCTTATCTTAAAGGGACTCTGTCACCTGAATTTGGCGGGACTGGTTTTGGGTCATATGGGCGGAGTTTTCGGGTGTTTGATTCACCCTTTCCTTACCCGCTGGCTGCATGCTGGCTGCAATATTGGATTGAAGTTCATTCTCTGTCCTCCATAGTACACGCCTGCGCAAAGCAATCTTGCCTTGTGCAGGTGTGTACTATGGAGGACAGAGAATGAACTTCAATCCAATATTGCAGCCAGCATGCAGCCAGCGGGTAAGGAAAGGGTGAATCAAACACCCGAAAACTCCGCCCATATGACCCAAAACCAGTCCCGCCAAATTCAGGTGACAGGTTCCCTTTAAGACCCATTTGCATGGACGTCTGAATGCGTCCCAAAGTGTATGGGGGTGGTGGGTTGAGACTTCACCTTGCAGTTAATTCAATGGACAATCTACGTTTGCTGGGAAATAAGATGTCCCTTGATTGACAAGAGTGCTTGTGTGATAGTGCATATCCCTTCAGTAATGCACAGAGGGGGTCACATGCCCACCTTTTGTATTCCTACAGACTGGCGAACATTCAGCTTTCTTTTTCTCTGGAAAGTGTCCAAGTCCCAGAGCTGAGCCGTCTCGCTGGATGTGGTGACGGCGTGTCTGCCTGACCCGTGTATAGAGATGGATGTGACGGTGGAATCGTGGCCTCGCATCCAGCTCACCAGCTCCTTGTTATCTGCAAAACCAAAAATAAAAGTCACCAGATGAAGAGCAAATAACCTGCATCCTAAGCATCGACATCGATCATTTCCCAGACACCAGCAATGGATAAGGAGCTCATTGTATTAGGATTCAGCGGTTATTACACACCTACAGACTCCTGCTCCAGGAGCTGGCACTTCCTGACCTAAATGGCCGAGGTTCTTCGTATCACATGTATTGTGGTTATGACTGGGGCGGTGCCTTTTGGGCAATTGAGCCAAGATGTGAAATATTCATGGCGCACACAGTTTATGCCCATAATTTGTTAGTTTAGCAATTTCTGGAAAAGGTGGGGAATTATCAGAAGGGCAGCCATTGATGCCACAGAACCGGTCAGCCAAAACATACACACTGTTGAATGCAAAACTTTGCTTCTTATGCATTTATAGAGGAGGAAGGAAACTGTAAATTATACAGCAGATGTCTGAGCACGACAAAAACCTGTGTATATTGAAGGCGGCCAAAGAGTCAGCATCAGGACAGGTCACCACTGTCAGATTGGAGGAGGCAAGACAACCCAATTGTGGTGGAGGCAAGAGAACCCAACTGATCAACTCTCTGCAGTTCAGTGACGCTGGAAGTAATCAGTACATGGGGCCGGAACAGAGCAGCTCCGTACACAATATATTGGCCATTTTTTCGGGTACTGCAGCTGAGCTCCTGTTGAAGTGAATGTGATCTGAGCTGCAGCACCCGGGCACGGCCACCACCGCGGACCAGCGCCCGGGCACGGCCACCACCGCGGACCAGCGCCCGGGCACGGCCACCACCGCGGACCAGCGCCCGGGCACGGCCACCACCGCGGACCAAGGCCGGGGACGGCCACCACCGCGGACAGGAGCCATACCCCACCCTCCACAGATTGAAGAATACGTCATCAATATCATAGTCCCCAAGACAAAACTGTTTGCCCACACCGGCCCTGAAAAGTGTTGTTAGATATTGCAATTACCTGCATCAAAACACTTCACCGAGTAGTCAGCCAGAGCCACCAGGAACTCAGATTTCCTATGCAGATTAAATGCCAGCGCCGTGCACGCCTGCAGGGTTCTCTGCACCAGATCGAACCTAAGGGAATAAGGGAACGTGGGACAGAAACAGAATATTAGCACTTGGGTTGTTACACACTATCTCTGCCACTATATCAGGGCTGTGAAGACCACCACAACGCTGGAGCACATTAACCCATTGTCAGCCGTAAGCTTGTGAGGAGCAGGAGGCCTGTCATCACGGTGTGGAGAGGATGATGAGCCTCCTCCCTCTGTATCCTCCGCCCATGGAGAGGACAGGGAGAGACAACAACTGTAGAGGAACAGAGGCAGGAGGAACTGAGCGTGCTCAACCTGCGAGTGAGTGTACAGTAACAGTAAGGGGGAAACACAAAGCAGAAATTGGATGTGTGAGAAGTCAGGGATGGTACATTTAAAAAAAAAAAATTGCCCAAGGAGAAAGGGAACACTGGAGAGTCTACACCAAAAGTGTGCAACTTCTTACACAGTCACAAATGAGGAATAAGTCAGGGGAACAGCTGGATAACAAAAAACAAACCATAGGTCTACAGGGGGAAACGGGATAAAACACACAAACAATGGACCTGGGAATGTTTAGCTGGCAAAAAAGAAGGCTAAGAGGAGACTTAGTAGCTGGCTACAAATATCTGAAGGGTTGTCACAGTGTAGAGGGACCATTATTATTGTTATTTACTCGTGGAAATACGAGGATGAAACTGAAAGGGAGAAGATACAGATTAGATATTAGAAAAAGCTTCTTGAATGTGAGGGTTATCAATGAGAGGAACAGGCGGCCACGAGAGGTGGCGAGTTCTCCTTCAATGGAAGTCTTCACACACTCTGAGTTTGTTTAGTGAATCCTGCATTGAGCCGGGGGTTGGACACAATGACCCCGGAGGTCCCTTCCAACTCTAACAGTCTATGACTCTAAACTTCAAAACGGGAGTAAATTCACTGAAGAATGAATTTGGTGCTAAATAAAATAAAACAGGCTCTACGTGTTTTGTTTCGCAAGTCATTTTCTGAGGACAAGGACATTTTTACCTGTTTCTGTTAAGGTTGAAAACATAGATGCTTCCTAAGTGATCTCCAGCCAGGAAGCGATCGCCGGAGCTGTCAAATGCAACTTGCAAAAAACGCATCGTTTTTGACTGAGGACCCGCAGCTCCATGGACTACATTCACTATAATCCTGCAAAGAAAATGAAAAAAAGTTATAAATTCTAGTCACAGGGATAAATGAGGACTACTAGATCAGTGAGAGTGATCGCCGAGACCCTCAGCGAGTCCAGAATAAGGGGTAGAGGTCACACGTGACAGCGGCCGCTCTAATACCTATAGTACTGCCAGAGACAGCCCAACGAGACATTGGGGTCTCCACAGTCGCTCCCTTACTGATTTAGTAGTTACCACCTATCCTGTGAATAGGTGACAACTTATAGGAACCCCTAGGAAAACTGTGTGCGTAAAGCGCTGTTCTGTGTCCTAATTTTAGGAATCCCTCGCGACAAATGTGCGATTTATACACTTCTGGCCACAATCCGACTACACGTATCCGGCATCACTCGTGTTCAATGAAGCCGCGCACGTCTAGTCGGCAAGTGACCGTATGTATCCAAATCACACACTAGCAGTCACACGCCTGCTGCTCCTGGAGAATCCTGACAGTGTACAAGTCCGCAGTCACACAGAAGCCTGGACAACCCCTCTAACGAAAGACTTTACCGGATTAATCCACCACCGTTCTGGTGCACCCCCTCCGGCCATTGGTTTCATACAGCTGCAACGACATCCCCGACTACCCTTGTGAACCCGTTGCGTAAATGGATAAAAGTATTAACTGGATGTAAAAGTCAAAAAAGTAGTTGAGGACGTCGCTACTGCGAGTAGGACCGATGGGGAGAGCTGGAAAGTTTGGTGTTTTTTCAATTATTTTCACGCGATTGCCTTAATTTTTTAAGAAGTTTGAAAGCCCCTTTAATAAATGTATGAGAACAGCATTCAGCGTGCCGTCCTCAGCCAACTCTTAGGGGGTATGCCCACGATCAGGAATCGGCAGCGCTTGAAATCCCCCTCCACTATGCTGTTACATCTGGACGCTGTGGATGGACGCAGCATCCAACCGGCGGCGCTTACTGACCGTGTGCCCCTACACGTACCCATCGTTAGTAGCCGGGGTGGGTTTTCTGTGCCAGATCTTCCCCGTCTCTTTGCTTCCCAGATCTGTAATCTGCATGACACCAGATTAAAAAGGACAGTGCTTTTTTCGACGAGCTGTAAAAAAAAACAAAAAACACGAAAAAGAAGCATTAGAGGGGAACCCTGTATTGGGACCTGAGGCTAGAAGATGGGGGGCAGTGTCACGGACCCCCTGCTACTGGTCAAAGTGAAATACTCTGCAAAAAGCCCGTTCATTGGACAGGAGCAGAATCGGCGATATCAGATCAGTGCGGTGCTCCTGCCAGTCTAGCGTGTGACCGCTGCAGCCAATCAGTACGCCTGGCATCACCACTCAGCGATGGGAGGCATGATGGCAGGAATGTAGCATGTGACTGCAGAGGCCACCGATTGGCTGCAGAGGTCACATGCTGACCGACTGTAGGAGCGCCGGTGCTGAGTCGTATGGGAGATGAGCAGCACGCGGCCATGAGCGCTGTGCAGGTGATCGCACGGTGCAGGCCTCTAGGTACGGCAATACAAAAATATTCAGATAAAATATATATATATATATATATATATATATATATATATATACACCAGAAAGTCAGACAGATGAACCTTCAGCTCGTGTCGCCACCCCCCGAGCCAAAAACCGCGCTGTCTGCAGAAATATTGGGGAAAAAAAGTGACATCATGGAGGTAAAAAGCCAGCTGCCCTGGGGGTCACACACCTCTCAGGATTTCCAGGCACATGGGCCGCACAGGACTCTGGGAAAGCTGAGTGACAACCATAAGTGACAACTGTCATGGCGGCCGTGTTGGTTGTCACCCAGCTTTCTTACATAGAGCTGAAAGGTTAAGAGTTCAGCTAAACACTGTGCCTATCGTGACATATCGTCCGCAGTCGCGGCCCCCGTGCGATATGTACTGTACCTGGTCTGCAGCGCACGGAGGACAGCAAGCGGCTGAGGTAAAACTCTAAGGAGAAGGAAGCCCCGCCCCCTTCCCGGCAGCTTCACCTGTGCAGTCGCCGGGCAACGCAGCGGGAAGGTAAGCCACGCCCCCTTACTGCTACAGTGCCCATACGCTCTACAGTGGAACTGCTTGGAATCCTGGGTAATGCTTCAAGCTGAACGTGTGACGTCATGTTGACCGTTAAAAACATAGACGCACGGGACGAGGGATGACGTATGCGCATGTCTCCGAGACCGCCATCTTAACTGTGGGAAAATTGCCAGTAATGTAAAAGGATTAATAATATTGCAATGTGAATACATAGGCAGACTACAGTCTACTGACAGAGGGGTCGTACATGCAGACTTGAGGGGGATGGATACATTTATAAATACTGGCGTTAGGGGAAATAAGAGTAGTTATGCATAGGGATCGTGTCAGCTTTCACCTCATATTATACATAGCAAACAATCAGCTGTCAGCTTTCAGTTTACATTATGCATAGCAACCAATCACCTGTCAGCTTTCAGTTTACATTATGCATAGCAACCAATCAGCTGTCAGCTTTCAGTTTACATTATGCATAGCAACCAATCAGCTTTCAGTTTACATGTATAATGTATACATAGCAACCAATCACCTGTCAGCTTTCATTTTATATAACGCATAGTAACCAATCACCTGTCAGCTTTCATTTTATATAACGCATAGTAGCCAATCACCTGTCAGCTTTACTAAAGAGAAAGTATAAACTTTAGTCCCGCTGGTATTAAAATGCTTTGAAAATGTGCTGTACCACATCCATAACAACCCGAACTGTAAAATGATGTTCTTTATAGAGCTCGGTGAGCACCATTAAAAATAAATATCAACGTCACTGTTATTTTATCTCCATCCCCCACCCCCAACCCAAAAAGAGAAGGAAAAGTGATAAATAAGCCTACGTACTGTAAGATGGCAGCAATAAGTTTGGGGCCACACGGCAATATTTTTTGACCCATCAAGAAATGTACCTATAGGTATGTTCACATGGTGCAGTTTCTTCTTTCATGCATTTTACAGTAGCAGTAAAATAAATGAGATTTCTAAAATCTTATTCACATGGTTCCTTTTTTTTCTTGCAAACATGTCCGTTTTGACTGGGATGCAAAACGTGCGACACACGTGCCCATGGAGAACAGTGTACACTGTCCTCCTTGTGCAAGGACGGCCGCCGGGGAAGAAGCGCTACAGTAAGCGCTGTTCCCCTGCGTGTGGTGCTGAACGCGGCTGTCATTATTCTCCCCTGCTCTGCCGGCGAGCGGGGGAGAATGAATGAATGAAAAACCCAACGTGGGGTCCCCCTGTGTTGCGGGCTGCTATTCTCAGGCTAGTAAGGGGCCATGGATATGGGCCCCACCCAGCCTAAAACTAGCAGCCCGCAGCTGCCCAGAAAAGGCACATCTATTAGATGCCCCAATTCTGGAGCTTTGAAGGGTTCTTCCCACTGCCCTGTAGTGGTGGCAAGTTGGGTTAAGAGGGGTTAATGTCACCTTCCTATTGGAAGGTGACATTAAGCCGGATTAGTAATGGAGAGGCGTCAATAGGACACCTCGCCATTACTAATCCTATAGTTGTTAAAGGGTTGATAAAACACAGTAAGAATAAAGTCTTTTAATCAAATAAATCAATAAACACAGTTTTGCCATCTTTATTATACTGGTAATCCAAGCGAAGCCCTCGATCTCCTGTAAAAAATAAAAAAACAACAATATACCCATACCTATCCGGCGTACAGTCAGTTCCAGACTGGGGAATGTACAGTTTACAACCGGAGCGGTGCTAATGCGACCGTCCCGCCTGTAAACTACTGGGGAATGAATGAAAAGCAGCGCGCACAGGCTCAGTAACTAGCGGTGACGTCACTGAGTCTGTGCTCGCTGCCGCCATGAACTCCTGTGACCTCAGGAGTATGCAAGTGATGAGGTCACTGTCACAGAGCTTGAACTGCCGTGACCTCATCTCTTGCATTTTCCCACAGGATGAAAGCCGCGTTCAGCACCACACACAGGGGAACAGCGCTTACTGTAGCGCTTCTTCCCCGGCGGCTGTCTGTGTGGTCCTGATGCAGCACACAGTTGCCACACATGTGCCGCACGTAGTATACACACGGACACTGGTATCTCCGGTACCGTTTTTTCCGTTACTGGAAATATCAGGACGTGTGAAACCATATTGGGCTCTTTTCCTTGATTTGAGAAATACCCCAAAGAGGCACAAATCTGTAGCCTGGACACATGGCCGGGCCTGAAAGTGAAGTAGAGATAGTGGGATTTGAGGCCTATAAGTGAATGTGCACACAACATATTTTTGCTTCAGAGAAAAAACAAATAGAGAGATGACCATAAAGTTCAATCGTAGTATTGTGAAAAAATTAATAGTATTTATTCATTTCCATATTAGGCAGGTAGTAATCATAGGAACAGCAAATCAATGTTTAAAAAGAATTAAAAACAAGGCCGCACACCCAGATAAGAAAATTGACAATGAACAATAAGATGTAATCAGGTCAAATGTAAAGTGCCAATCTCAATATTAATACAAAATTATAACTAATAAAAATAAATAAATAATAGGTAAGGAACAACCACAGAATGGTAAAGTGCATACAAGAAGTTGTATAGAGTAAATGTCAAGTAATAAAGTGCTTAGTGTAAAAACAGCTCCAGTGAATATGAACATAAATCCTTGGTGTAAGTATGAATAATCTTTAGGATGCTATAAAGGCACATTAGAACAGCATGAGTTATATATTAAATAGAGAAGAGACCCAATGAAATTATGTGAAAAATCGATCCAAGAATAGAAGAGTAGTAAGACAATAAGGGTCTCACTCTCCTGGATGGCGTCCTCCCCAGCGCGCGTTTCAGCACGCTGCCTTCATCAGGGAGCTCCTTTGTTTTTGCTTTTTTGTTTGATCTTTTTGTTTCAGGGAATGCTAGTGGTTTTGTTTCTGCAAAAATCGTCTTTTTTAACGTTTTGTTGTTGTTGTTGTTTCCTTGGTGCTTTTCCAAATTCCTTGACTGCCAGCAGGTTTTTTTTAGCGTTTTCCAGCATTTTTGTGGCTTTTATTTTATTGCCATTTTCTGGACGTTTGTTTTAACCCCATTCAACAACGATGGCTATGGAAGAAGCAAGTACTGAAACGCGCGTCGGTGTGGGGACGCTGTGCTTTTTATTTCCTGATCTCACCTGTCATCTCTGATCCATTGTACAGGTATTATCTTCAGAGCTTTCCCTCTATTATATGTGGGTTATGTGATGTACCTTCCTTGACACACTTATAAGTAAGGTTACCACTGGACTAAATGTAATATACTGGGCAGAGATGTAGCTATTGTTTTGGTTCGGGGGGGCGAAACTTCTGAGTGGGCCTCTAACTAGGTAACCCTGATCACAACTCGGTGACGCACCCTAATAGTGGATGTAGGAGAACCTCACCAGATGACAGCGATGTTACTGAAAGTAATCTCTATATAAAGACCAACATGGATATTACCGCCATATGGTCAGTGGTAGATACCAGCCCTACAGAACATATAAGAGAGCACAGCACAGTTACAGATAATGACTTACTGCTGACGTTCTTTCTGATGACGATTGTTCATTTTTCCCATCTTTTCCATCTGGCCCAGACCAACATGACAACTTTTTCCAGCCAGGACTCGGATGCAGAGAATACAACAAAGACACATTTCACTTCTCATATTCCAGCCATCACCATCTATTCCCAACCTGCACAAACTCCTCATCCTGCTGATACCCCAATACTGAGCCGCTGCTGCCATATGTGTCTCTATTACTGCACCTGATACCCCAATACTGAGCCGCTGCTGCCGTATGTGTCCATATTACTGCACCTGATACCCCAATACTGAGCCGCTGTTGCCGTATGTGTCCATATTACTGCACCTGCTGTGTGGTTCTCTGTGCCTTCTAAAGCAAGCCTCTATAATATAGTAATGCCGGGTGCAAGTGCTCTAGAAAACAGTGCCCACATTTTGCCCCCTAGAAAGTAATAATGCCCTGTGTGCCCCTTTGACATTCACAGTAACCTGAGTTCCCCAATAACAATAAGTGCCCACTTCACATTTAATAATGTGCCAAGTCTCCCCCTGTACAGCTCCCTTATACACAGCATGATGCTCTCTTATACACAGTATAATGCCCCCTCACTGTATAGTACCACCCACACAGTATACTGACCCCTCAGTAGCCCCCTAAACTGCTTGATGGCTCCAACACTGTATGATGGCCCCCTCACTGTAATCCCCACACTGTACGATGGCCCCCTAGATAGCCTCCATATAGCATAATGCACCAAATAGTCCACAGTATAGTATAATGCACTCCCCATAGGCCTCCACATAGTATAATGCACCAGATAGTCCTCAAAAAAAAAAAAAAGGTTCCTCGCATCATGTTCTCATACACTTTATGCAGTATTAGCCCTCTGTGTCTGTACTGCTACATACTTAGGCAGGTAACTGGTTCATGCAGCTTTACATGAACACCTGAGCCTTACACTATAGCTGGTCCGAATAACTAAAGCAATTGTTACCATCCACCTCTCGTGTCTCCCCTTTTCCCCATAGTTTGTAAGCTTGCGAGCAGGGCCCTCACTCCTCCTGGTATCTGTTTTGAACTGTATTTCTGTTATGCTGTAATGTTTATTGTCTGTACAAGTCCCCTCTATAATTTGTAAAGCGCTGCGAAATATGTTGGCGCTATATAAATAAAATTATTATTATTATTATTATAATATAGTATAATGCACTCCCCATAGGCAGACTCTATAGCATAAGGCAGCACCCATAGGCAGACTCTATAGCACAAGGCAGCTCCCATAGACAGTTTCTATAGCATAAGTCAGCCCCCATAGGCAGACCCTGTAGTATAAGGCAGCACCCTGATAGGCAGACCCTGTAATAAGGCAGCACTCCCATAGGCAGACTCTGTAATAAGGCAGAAACCCCATAGGCAGACCCGGTAATAAGCTAGCACCCCCATAGTCAGACCCTGTAATAAGGCTGCACTCCCATAGTCAGACTCTGTAATAAGGCAGCTCCCCCATAGGCAGACCCTGTAGTATAAGGCAGCACCCCCATAAGCAAGCTCTGTAATAAGGCAGCACCCCATAGGCAGACCCTGTAATAAGACAGCACCCCCATAGTCAGACCCTGTAATAAGGCAGCACTCCCATAGTCAGACCCTGTAATAAGGCAGAAACCCCATAGGCAGACCCGGTAATAAGCTAGAACCCCCATAGTCAGACCCTGTAATAAGGCTGCACTCCCATAGTCAGACCCTGTAATAAGGCAGAAACAACATAGGCAGACTCTGCAATAAAGCAGCCCCCATGGGTAGACTCTGTAATAAGGCAGCACCCCCATAGGCAGAACCTGTAATAAGGCAGCACCCCCATGGGCAGACCCTGTAATAAGGCAGCACCCCCATAGTCAGACCCTGTAATAAGGCAGAAACCACATAGGCAGACTCTGCAATAAAGCAGCCCCCATAGTCAGACTCTGTAATAAGGCTGCACCCCCATAGGCAGACCCTGTAATAAGGCAGCACCCAGTAAATAAATACTCACCTTTCTTCTTCCTGGTTCCTCTGCTTCTCTGAGTTCCCACACATCTCCGGACTGCGGGCGCCGGGCAGTGACGTCATCGCGCCCGCTGTCAGTGTCGGCGACGTCAGACGCTGACAGGGGGATGATGGGAGATGGAGCGTAACGCTCCTCCCATCAATGCAGTCAGCTGTAGCGGCATGTAGCCGCAGGGGTAGGGCGGCAGAGTAGGGAGATCGATTCTCCCTGCTCTGCCGCAGAATGTACAGTAATTGTATTGGTGCGCTGTGCATGCCAATACAGTTACAGTAGCGTAGCTCCGGTTGGACCCCCTCAGAGCACCGGGCCCGGGGCGATGGCCCCCTCTGCCCCCCCCCCCCCCAGTAGCTATGCTACTGATACTGTGAGTTCCTACGTACATGGTCACAATTGTACTTATATGTAAGCTTACCTTGATTTTTGATGGTAATATTAGTATTATGGTGCATTTATTTGTGGCGCTGATGGATTTATACCCCTTGTGATACCTTAGATAGGATTCCGATGTCAGTTCATACTGCTTCTAGTATATTCCCTTTTTTTCTAATCTGGACACTTTACACTAGTTAATATTATATTTATAAGTATAGGGATTCTATTAATTGGGTTCTTTGTGATTTATCATGTGAGGAATCATTTGACTCTATCTTATTAGTATCCCATATTCTGATTACCACACTCCTATCACTGTAGCAGTCCACCTATCAGGCAGGATACAGGGGTGTCCCCTATACAAGGCACTCTGTATTTTATTTTGTTTGCTAATAAAGATCGATTTTAGTTTTACGATTCTCTTCTTTACCCTGGCTGGCAACCTTTAGCCTGAGCATGTATTGGCTATAAGAGTATGTGCACACAATGTCTTTTAGCTTCAGGAAATGCCCGTGTATTTTTTTCAACGTTCTTGACAACCAACAGTTTTTTTAGCGTTTTCCAGAATTTTTGTGGCATGTTTTTTACTGCCATTTTCTGAATTTTTTTTTAACCCCATTCAACAATGACGCCCCCAGAAGAAGCAAGTGGCGAAACGCACTTTGGGGTGTTTTGACGTCGTGCTGATTTTTTCCTGACCGCACGTGTCATCTCGGACCCATCTCTGGCTGGCAACCTTTAGCCCAAGTATGTATTGGCTATAAGGGTATGTGCTGTGAGGCAGTGACTGATGTTACATGTGAGGGTCACTGTATGTTTCCCCCAGGATGCGCACGGAGGCGTATTGAGGCCATGAAAGTGCTTTGCTGTCACAGGCGTAGCTGTGGTTGCAATGCACACTAAAGTGAGAATATGTCTTGGACATGCTAGTTGTCCAAGGCAGATTTAGGGAAAACCTGCTCTGGGCTCTTGTGTTTTGAAACAGACAGCAAGATGGTAGTCGTTACGTCCGTATAATTCCTGGCTGGGTTTTCCATATGGCTGAAGGCTACAGGTTCTAGTTAAAAACCCTGCAGTATAGGGTTTGGGAGTGTCAGGTTCAGAATCAGTGTCAGCCTGCTGTTTGGAGGAGTACAGAGCGGAAAGCTCTGCAGCACTCCACCTGTGTGAGGCAACACAGGCCACTGGAGCCAAATAGCCAAGGCAGTTGAAAAGCCTGGCCCCCCACAGCATACACAGCAGTGCAGTCGCCCACGGCAACTGGTCTCAGGAGGTGGACTGGCATGATTAGTGACTGTAAACTGGAGGATATGGTTCCCGGCTGTGATCCGGAGGATATCGTGTACTGTGTAATGCTGTGAGTAGAACATTAACACGGCGGTGCAGTCGCCCACAGCAACAGGTCAGAGGTGGAATGGCGTGTTTAGTGACTGTAATCCAGAGGATATGGTTCCCAGCTGCGATCCGGAGGATATTGTTTACTGTCCTATTGTGAGTTGAACATTAAAGAGACTTTTGTGTTGCAACTTTGCTGGTTACTGCCTCATCACTGCATAGAGTGCTACCGCTACACTACAGTGCACACAACAGTGCACACAACAGTGCTTCAGG